>NC_086374.1:17834796-18434796 GCF_036588685.1 Mytilus trossulus | reverse complement strand
TTTTCTTAACTGTATCATAACCCCCAAATCAATCCCAACCTTCCTTTTATGGTAATGAACCTTATTGTAAAATTTTAAGTTATTGTCTGTAAACCAAATGTGTCTTTGGACGATGATGACCACATCATAGCATTATACGAATTAAAAAAAAATTGCCGTCATTTAAAAAGAAAGAAATGGAAAATAATGGAAATTTTGAATGAAAAGCTTATAACAATGAACAACATTTGACCTGAAATCAATTTCTAAATACTCTGGTGAATAAAATAATGCAGGGGCGGATCCAGACATTTTAAAAAGGGGAGTCCTAACCCAGGACAAAGGGGTGGTTCCAACTACATGTCCCCATTCAAATGTATTGATCATCCAAAAAAAAGAAGGGTCCCAACCCCCCTGGATCTGCCACTGTAATGTATGGCTATATTGCATGTTTCCAAAATAAAAGTGAAATTACACTTATTCTTAAGTTGGGATTAGTGTAACCTGCCTAATCTGACAACTGAGTATTCTCAACATATGTACATGGTCTCAATTGTGTGGGATAACACTGATTACTTTGTAATTTATTTCTTGGTATAAATCCTTACTTAGCCAACCAAGGTAATGGGGTTTTGATTTGTGATATAGCTTCATCACAGCTTAATGTCTTTCTAGGTTTCTGGCTGAAAAGTTTGTTCTTCAATACAACCTAAAATGAAAAATAAACACCATTAATGTTTTATTTGTTTGAAAAATGTAGAAAAAAAAACAGTAGAAATATTGGTTGCCATAGCTATGACCAGAAAAAAAAACTATTTATAAATAAATAAAACAGATACCAAACAAAACTGTCTCTTATTATTATAAATAAAACAATGTAGATAATAATATTCTAAACATGATTTGTTTCAGGTGCAAAATATGAAGAGGTCAAAGCAGTCTATCAGGTACAAAGATCTTTATTGTCATCAGTGTATGGGAGAATGAAATAAATATAAAAACCTATTCATTACTTGTACCATTATATACACACTAACTTGTTTAATAAAGAGTTGCAAATATTTTTTTCATAACATGTATGGGGAAAAATCCTGACTTGGCAAAATAAAATATTTCATCTTCTTATATTCTCAATAACCATTCTGTAATCACCAACAAGGCAAGTTTTCAGCAAATATTTCTATATTTTTGTTTTTCATAATTGTTGTCTCATTGCCAATCATACCACATCTTTGTATTTTTATATCAATTAGAATGTGCAATCACACAAACTTTAGAGGATTGTAATAACTTATAAAGAGGTTGTGACAGGTATTAATTATACTGGTTCTGGTTATTTTCTGTTACATTTATTCTCAACCATAAAAGTACATGTTACCTTTAGTGACTTCACAAGTTTTTCTGGTTGTGATCGCCAGGACCTTTCATAAAACTCTGCCTGTAATAAATCAAAGATAGAATATATTCAGAAACAGAACAGAAAAGTGCTAAGGAATGATTTAGTAATCAAAGCATTTAAACAATGATAACATCTGTTCTTTATTTCTTTGAATCTGGAAGTTTCAACATAAGGTACTGGTATGTTAATTTGATACAAATTAAACAGCACAATATTGAAAGCTTTACAATAAAATATTCAGTTCAAAAAATTTCAAAGTAGTTATCTAAATACACCTTTCATGAATATCAGCATCTAAAATATTCAATGTAAAAACTCATCTGGAAAAACCCTAAAACAGTTATAAAATAACAGCAGGGTATAACTTAGCATTATTGTTTGTTTTGTAACACATATATGGATCAGTAAATGTATGTACTTGCCTCTTTTACATATCGGTGGCCATGATGTTCCATAAACGTATCAAATGATGATTTTACACCCGAGTAAACACCACTTTTTATTAAGTCAACACATTCCTGGAATATCATAGGAAAAAATATAGGTAGTTTTAGTGCAGCATTTAAAAGTAATCAAAGAGTATAGAAACACCTTCAATATTTAATAAACTGCCATATACAAAATCAAGGTTTTTCATTCTCAATGTCTTAAATTAATTCTAAAATTTTACCAATGAAGTAAAGAAGTGGCAAAAAATAGTTTATTCATTAGTTGGAATTAATTTTGAACCGACTTTCATTAGTTGTAGGTATGCTTAGATTGTTTCTTTTTGTCTTTTTTTCATTTTTGTTAGTTTTTCGTAGTTGGTAACAACTTGATAACAACTAAGTTTTTCAGTTTGTATCAAATGAATTAGTTAAATGCCACTCTCCCAAGTATTGAGAAAAATTTGAGAACTCAAAACAGAAATGACTCCCTTTTGTTATGGATCATGACTGAATTTATGTTGAAAAACTTGAAGATAAAGATTTAACTACAAGTATCAAATAAATTTAACAATATCAATGATCCCTGAAAAAGAGGCCAATTTCAGGTGAAATTCTGCCAGATGGGCCTGTTCAACATACCGTATAGCGGGTTATTTTCATGGGTATAAAATTTCGTGATTTTCATTGAATATACGATCCAGATTCAAGGCTTTTATCAATACCATTGCATGTACAATTTTTAATTGGCGGGATTTATTTTTCGCTATTTTGTTCTATTTTGTAAATAAGCAAAAATTACACCGCGCGAAAATAACCCCCTGTACGGTACACCAAACATATAAGACAATCATCTGACACTTCAAATTATATACGAAAAAAAAAATTATTGAATTGTAAAAACTGGAAGTAGAAATAATCAAAGTTTGAATAAGTGAAATAATGTTTTACCTGTGAGTTAATTGACAGGAACTTTTCACTGCATCCAGCTTTATCTATTTCTTTGGCTAAATTCTATAAAAAAGTACAAACAACTGTTACAAGATAAACTGTTTCCCTCTGCATATCAATGCTTTACACTAGCTATGACAGGATAAGTCAATAATTATATATTGATCAAACATGCATAGCAATTTAATTCATTGTGTTCAATTTTGTTGTCTAAGCAATCAAATAATTTAATGAATTTTAAATTGTACTACAGGTCAAATAAATAATGTCTAAAAAAGAGTGTCAAGCAAAAAACTACCCCAAAGAAGTGTAATGAGATGAAATTTCCTCTATAAACTTTCAAGAGATGAATAGCTATGTCTTCAGGACAATACAGTAGAACTGTTTACCATAGAAATATAAATCTAACCTGTATAGCAATAGGAACTTCTGCACTGTATACTTCATCACATTTAGACAATAATAACGCCACATCAGCACACACTTCTGTTGTGTATTCTATAAATAAATATGCAAAACTGCCAACATATATTTGTTCCCCCAAACACAAGTTCCCTTGGAAACTTGGTTATAAACATTGCAGTTTGAAAAACCGAACTGACCAATCAAAATCAAGAATTTCCCATGGTCATCAGATTTTTCCATGTAAGTAAAATTGAGAAAGGAAATGGGCAATGTGTCAAAGCGACAACAACCCGACCATAGAGCAGACAACAACCGAAGGCAACATTTGTAAGATAACCTAAATAGTGAAATTAAAAACAGCTATGATTTTTTTTCATACAAATCTTTATAAATTGCAAAAATTAAATATCCACCAATTATAGTATACATCTGGAGTTGGTTTCACCAAAAAAACTTACGATTAAGCTCGATCGTAAGTCATGAACAATTAAGTATACCAACAATAAATTTTAGTCATAAGTTGTTTTGTGAAACCGACTCCAGAAGGGTAATTAAAAGATTTGGTTAATGTCATATGTTTCAACTGCTGACAGTCATATGGCATGTGTGTGTAATACATATAGTAAAATATGAAATTGAAATTAATTAATATGGCCACACTTTGAAAACTATGAAAAAGTTTCTGTCAATGAACCACCCCTAAGGTAACAGGACCAACTAATCAAATAAGAAACAAGATGTCTCCATGCAAATACAAATGCCCATCAATTAGCAGTTCATTAAACTGACATAATCACAAACTTTTTATGATTATTGACGACTGAAACATCATGACTAAGTTTAACCATTGCCCCTCTAAAATACTTACCTGTTTTGCCTTGTAATAATATTCCTACTACAACAGCAGCCCAGGTCCCTGACTGACCACTTTTAACCATAGACGTCTCCCATATCTACAATCAATTTCATTCTTCATAATCATTTTGAAGATTTTTTATAAGTTATGATTAAGTGAACTCTTTTTACAATATCCTTGAAAACCCTCAAACAGATCATGACGCTAGAACATAAAATATGGTGTAAGCTTGAGAAATTTCCATTTATTATAAAAGAATGTTAATACATCCCACTTTAAAAAATTGAAGGGACATTTATTAGGTTAGTTAGGGAAATTGGGGTCGGCAGGATAAAAAGTATTGTAGTTCCATCAGTCTAACATAAGAAGTAAATTGATTTATATGTACATTTATTAAACAAGCTGGAATCATAATACCATACATCCTACAGGAGGGGGAAATAGTTTTTAGATTTTAAAATTGTAAATAAAAATAAAACTCCGTGTATTATCTGAAAAATGACAGTCAGCTGAGGATTCATTCAAATATTCCTCTTAAATCAAGAAGCTGCAAAATAACAACTGTATTTTATCCATTTCAAACTTTAATAGATGCTGTGTAGAACTAACAGTTCAAGGATCATGTATACCTCATTATAATCTTTGAGCCTACTGTCCAAGTCTGTATAGAATCCAGCACATGTAGTCTGACCTTCACCTATCTTATAAGTCTTAACCTTCTCATACCAGGATTCACATACAGCTGTTCTCTCATTATATTTCTGATCAAATAAAATAATACAAAGAATGCTATTGTATCTGTAATATTGTCTTGACATAAATTTCATCCAATTGGACAAAACATTGATGATGCAAACCTTTTAGATAAAACTCATTTTATTATGAAGACTGGAGAGTGTTTATAATGTTTGATCTTCAATACTATTCATTTGTCAGAGGGACATTACTCCCAAAATAGTACCATTTAAACTCTGATTTTTTTATTTGTCTGAGATATTGATGATGTTAATCTTTGAAATAAATTTCCTTAAAACTCAGATGAAAACTGTGTGCGAGTAAGGGCAACTATAATGTTTATTTTCCATATTTTCTTTTTCAACAGGTTCTCCATGAAAAGAATAAGAGCCAGTGACAACTCTACAACAGATTTGTCCATGGGATCACCAGCAGTGATGGTGATACATGGCTGCATACATTATGTATTATGTATATACAACTCGTTTAAACAACAACCCAACAATGTTAGATCATGTAAATTTTTATACACAGACAAGAAATAATTTTCTTGAAATTTCTATAAACACATTTGCTTTTAAAGAAAAGTGTAATGAAGTTCAGAAGTACAATATCTTTTGCTACATTTGGTGTTTCTATTGATTAACTTTATACTCACTGAGAAAGAAGATATAAATGTTTTCAGTCTCCTCCACAATGAGGGGACACCACCACAATAGTCTACCACCTCCTGATATGACAGGCTATCCAATGACTCACCAATCAGATTTAACTCAGCTGCATCCTTCTTACCAATGAAGTTGTTAATGGCCATTGTTTCTATCATCTGTAAGGAGGGTGGTAAAGGATTACTTTCTTGCAACGTGTTTTGCCATTTTTATTTCACATGCAGTCATGAAAAAGGTTTGTAATTCACTGCGTTTTGTGAAACCGTTTTGTGAAATCAGTAAAAGATCTACGTAAATCTAAAATCTTTCTGAGTGAGACTTGGATTAGATTTCTTGGTTTTTAAGATCTCTCAATGACACAGCAACCCAACATTAAAATAACATGCAGACATCTAAAGGTCAATACACATTCTTCAATTTAAGGCAGATGTCTATATAATATGTCAAGCCTTTCAACACTAATACAGATGACAACAAATTGCACAGAATTTAATCACCAAAGATAATCAATTAACACCAAATCTCTAAATAAAACAAAACAAACAACAATATAACATAGGACAACTATGGAAGTTTTTCTGATCAACAACATGTGCAAGTTCAAACTTTTTTCTTATTCCCATCCTTTGCTGGTTTTAATCTTATCAATTAGACATACAAAAGGTACATAAAAGAATAATCATGAATATCAGTACAGGAAGACATTAACTTATAAACGTAATACAAACAAATAATAATAAATAATAGTGTATAAAAAAATGTTAGCATTAACTGAAAGCCAGGTAAAAGTTCTTAACCAGCTGATATCAAATCATGTGATTCTTCATTATAATATCTGTGGCTGTACTTTACAAATCATTTCTACAGCAATGTCATAAACATTTCTGGCTTTTCCATTTCATAAGATTCTGCCTAATGAACAAAAAACAAAAATTATCAACTTCTCTCAAACAAATGTCATTGAAATCCATCAAGTTGTTTTAATAATGTGTGAAACCAATTCTTTTAGGGTGGCACTCCTTTGACAAACAACTTCCTTATATGGTAGCAAACTATTCTTGATTAAAATCTCATTTCAATCCACCCAACCAATAAGAGTTACATTTAAGAAATGAATTGTCTTATTTCATTGGGGTTAACAATTTTGTAAATAATATTAATGGAATGACTGTAATACTTTTTCTGTTGAAATTAAAATAACATAAAAAATGTGGCACACACTCAATAACCCCTGTAGCGTGTATTTTCAAGTGTGCACCACATTTTTAGTGTTATTTCAATATGACAGAAAAAATATTACAGTCATCTCTTATAATTTAACTCTTAATTCCAATTTTAAACCGAACTAATTCCTGAAAAAATATTGATCACGTCACGGTCACATGTCAAAATTATGTCTATGAGCTGATAAACACTTTCAGCCAATCAGAAGACTTGTTACATCCAAAGTTAAATTATATACTTGTAAACTTACAGTCATATTGATAAACATGGTTCCACAACATGATAGTACAATGTTGTCTGGATGATTAAGATGCGGACCCTCAGCCATGATCTCAGCATACCTCTAAACAGACACAAGAAAAGAAATTCATTGAATAAATCAAAGTTCAGCACAGTTTGCATACAAATTTAACTAGATATCATTGAGATGGGAGCCATCTCTGTGGGCCCCGCTGTCAATAACGTGGGGTAAATAAGTTGTATGGATAATCTGATATGAAGCATTATTTGAAGTTATTACATAGTCTCACGTGTGATTTTAATCAAAGATTTTAAGTTAAAACTGATAAATATTCTCAACTTACTTTCATAGTATAATAGTGATATGACTGCATGATGTGAACTCATTGTTGACTACTCTAAGGTGACTTCTGGATATATGGATTGATGTTTGAACAATATGTTTAAAGGTGCTGCCCAATTGATATTTGTCACATATTTTTAGAATTATGCCTTCAATATATTATGACCCACCAAGTATAAAGTATGAAATATTAACGGTTCTCGAGAGGTAGAGCAGACACAATTTGTTAAGAACAATGAACGGATGGACAGACCGACGGATTGACCTTTGACCTAGGATGCATACATTATGACACATTCTCTGGTGTTGGTTAATATATATGTTAAGTTGAAAATGTATAAAGTATGAAATAATAACAGCTGTATTCTCAAAATATAATGTGGATCAAATTTGTTAGCGATGGACAGACCAACAGACAGACAGACCTTTGACCTAGGATGTGGTACATACATCATGACACACCCTCTGATGTTGGTTTAAATGGATGTCAAGTATAATATTTGAAATCATAACGGTTCTCAAGATATAGAGCGGACACAATCTTCACAACAGGACACGGGGTTGTCAACTGAAACCAAAGTTTTTTTGACGTTGACCTTTGACCTAGGAAGCTGTACATACATCATGACACGCCCTCTGGTGGTGGTTAAAATGGATGTCAAGTATAAACTTTGAAATCATAACTGTTATCTAGATATGGAGCGGACATGATCTTCACCACAGGCGAAGGGTTGTCAACTGAAACCAAAGTTTTTGACCTTGACCTTTGACCTAGGAAGTTGTACATTTGTACATACATCATGACACACCCTCTGGTGTTGGTTAATAATCCTGTTAAGTATTAAGTATAAAATCATAACGGTTATCTAGATATGGAGCGGACATGATCTTCACCACAGGACACGGGGTTGTCAACTGAAACCAAAGTTTTTGACCTTGACCTTTGACCTAGGAAGTTGTACATACATCATGACACACCCTCTGGTGTTGGTTCAAATGGATGTCAAGTATAAACTTTGAAATCATAATGGTTCTCAAGATATAGAGCCGACACGATCTTCACCACAGGATACAGGGTTGTCAACTGAAACCAAAGTTTTTTTACCTAGGAAGTTGTACATACATCATGACACGCCCTCTGGAGGTGGTTAATATACATGTAAAGTATAAAGTATGAAATCATAATGGTTCTCTAGATATGGAGTGGACACGAAAGTGTTACGGACGGACAGACGGACGGACGGTACGACGGACGGACGGACAGACTGATCACTATAGGGCGACCCGCCTAAAGGCAGGCCCTAATTAAATACGGTACATAGAAACATTTATTTGATAAACCAAATCTAAAATTAAAGATTAGCCTCTTAAAATATTTGTTTCTTCCACTGAAGCAGCTCTGAATTTATAATAACAGTGTCTATACTAAATAAACCAAGACACAGACCTTTTTAAAATCAACATTTGGTCAAGGGCATCAGATATCATTTTGATACATGTATAAACAACCATGAGCTGGATCAAGCCAAAGCTTTTTTTTTGTTCACCAAAATAGCGTGAATTTCTCGTTACATTGAAGACCTGTTGGTGACCTTCTGCTGTTGTTTTTTCTATGGTCAGGTTGTTGTCTCTTTGATACATTCCCCATTTCCATTCTCAATTTTATGTAATATGAAAATATTGCAGCATTAAATTTATTTTACTAAAACATAAGACATGTGATGCATGTATAATGAAACACACAGAGATTTACTTCATTTAGTTCTAACACCAATTTAATACATTAAACTTACCCATAATGCAATGTTAATAGCTGGTTTAAATATTGAGTTGGTGAGTGGAGTTACTGCCCCTGGCATCATCTCTCTGCAAAATACAATTGTTTTCTCAAATCTAGATAATATAAAACACAAAAACAAAATATAATCAGTCCACCATGAAATTTCGAGTTGACAATATTTGAATACATAGAAAGACTTAGAGGGGCCCATGGTGGATAATATAGGGAATCAATGAAAAATTACTGGAGTAGAACCCTTCTTAGGCAGTCATTGGGCTCTCAATTATAAAAAATTCTAGATCCGCCAGCGGAATATGTCTGTTTAAAGGCCCTAACAAAGCTTCAAATTAAGACTATCAGATATGATTTGCATTTTCAATTTCTGAACCATTCAACTTAGAGACATGATTTTCACAATAATTTTTAGGAGGTAAAAATCAAAAGTAACAGGCTAATAATAAAATTAATCATTTCTATTTTTAAACATCTAACATAAACCATCAAAATCAAAAATTGTGTATTGAGTAGTATAATAAAGTGTGTACTCTATTATAAAATTCAAAGGTGAAGTATAATCTAGTCAATTAAAACTGCCAGTAAAGAGGTTGGTATTCCAATTAAAACTCAACTTCTGAGTCTAATTGTTACTTTATCATGACAATTGTCCATCATATTATTTGGTTTTATTTTATTACTTCTACTTAAAAAACATGAAACACACAAATATTGCTGATGTGGTGAAAAAAATTGCAAATTTGCTAATTAGGACATTTAAATGCATATGCTGTAGTTACTTTTTGGGGTTGCTGATAAGTTTTGCAATTAACAAGTTAAACATAGCTTCTATAGTTATTAAAGATACATGAATAAACCAAAACATCAACAAAAAAAATCACATTTCAGGGCTCATAACTCCAAAAAGGTTGGTTGTGAAAATTGTCAAAGCAGATATATATTGTCATGCTTTTTTTTGCATGATCATTATTGCAGATTAAACTTTAACCTAGTTCCTATAGTTTTCAAAATAACAACTAAAAAACCAACAAAAGTGCCCATACTTAAAAGTTTGGCACTTTGCATTCTTTACTGATCATTCATTTTATGTTGATATTCTCAATATTAAGCTTTATTACAAATATCACTTAAACTAACCATGATCCAAAAAAAAATAAAGTCAAGGTCAGATAAACTGGAAATTTATATACACCTTACAGTCATTCCATACACCATATATGCTTATTATATAGTTGACCTATTGCAATTTAGTATTCAAGTAATATATTTCCATAAGAAACAATACCCGATATTTCCAGTTGTGAGAAATTCCCTCCCAGTAACCAAAGGATCATCAAGCTCATGTAACATATCTTCATGTGTCTCATGGTCCATAGCAGTAATAGGTCTAGCCTGAAAAATTGGTAAACAAGAATATATGTCATAAGGACCCCATGCATTGCTCACACTACAACTGTCACAAAATATATTAAAATTTAATTTTAGAGTTTTCAATGATTTAATTGCAAACTTCTATTGTTAAAATAAAACTATACATGTAATGATTTGACCAAATACTTAGTTATGTTAGCATTCAGATTCAAAATAAACTATGGTCGTGTTCACATTGACCTTAATTTGGTGTTGTGTTCGTGTAACTCACACATAAACTAAACATAATTATGTTCCCATTGATAAAACTCAATGTTTACATGTAGTGTAATTCATGTTTTGTCTACATGCAATAGATAGTCGATGTAGGACTTGTGTAGGTTAAGTGTACACAAAACTAGACATTCAGAACTCTTATTTTCCCATGTATATTTAAAAAAGAAGCAATTTTTATATAAAATTGATACTAATAACACTTATGAATAAAGTTATTTACAGAAATATTTGTCTATACTTGATATATTTATTTGTTATACAAACACTTTACGTAGCCTTATTAACCCCATATCAAAACAGACAAGACTCATCCACCATTATTGCGGAACACATAATTCATTTAAAAAAGGTCTTCCCGAATCGACTGGACGTACACACTGACAGAAATATTTGCCACTGGCCTTTACTCAAACAATGATTCACTCAAAAATGCATTACTGAAAAAGGGTGAGGTTTAGTATCTCAGATCCGTTAAAATAGTTAGAAATAACAAAAAAAAACAAAAACAAAAAACATCACTCCTTCCTTTTTTGCAAAATACTCCTTGGAGTAAAAATATAATTTGAAACAAACAGAAAAGATAGAAATGAAGTGATCCTTAACATCGCAATTCTTTTTCTTTGTCTATAAGCACGCTGATGCAGCCTATATTTTTAATGCGTAGTCGAGACATCTTTCAACTACTGCAAATCATCCAAAATGACTTTTTAAAGGAGCAACCACTTTACTTAAAAAGTTTGTAAGGGTTCTGCGGAACCCAGTGTCTCGCCTACTTTTGCTGTAAATCGCAGGCTCAACAAAAATGAGGAAAAATATCAATAAATTTTCCTCTTGATACTATCTTTTGATTGTAAGAAGCTTCTGTCCAAGTTTGGTAAAAATCAAGGATAGTAAATGAATCTAATAAATGTTTTGAAAACTTAACTGCAGACTGTATATATGTAATGTTAACTGGAAGAAAATCTAAGTCCATTTAAAAGTAAAATACAGAAAAAATAGAGTTATCTTTTTACAAAATTTACTTCTGGATATTATCTTATGATCATAAATAAGCTTGTCCAAGTTTGGTACAAACCCAGGATAGTTTAAGAAAGTTATTAAAATTTTAAAAACTTTAACCACAGAGTGAATGTAATGTTTCCCTGAAGAAAAACTAAGTCCATTTATAAGCAAAATATGGAAAAATGGAATTTTATTTTTACAAAATTTACTTCTGGATACTATCTTATGATCATAAACAAGCCAAGTTTGGTAGAATTCCAGTATAGTTTAAGAAAGTTTTTAAAATTTCAAAAACTTTAACCACAGAGTGAATATTTGTGTACGCCGCCGCCGCCAACGACGGAAAGTAGGATCGCTTAGTCTTGCTTTTTCGACTAAAGTAGAAGGCTCGACAAAAAAGGGGGGGTCTTAGTCTGAATTTTTTCTCGCGCAAAAGAATATTTTTTATAATCAAATTGTGTTCCATTACTGCTAGAAAAGTTGTTCGAAAATTTGAGTTCTGTTCTACGTAATGACATTTAAATGACATATAGCTTACAAGTGTGAACAAATCTTATGTACAGGTAACTAAACAAGGTGTATAGATGTGGACAAATCTTATGTGAAACTAGTGTAGATTACATTAAACGTAAACGTGTTTAATGTGAACACGGCCTATCCTTTAAGGCAAATTTGTATAGAATTTACTTGAGTATATACAGCAGGGAATGTAAATACTTATAATTTTCATCATTTTTTTTTTTTTAAATTTTTGATTGACTTATATTTTATATGTTTAATGGTATTCATTGTGATATATATTTCCCCTTTCAATGCTCTTGATTTACATCATTATTCTTTTTAATTTCTGTTTTATTCTTATGTTCATATATATATATATATTTCTCTAATTCTATGGAAATTTATCCCTTTCCAAACCCATTGTATACAAAAATTTAATCAACGTGTGGTTGCTGGTGATCTCAAAAGATCATTGGATGATTTTAAGGGTCATGACCTTTTTAGCTAACTTGATGAATCAACATTTGATAACAGGTGTTAATGAAATTGACAACTTCTTGCAATGTGAAAGGCACTCGAAGGGGATTTTCGGTTAAAAAAAAAGAAAATGTCTTTTTAATCATTAGAGAAACAGATTCTTACATAGTTGCTTGTGGATTACCGAGGCTGCTCGGACTTTAAAATTGATAATTTAACTATCTCGATTGGATAAATCCGATAATCCACTGGTATCAATGTAAGAATCTATATATATATAATTGCTATTAGTGTATGTATTGTGATATTTGTTTTCTTTCAATTTTATATGTTAAGCGCTTAGAGTATTATGTTTATTAGATAGGTGCTATATAAAAGCTATGTAAAAATAATATTAAAAATTCTCATACCAAAAACAAATATTTCTATCTTTGTTTTTTTTTATTTACAAAATTGTATAAAATAAGACAAATACTAAAAAAAAGAATGACATTTGTTAATATAGTACAAGCACAAACAGTATATATATAAGCAACAATTCTATAACAGTCCTAACCAGGATGCCATAGGTGTTAAAAACACCTTCCTCATATAAAAGGTGATAACTGATTTAGTCTCAAATGACATTTGTTGCTGGCAAGGACAAGTAACAACAACAATGATGTTTGTCCAATATCTGTGATAGATGTATTATTGTGATAATTAATCATTTTCAATACTAAATTAAATAGCCCATCTCACAGCAAGAAAAAAACTAGAGGCTCTAAAGAGCCTGTGTCGCTCACCTTGGTCTATGTGCATATTAAACAAAGGACACAAATGGATTCATGACAAAATAGTATTTTGGTGATGGTGATGTGTTTGAAGTTCTTACTTTACTGAACGATTTTGCTTCTTACAATTATATCTATAATAGACTTTGCCAATTAGTAACAGAGAACTATATTTGGTAAAAATTTACATAAATTTACCAAATTGATGAAAATTGTAAAAAATTGACTATAAAGGGCAATAAC
Source organism: Mytilus trossulus (assembly GCF_036588685.1). Lineage (NCBI taxonomy): Eukaryota > Metazoa > Mollusca > Bivalvia > Mytilida > Mytilidae > Mytilus > Mytilus trossulus. The sequence continues at coordinate 18,421,133 of NC_086374.1, read as the reverse complement.
TCCTTAAGGGGTCAATTGACCATTTAGGTCATGTTGACTTATTTGTAGATCTTACTTTGCTGAACATTATTGCTGTTTACAGTTTATCGCTATCTATAATAGTATTCAAGATAACCAAAAACAGCAAAATTTCTTTAAAAATTACCAATTGGAGGGCAGCAACCCAACAACCAGTTGTCCAATTCATCTGAAAAAGGACAGATAGATATTGACTTGATTAACAATTTAACTTCTTGTCAGATTTGCTCTAAATGCTTTGGTTTCATAGTTATAAACCCAAAACTGCATTTTACCCCTATGTTCTATTTTTAGCCGTGGCGGCCATCTTGGTTGAATGGCCAGGTCATCGGACACATTTTTCAACCTAGATACCCCAAAGATGATTGTGGCCTAGTAGTTTCAGTGGAGATTTTTGTAAAAGATTACTTAGATTTACGGAAAATGGTTAAAAATTGACTATAAAGGGCAATAACTCCTAACGGGGTCAACTGACCATTTCGGTCATGTTGATTTATTTGTAAATCTAACTTTGCTGAACATTATTGATGTTTACAGTTTATCTCTATCTATAATAATATTCAAGATAATAACCAAAAACAGCAAAATTTCCTCAAAATTACCAATTCAGGGGCAGCAACCCAACAACCTTTTGACCGATTCATCTGAAAATTTCAGGGCAGATAGATCTTGACCTGATAAACATTTTTATCCCCATGTCAAATTTCCTCAAAATGCTTTGGTTTTTGAGTTATAAGCCAAAAACTGCATTTTACCCCTATGTTCTATTTTTAGCTGTGGCGGCCATCTTGGTTGGTTGACCAGGTCACGCCACACATTTTTTAAACTAGATACCCCAAAGATGATTGTGGCCAAGTTTGGATTAATTTGGCCCAGTAGTTTCAGAGAAGAAGATTTTTGTAAAAGATTAATTTAATTTACGAAAAATGGTTAAAAATTGACTATAAAGGGCAATAACTCCTAAATGGGTCAACTGACCATTTTGGTCATGTTGACTTATTTGTAGATCTTACTTTGCTGAACATTATTGCTGTTTACAGTTTATCTCTATCTATAATAATATTCAAGATAATAACCAAAAACAGCAAAATTTTCTTAAAATTACCAATTCAGGGGCAGCAACCCAACAACCGATTGACAGATTCATCTGAAAATTTCAGGGCAGATATATCTTGACCTGATAAACATTTTAACCCCCATGTCAGATTTGCTCTAAATGCTTTGGTTTTTGAGTTATAAGCCAAAAACTGCATTTTACCCCTATGTTCTATTTTTAGCCGTGGCGGCCATCTTGGTTGGTTGACCGGGTCACGCCACACATTTTTTAAACTAGATACCCCACTGATGATTGTGGCCAAGTTTGGTTTGATTTGGCCCAGTAGTTTCAGAGGAGAAGATTTTTGTAAAAGCTAACGCCGGACGACGACGGACGACGGACGACGGACGACGGACGACGGACGACGGACGCCGGACGCAAAGTGATGAGAAAAGCTCACTTGGCCCTTTGGGCCAGGTGAGCTAACAAGCTAAAAATTGAACAGGAGTTTCTTAAACCCCACATTTATTCAATGAAAGGACAAAAAAAAGGTCTAAGCCTCAAATGGGTAAGTTGCAATATTTTAACTTAAGGTAGATCATAAGTAAATATGTTTTGAGACAGAATTTTCTTATACTTAGCCAAAATGAAGATTTTAGTATGCTTTTTTCAGAAATGTAATAAAAAGTATGGGTCACCATGCAAACTTCAATATATGAATATATGCATATAGTTTTTTTTTAAATAATAAATAAGAATCCTGTGGCTTTTTTAAGAGCTATAAAATAAAAACAAACAATATACTGTCAAAGTACTTTAATTTGTGGGTATCAATTTTCGTGGGTTTTTAAATTCCTGGATTTTAGTTTTCCAAAAAAAAAAAAAAATTTTAAATTAAAGACTAGAAATGAAGGTTACAAATAGTCTGGATTGAGGAAATTGAAAAGTAAACATTGACCTGTAAAGCGTTGTGATAATACTAATTAACCCATGATAAAGTGATCAACAGATTAAAGACCATCAAAGGTGTTAATTAGGCCATAAACATGTCACCTATAGAAAACAGTAACATAAACAAGTGCTATAAACGTATCTTGAATTGTCAAAAAATTCTTACCAAAATCAAGCTTAGCATGAAATTATTATTTCCCATATGTACGAGAACTATGAGGATATAAAATGAACACTTTATCATACTAGCATACCAATGCGGAAAATCTGACTTTCATCGATCAAAAATGTTTTTATGATAATTGAAGGATCAAAAGTTGTACAGTTTAGGTTATTAAATGGGTATAATCCTGCATGCGGTTGTAGTTCTGTGAGTGTGACTGCTATAAAAGTATTCTCAGATTTGGTGTTATTCAATATATTCTCTAAATCATATCAGTAGTCAAACCTACCAATGGGAATCTTTCAATGTCTTGATTTGGACAAAGGTTGTTTTATTTCGTTGGACACTTAAATTCGTGGATAAAGTCACCCACGAAAACCATGAAAATTGGTACCCCACGAACAAAAGTACTTTCACAGTATTCAGAGTAAATATTTATGGTGTATGAAATATGAAAAAAATTGTGCAGATATCTTACCCTGCAGCATAATTCTTAAACAAGAGAATGATTGAATAATTGATTGATGTTCAACATCACTTTCAGTTCTGTAGCACTAATTAAGTACCGGTCTTTGTAAGAATCATGCAGGTTCCTGTTGATGAGCAATTCATGATCCCTCTTCAAATGTCTTTATATTTGTTTATGAAGAAGGTATGGTAGGTAAATAAGTTGCATGTATTATTTTTTTTCTTTTGAACCTTTGAAAATAGTGGTCAGATTTTATTATAGGTGGATGCAAGAGAGCCAAGAATGAATCAACAAACTTCAGTTGGAAAACTATAAATCCTAGTCCATTAAGATTGGAGTCAAACAAACCTGTCACATGCTGGATTCAAAATTACTTCCTTAATGTTGACAGGCTAGTGGTGCAGTACTAAGACTGCCTAGACATATCACCAAGTCCTCAGTCAAAATTGAAATGTATGTTATGAACCATGATGCCACTATGTTCAGTTAAAAAAATCAAAAAATGTCTATCAAAAAGATCATTTACTATCATCCAGATGCAGAAACATTACCAATATTTTTATTAAACATAACTTAATGTGGTTAATATATTATGTACCTGCAGTAAGTAGAACTTTCCACCAAACATTGCCCATTCTATATCTCTAGGACTACCAAAATAATTCTCAATCTGTAAAACAATTAAAAAAAATAATCAATTTTTACATTTATAATTAATCTTAATCAACTGTTGACTCCAGAGTATTTAATGTTTTCAGGACATTACAGTTCTCGATCAAATTAGAGCAGCTAAAAGAAGTAAAATCAAACTTACAAACTCTGCAAATTGAGAGAAAAATTACCTTTTTTCTGATGACTTTTGTCTTAATAGAAAACTCAAAACAGTAAACTTTGTAAAATTTGTCAGATTAATTTTGCTTCTTTTAGTTTTTTTTTTATTTACTTGACTGATTACCAGTATAACTCATCCTAAAAAGATTACCTGACAAAAAATTATATATATAGATAATTGTTGAGAAGTTGGTATACAGAGGTCAGAAAAGTGGTTTTAGCTGACAAAAATTATATATATAGTTAAAATTGTTGAAAAGTCGGTATACAGAGTTCAGAAAAGTGGTTTTTAGGTACAGCAATATTTTTCTGATACAACATAATGTGACTGTACCTGTATAGCTTTATAGCACAGTTGTAGTATTTGTTCATCTGTCATACAACATGTATTCTTTTTATCTATCTTTTCTTCTATCACTCCTCCACCATCTGAAATAATACAGAAAACTTTCTAATAAAACTGTATTTACACATATTCGGACATAAAATAACTGCATATTTGAAAAAAACAGGCATACTGCACAAGACAGTTGTTTTTGTGGTAAACTTTTTGATGCTTCTTGCCAATGAGATAAAAATAAAATAAAAAGGTTTGATATCTAACCCTGCAAATATGTTTTTTTTAAATAAAATTGCCATGCACAAGCAGGGATAAAATTGTCTATAACTTCAATTCTAGGTAATACTCAAGTTTCAAACATATTTTTGCATTTAGTTCAGGAAGTCAATATTGGAAATCACTTACTTTTTTTCAAAATATTAATAACCATTGTAATATTAAAATATAAGATAGAAACAAAAGTTGTAAATAGTATTTTTTTTCAAGTGCCTTGTACCTTAGAAAATCTAGATTGAGATAAACCATTTAGTACAGACTTAAACTGGGGCTAGTGTAATGATTTTTTTTTTATTTGAATATCCAAATAAGTAATATGTAAATTTCATAAGTTTGAAAATACACTTATCATTTTAATTTTAATACCTTTGATTGACATAGCTACTTGCTTTTCACCCAATGTTTTCTCATCAATGCTCAACTGATTGTCCCAGGATCTATTTACAAAAATACTGTCAGGAGTTGTCTTTCCTGATACAACAGACTAGTAAAAAAGATATATAAACAAGAATGTGTACACAGTAAATGGATGCTCCAATTGCACTAACATTTTCTATGTTCAGTAGACAGTGAAATTGGAGTCAAAAATCTAATTTTATTGTATCATAAGGAACATGCATACTAAGTTTCAAGTTGATTGGACTTCAACTTCATCAAAAACTGCCTTGACCAAAAACTTTAACCTGAAAGTTGCATTTTCATTTTCTAAGTTCAATGGACAATGAAATAGGGGTAAGAATTGTAATTTGGCGTGTAAATAAGAAAGATCATATCATACCAAACATGTATAATAAGTTTCAAGTTGATCAGACTTTAACTTCATCAAAAACTACCTTAACCAAAAACTTTAACCTGAAGTGAGACAGACGAATGAACTAACAAACAGACTTAACAGACAGACGGTCAAACCAACGAACAAATGGACACACAGACCACAAAACATAATGCCCCTCTACTATCGTAGGTGGGGCATAAAAACAATATTCAAAACAAGAGAATGTCTGCAGGTAGGAACATGTTGCAATTGCCAGATTGAGACAGGGCTCTTGAAAAAGTGTAAAAATTCATCTTAATTATTTTTTTTACTAATGGATTCAAGTGCAGAATTTAAATGAAATATTCATTTTCAAGTATCAACTGAGAATAGCCAGTATCCTATTCATCTGTCAAAAGACCTTGCAGGAGATTGTTGTTGCCATCATTTGGGAGAAACTGAGTTCAAAAAAAAATTTATTTCCCAGAGTTCACACCATCAATCAAGTATGATTTGTTCAACATGCAAATTTCTTTTGATGCATATTTCATAATATTAAATCTCACCTCTCCTAATCCATATGATGCATTTAAAGTAATCTGATTGGCTGAGCCTGTAACTGGATGGTTGGTGAACAAAACCCCAGACACTTCTGATTTGACCATTTCTTGTATAACTACACCTACACACACTTTGATGTGTTGTCCATTCATTCTGTTAAAGAAAGCAAGTTTTACCCCTGCCAAAATATTTAGGTAAACAGGAAGTGATGAATTTGAAAACCCATTTTAGAATATAGCTGACTTATATAAACCCTGAAACCAAAGGACTAGGGGCTATAAGGGCCATTTTCGGCCCCACCCCCAAATTTCATTTAATTTGTCATGTTGTAAGTCTATACCATAGACCTTCTGAAAATAATTGAATTTTGGGTCTAACTCGTTTTTTCTGTTGCCTAGCAAACAATATAATGGCGGAGTTGAAGTCATAAAATATAATTATTATACAGCTTTAATATATCTATATTTGAAATTAAACCTGTCTAGCATGTAGTGAAAAATTACACTTGTATACTATTTAAATATTACATTATTAAATGCACATTTTTGCCAAATTCACTGTTGTTTCTCCCCAGCAACACATCTGTGCCCATGGCAACCGCAATTAGTTTTCTAGTTTACAAGATTTAATTTTAAATATTTTGCAACAGAAACACAATTTAAGATGGAAATTGTAAAAAGTAACAAACTCCAAAGTAAATGTTAAGGGGAAAAGCAATATTTAAACATCAACAAACAAAACAAGACACCAGGTATTGCTGATACATGTATATACAGATTGTGCATCTAGTGCTAGGTGGGGTATCACTTAACGGCGACAAGAAGAATAATATAAAGTCAAGAACAAATATTTAGCGCTAAAAAATCTTAAAATTAATTATCTAAAATAAATAGATACAGACACATGTATTAAAGGGTGTTCTTAAATGTCAGTTTATACCCATTACAATAGTTATGTTTCAGGTAGGGGTTGGGGTTGGAGGAGGACACTTCTATTATAAGGTGATAGGAAGTGCTTCTGGAAAAGTTCACCTTTTTAAGCTTAAAATAAGTGAAAAGTTGAGAAAACTAACAGATATATATGATAAGGACAATAAAGTTCCTGCAACTTATTTGACTGTCAACTTGTTTGGTGTTCTCGCTGTGTCTTTATCAACCATTTTGTTCTCTTTTGACACTTAAATATTCCTCTTTTACATAAAACCAAATGAAACCATATCAATACGGGAAAGGTAACTTGTTTTTTTTCTTCTTCCCAATATATGAAAAGGTATAACTTTTTGAAATATAAAACAGAGTTAGGTTACTTAGGTAACAAAACAGTGGCACCCCCTATCAATTAAGTATGGAAGTACACCCCAACCCCAACCCCTCTAGACATATATGTAGAGGATCATTAGGGTTGACTTTTAGAAATTCATCATATTCTTATTATCTATTTCAGTTGTCCAGATTTATAACCATATCATTCTATAGCATTACAAAACTGGTACATGTTACTATCTCAAATAAATCTGTATTCTTCAGAGCCGGATTAAAAGAGGGGCCAGGCCCCCCCGTCTTTTTGGAAAAAAATTTGGTTGCTTATATAGGGAATTACTGTAGCGTGACTAGACCGGCCAGAAATCCTTGTATTGTAGTTCTTCAGAAAAATGTGCAAAGATTTTCAACTTGGCTATGATATGTAAATTGATACATATGTTTGGTAAACAGGAAGTTGTTGAGTGATGGATCTGAAAATGCATCCCACAGTATAATTGTCTAATATTAACCCTGAAACCAAATTTCATAAATCCTTGTCAAGTAGTTCTAAGGAAAATAGGACTAAATTTATTCATGGGACAGACAGACCAACTGGCGGACTGACTGAGGAACTGACGGATGGGCGAGCGGAGGGACGGACAGACGGATGGACAGACAGAGGTAAAACAGTATACCATAACTTTTTTAAAGTGGGGGTATAACAAATTATCAAATTCTAAGGTGTGACATGAGATCTCTTTTTAATTCTTTTTCTTTCTATCATTTTTTTCCTCTTGTTTCATATATCAATATTCAGTTTTGTTCATTATGATCATGGATTTAATTTAGTGAAGTTTCAATGTTACAGATAGAATTGTTGCACAAAAAAGGTCTTCTTAGTATAATGTTTTTCTATCATGATTCTGTGCAATGGCTAATAACTGTTTTATATACTGAAGAAATGATAGAAAGAAAATCTTCACTAACACTATTTATGTATTTACTTCTAACTGAAGTTCTTAAATGTTCTTTGTTAATCAAAGTTTGATTAAATGACTTTCTATGACTTAGTTTAATAATAAATTAATTTACTTTGTTTATTATATTTTTCTATATATCAATCTCACTTCATTAGACTCTAACATTGGGTTACTGTGGATTCATTATTATTTGCTGGATGCCAATATTCGTGGTTTAATAGGTAAAGGTGAAACATGAATTCAAATGATTCAACCAATTAGAATATAGGTTTGCATGTAGACTATTACAAAATCACCACCAAATCATGTATTCATGAATTTGCAATTTTTCCTTAATCCTTGATAATTGGAACCCGCAAGATCCCCGGTTTGTCTGTTTTTCCTAAAATACCTTCTATACTGCACTGCTTGATAAGTGAACCCTGAAGCCCAGCATTTCCTCACTGCATCAATAACCTGTAAAAAGGACACTGGATATTACTTTATACTCAACTTAATTTGTATCATGCCAACACAAAACAAGTGTGAATCTTATTATGATGGGATCAATAGTGTGTATTGACTGTGATGATCAGACTCAACTGGTTCTGCTGATTTATTTAGAGGCCAGCTGAGGAGGAAGGATTTTCCTGCTGTGTTGAAGACCCATTGGTGGCCTCCGACTGATGTCTACTCTTTCCGAAGGTTGTTGTCTCTTGACATATTCCCCATTTCTATTCTCAATTTTATTTTTATACACAATATTATTCAATTTTCTTCTGACACCAAGATAGGTTTCAAAATAATAATTCTTTCTATCCCTTACAATATATATGTGTGTGGGTAGATGAAGTCTATTTTCCTATTTCTCTCATTTAACACTATGATGTTTTTAACGGTCTTGTTAAACATTATCCTCACCTCTTTCTCTCCTCTGACCCCTAGATAAGTTTCCATTTGACCTGCAGATGAAGTGTACTCACCTCTTTCTCTCCTCTGACCCCTAGATAAGTTTCCATTTGACCTGCAGATGAGGCCTCTGTCCCATCCTCTCCTACAATCAAATAACAAGCTTTACACTATCATATAACAAGCTTTACACTCTCATACCATGTAATCGGCACATTTTAAAACATTTTTAAATCTTACTAAGGCAAATAAAATATTTTTAAATACTGTATTTTGGTTGAGTTATTGAAGGCAAATAATGCAGGTACTATATAACTACCTTTTATGAGTACATGTACCGGATTGTGAGTTAATTATAATTTGTTGCATACATATTTTCATTAATTTTGTGAGTATAGGGAAACTGTTCTAATGCTCAACATTGCAAATATGCTGACTTTTTGAAAATCAACAAATCAAATATCAACGAATATATGCAAGTTTTCCTCAATGTATGAACAATCAATAGCCACAAAAATAAATGAATCCGCAGTATTTAAATCGGACATTATCTAAACAAATGAGTTTTTAATATATATTTTTATTTTATTACCTGAAGCAGATGATCTGATGGCATAATAGGTTTTATCTGTATCCACAAACACTGTTTTCAACATTTGTATGATTGCTGTAGCAACATCAGAACATATTGCTTTTGTTGCTATCATTTCTACTGTATCTGAACATGCACTCTTTAAGTTGTCATGGCAACCATCCCTAAAGATAAAGTAATTTGTATGCTAATTTTCCATTTGTACAGGGACATAACTCTAAAACAGTTACAGTGACTCCACCAAAATTCAAATTTGATGTGTATTTTTTTATAATAAGTTTTGTGTATAAGTTCCATAACATTTGGCTTTTTTTTTATTTCTAAAGGGACATAACTTTAGAACGATTAAAGTGACGCCACTAAAATTCAAACTTGATCTGTGTTTTGTAGTTATAAGCATTTTGTATAAGTTTCATAACAATTTGGTTGAGGCAAGCTTAAAGTAAGAGAATTGAAACCTACTTTGGGACAAACATACATACGGATAGACAAAGGTTAAACTTAATGCCCCCTTTGCTATGGTGAAATGATTAAAATGAATTCACTGTTCCACTTTGTAATGCCCTCTATCCTTGAGTCATATCAATATCATAATGGTGGTATACTATCAGGTTCTGAAAAAGCCATTGAAACCCTGACTGATACTGATATCATTTGATAGTTGATACAGAATATTGGCCTTGATTGCATTACAACCCTGACTGATACTGATATCATTTGATAGTTGATACAGAATATTGGCCTTAATTGCATTACAACCCTGACTGATACTGATATCATTTGATAGTTGATAAAGTATATTGGCCTTGATTGCATTACAACCCTGACTGATACTGATATCATTTGATAGTTGATACAGAATACTGGCATTGATTGCATTACAACCCTGACTGATACTGATATCATTTGATAGTTGATACAGAATACTGGCATTGATTGCATTACAACCCTGACTGATACTGATATCATTTGATAGTTGATAAAGTATATTGGCCTTGATTGCATTACAACCCTGACTGATACTGATATCATTTGATAGTTGATACAGAATACTGGCCTTAATTGCATTACAACCCTGACTGATACTGATATCATTTGATAGTTGATAAAGTATATTGGCCTTGATTGCATTACAACCATGACTGATACTGATATCATTTGATAGTTGATAAAGTATACTGGCCTTGATTGCATTACAACCCTGACTGATACTGATATCATTTGATAGTTGATACAGAATACTGGCCTTAATTGCATTACAACCCTGACTGATACTGATATCATTTGATAGTTGATACAGAATATTGGCCTTGATTGCATTACAACCCTGACTGATACTGATATCATTTGATAGTTGATACAGAATACTGGCATTGATTGCATTACAACCCTGACTGATACTGATATCATTTGATAGATGATACAGAATACTGGCCTTGATTGCATTACAACCCTGACTGATACTGATATCATTTGATAGTTGATACAGAATACTGGCCTTGATTGCATTACAACCCTGACTGATACTGATATCATTTGATAGTTGATACAGAATATTGGCCTTGATTGCATTACAACCATGACTGATACTGATATCATTTGATAGTTGATACAGAATACTGGCCTTGATTGCATTACAACCCTGACTGATACTGATATCATTTGATAGTTGATACAGAATACTGGCCTTGATTGCATTACAACCCTAACTGATACTGATATCATTTGATAGTTGATACAGAATATTGGCCTTGATTGCATTACAACCATGACTGATACTGATATCATTTGATAGTTGATACAGAATATTGGCCTTGATTGCATTACAACCCTGACTGATACTGATATCATTTGATAGTTGATACAGAATACTGGCCTTGATTGCATTACAACCCTGACTGATACTGATATCATTTGATAGTTGATACAGAATATTGGCCTTGATTGCATTACAACCATGACTGATACTGATATCATTTGAAAGTTGATACATAATACTGGCATTGATTGCATTACAACCATGACTGATACTGATATCATTTGATAGTTGATACAGAATATTGGCCTTAATTGCATTACAACCCTGACTGATACTGATATCATTTGATAGTTGATAAAGTATATTGGCCTTGATTGCATAACAACCCTGACTGATACTGATATCATTTGATAGTTGATACAGAATATTGGCCTTGATTGCATTACAACCCTGACTGATACTGATATCATTTGATAGTTGATACAGAATACTGGCCTTGATTGCATTACAACCCTGACTGATACTGATATCATTTGATAGTTGATACAGAATACTGGCCTTGATTGCATTACAACCCTGACTGATACTGATATCATTTGATAGTTGATACTGAATACTGGCATTGATTGCATTACAACCCTGACTGATACTGATATCATTTGATAGTTGATACAGAATACTGGCATTGATTGCATTACAACCCTGACTGATACTGATATCATTTGATAGTTGATACTGAATACTGGCATTGATTGCATTACAACCCTGACTGATACTGATATCATTTGATAGTTGATACAGAATACTGGCATTGATTGCATTACAACCCTGACTGATACTGATATCATTTGATAGTTGATACTGAATACTGGCATTGATTGCATTACAACCCTGACTGATACTGATATCATTTGATAGTTGATACAGAATACTGGCCTTGATTGCATTACAACCCTGACTGATACTGATATCATTTGATAGTTGATAAAGTATATTGGCCTTGATTGCATTACAACCCTGACTGATACTGATATCATTTGATAGTTGATACAGAATATTGGCCTTAATTGCATTACAACCCTGACTGATACTGATATCATTTGATAGTTGATACAGAATACTGGCATTGATTGCATTACAAATACAAAGTGCTTATATTAACTACTTAGAATAATATATATATGTATAAATACAAGCTGAAGAACCAAACTAATCCAAGGGTAAATGATGATAGATAAATAATTTAAATGTTACTAGACTACTGGTTAATGTAATTGTTCACTGACCTTAAAATTGCAATGATTCTGTCCACTGATTGGCTCATATCTGGGTTAATCTAAAAATAAAAGCATTATTTTAACTGTATCTGCAGCATATGAATTAATTTTCATTCAACAGTGTGCTTCATATATATATATTAGCTTATTGATGAATGAAAACTGGTATGAATCCCTTATGTGTCCTTTTCAAAAAAGAGTCCTATTAAAATAACTTACACATGCTCTAGTTTAAAAATAAGTGTCCCAAAACAAGAACAGTCAAAAACATATTAATAAGGATATCTTACCTGGCTGTTATGTAAAATTCATAAACAATGCAAAATCTTGTTCTCTTAAATTGGGAATATTTGAAACCATACTAGTTTTAGTTTTCATAAAAATGCTGAAGTGTTAACATTTTTCACTCAAGTTATTTTTATTTCAAGAGTAGCTTTGTGATAAAGTTGAATTATTGTCAGAATTCCTTCAATCATCTTTCTCATCATTGTCATTATTGTAAAAGATTAGGATTTCTATTACAGATTTTAATCTGAAGGGGTTGTTTCATAGAAAGTTACTTCTTTCCTCATTTGCATTATTTTTATACTAATATGCTGAAAATTAAATTTGCTTGTATTTAAAATTTAGAATGGAAATGGGGAATGTGTCAATGAGACAACAACCCCACCAAAAAGAAGAAAACAGTCTTCGGTACAGGGAGAAAATCACAAAATGTATTTGTTTGTTTGAAAATGTAAATGTTTCCGATGTTGGTCATACTACATGTATTACCTTATTTATTAATGTTTATTAACAATGTGAATAAGGAAAATTATTCATCAAGCATAGGGATAAACACATTAAGATTATTTTCATTTCAATCTTCTCTCACCTGAAGTTGTTTGTTAAATGCTGCCAGTGTAACACAAAATCCTTTTGGTACTACTACATCCACCTAAAATAAATCATTGATGACTACAAATACTACAATTACATGAATAACAGTAAACTAATAATTTTTAACATGAAATACAATCTAAAAAATAAATTCGAAAAATGTACAAATTATGTCCTCATAAACTATAAAGTTTCATGAAATGCTGTTGTGTGTTTTCAGAGGAGTTGTGATAACAAACTGTTGCAGTAGTATATTAAGGCCAAAATTCTAAGTTCAAAGGGGCATAACTCATAGAAAAAAAATTGAATCGTAATTTCCTATGGATATGCACATTTACATAGTATGTCCTCATTATCTAAAGTTTTTGAAATTCTGTTGTGCAGTTTCAGAGGAGTTGAGATGACAAGAACAGGACTGACTGACTAACAAACAGACTGACGAACCGACTGATTGCGTGGGGTATAAACAGGTATTTATTAGTAAATGATGATAAGACAGCCAAGTAACAATTTCAGAATAAAAATAATGTTCCCTATCATTCATGCATTTTTTTTGTAGCATGGAAACAATTATGTATCTTTATATCTCATTCTGCTTTTAGTTTTCGATTGATTTTACCTTGTTCTGTATAGAAGTAAGAAGACCAAGTTGTGCTCCTTTTCCACCAACTAGTTTACTACTACAACAGCCTTTCTCCTGAAAGGTCAAGATCAAGTCTGTTACATTATTTCTGATTTCTTCTTCAGAAGGCTCATCTAGCATTGGCACAGATTCTATTGGTGAGTATGGAGTTCCATCAGGATTTCTGTAAAGAAAATATTGACTGGAATACACAGTTGTACATACCCGTAGCCAGGGGGTCCGGGGGAACCCCCATTGAAACCAAATAAGTACTGTTAAAGTCAACATTCTGTTCATATTGTGACTGTTAAAGTCGAGTTCATATAACCCCCCCCCCCCCCCCCTTGGGAAATTCTTAGCTATAGACCTGGTTGTATATGGCAATTTTCTTTGATGCTTTTTTTTATGGCAATTTATTCTAAAAAAGAAGGAGACATCACTGAAGGTACAGGCCTGTACGATTGTGCACTTTGTGTGTTTTCATGACTAAGGCTAAAGTTAAAAATTGAGTCTATAGGTTATATATTATCTATTATTGAAAAGACTTTTTAAATATTTGCAAATCTTTAAACATCCTCAATGAACTTTGTGATATTAAAAGTGAGGTCATATATAACATTAACAAAACTGCAAGAATAAAGCATTCTTACCTATAATGAAATTCAGCTAAACCATATCCATTTATGCCATTAATTTTATATCTACAAAACTTCTCATAGACTTGACTTCCTCTGTCCTCATGGTGATACCATATAGGTGTCCATTCTCCAAATACTTCTGTGCTGTATTTCTGTCCATCTGTAAAAATTACACTTGAGTCAAATGTCCTCCAACCCTTGAAATATGATATAAGCAAGGAAAAGGGGGGAAATAATTGTAAGGTGTTCTATGGTGTAGCTGGCTGAAATTTAAAAGAATCTTTTCATTATTTACTAATCACACTTCAAATTAAATTGCTTAATATTCTACACATTTTTATTACAATTTAATCAAAAACAACTTTCTTATAATCAAATACAGAAAATACTTACTTGCATAAAAGTTGAAGGTATAATTATTCTTTGGTCCCTCAGGAGGAGCTACTTCCCATAGCTTAAGGTCAATGTCAGACACGGAATGAAATGCACCATTTGAATGGACTAAATACCCTATCTTTACACTGAAAATATAACCAATTGAAGGTCTTAAATTCATATATCAACAGTATCAAGTAGTTGTAAAATTAATGGAGTAGGGTAACTACTTTAAAGGTTTTTAAAAAAATCAATATAGTAACTATTTAAGTTAAAACTGCCTATCAAATTTACTAAGATTATGTAATTACAACATATTTGTTTTGGCTCTGAAAGTTCATGAATAAAAAAAACATTTAAAAAGATGTTTTTAACGCAATAGAATCTAAATTTGAAATCTTTAAAAGGAAACTTCAATATGTGGAGCACAATTTACTTACCCTTCCAGAGCACATGAGATTACCCACAGTTTTGGGCAGAATTCTTGTCATTCAGTCTCTAGTATTCATCATTGTGTTTTGTTGCACTGTTGCTTGTCTTTTGGTGGGTTTTTTTTGTTTGTTTTTAACTTATGAGTTTGAACATCCCTTTGTTTCATTGGCCTCTCTTTTTTCAGATAGTATTCAGGTAACAAAGAAAACTTATATTATATTCTCTGTACTGAATAAACCTCTTCCAAATTGAAGTTAATTTCTAATGTGTTAATAACATACATACTGTGACAAAGCTGCTGGTTGACTGACAACTCCAACCTGTATCATTGTCCCATTCTGTCGAGAGAAAAAAAAAACTGTTTTATTATTTTTTTGAAATTTATTTGACATTCTTTTTACCTATCCTTTATCTTTTTATCAACAATAAAACTTCATAGGTGAATTCAACATTAACTATATATATTTTTTAATTCTTGATTTGTGCATGTTACAATGCATTTTTTTAGAAGCTTAGTCAATGGAATGAATATTTTTATTATCCAGTGATTTCTATCAAGATGTGCATGTTATTCAATCCAATCAAAATTGAACTAATTTGTTGTATGGTGAGATATAGAAGGCAAAACCTCTAAATGAAGAAGGTGAAATATATTTGCCAAATCCATATTTGTTGAAGGTGTTATAACCTTAAAACTTACCTCAAGATATATGAAATGGATGGAGTATCTGTAAAACGTTCTCCAATCTCTTATGCCTGAAAACAGTATACAATTATTAAGAAATTAGCATATATTTATATTTCTCTTCAGAATTCTTAATAAAGCCAAAATAAATGGAAATTCAAACATTTGTATACAATAAACATAAATAAAATGGTAAAATTTATCTATACAATTGTAAGCAAAAAGTAATCATTTAAACTTAGATGATAAAATTGATGATAGATCAACATTTGCATGTCAAATAATAAATGAACACAGCCTTGTCAAAATACATATCATCTTGGTCTCATAAAGCTGCATAAGAAATGGCTATAGATGTGACAATCACTCTGGATAGGAAGACATCCCTTGACTCTTATTAAAGTATTATCCATTGCACAACATTGTATTTGTTTTAAAATTGTACTTACCAAATGAATGATCCCTGATTGTTTTTAATGTGACAAATTTCTCATCAAATCCATCAACCTTCACTCTACCATGCAGCTCTCCCCACAGTTCATAATGTGTCTGATGTTTACTGAAGTAAAAATGATACAAAGTTGTTTGCTTTATGACTAGTGTCAAATATCTTATGCATATTAAGGAAGAAAATAAGATACTATTACATATGAAAACATCAATTATTCTACAATAACTAATTTTATTTTGGACAATTAAATTTTTTATACGCCTAAGAGATAAAACAAAGATTTTATGTTCCCTTTTCTCTTTGTTCAACTATAAATTGAAGTTAGTCAAGTTTTATATTCAACAGGACATGAGATTTCATTAACACTTATGCAGTTCCCATTTTCAAAAAGAAATTATGAATTTGACACCTTCTTAAAATAGTACAGCATACCTTCTTAATGCATCCCAGAACTGTTTGGTCCATAGTTCCCTAGAGACAGCATCAGCTAAAGCTGACTGGTTCATATCTGTATCAAAACTGAAAGGATCAGTCACTGTTTGCCATCTAAAAATTAAAAGTGTTGTCTTTATTATCAAAATTGCATACTTGCATTTGTTGTATGGATACCTGACATATCTATTTTTATAATGCTTGCAATGATAGATATCTGTGACTACGAATAAAACTCCATTCTTTAATGAAATTATTTGATCTATGATTATGAAGAATTTCTATGAAAAATGTAATTTAATATAATATTTTTAGTAACTTCTTAAATAATTAGCATTTTATGAATTTGAAATAGAGATATAGTGACAAAGTCACATTAATAACTCTTAATTGATTAACAGGAGTTGCAGTCATTACCATACTTATATTATAAATTATTTTAAAATAAATATGTTTAAGGTGGCTTGGGACTATTTGACTGCACATAATTTAACGCATTTATTACAAAAGTATTTGTCATAAATTCGAAACATTTTGAGTTTAAATGGTCCATGATCCATTATTTTTTTTCAACCAATTTGATTCACTTTCTGAAAAGAATAAAATAACAAAAAATACGGCACTTCTGATCAAAACTTTGCCAACTTTATGGGAAATATCTAACTAATTGTCATTGACTGCCCATAATGAAGAAAACAGTTATAAAATCAAAATAACAATACGGATAAAAGATGTTGCACCCTGTTTTTTATGTTAAGATAAATAGTGTGGACCATGAAATATCTTGATTTCTCCTAGTTAGTTGTCAGTATATGTGTTGTCATAAAAGTTATAAATATGTTGTCACTCAAGAAATATCTTACATTAATGACATCTGTACATGAACTAATCTTTCTGTCCCATCAAACCTGAAATATAGGAAATAAATATTATTTTGTCTCTGTCAGATGTATAACTTCTTAAATAGTTTTGATTTCAAATATTAATAATTACCAAGTAAAAATTATAATTCATCTTGGGAAATGTTAAAAAACACAATTTGAATATTATATGTAATATTTAATTAATCTTGAGATTTAAGTGGAAATCACCATAGTCAAGGTGGCAGTCAAATTTATCATATGAAATTGAATGCAGTTTTTTTTTTAAATATACAAAACGAATGTTTATTTCCTGCCAGAAAGACATTGAAACTATCTGATTGTGCATGTTTTTAAACAACATTTCCTGAATATTCGTATCTGATTTGCCGATATATTCTTATATCAAATATTAGATTACACGATTAAATTAACATTAAACATTTAGGGAATGATTTGGTGTTTTGATATAATATTACAATAGCTGATAAATTTGTTTAACTGATATCCAATTAGGTGGAGTCTACCGTATATAATTTTTTATATTAAAGGTAGCCACAAAAAACCTTTAGGTGTCACACCACCAATTACTCCCTCAAATTTAGAACGTATGTGAAAGTAGGCCTACTCGGACAAAAAATAGTGCATTTGATGTCATTGTTTACTTTAACTACCCAACAAATTTGCAGAAATGAAACTTTTGGTGAAAGAGCAATATATTAAGATCATTTTTAGCCCAAATTTACTTGTCTATGAGTTGACATTAAAAATTGAGGATTATACGCTCCATGGTATACTAATTTAAGATTTCTAGAAAACCAGGTTTTTTTTTTAGTGGTAAATCAATATCGAAGGTCTCTTCTTTCTTATATGGCTTTAAAGGTATGTTGAAAATTGGCATGAAGAAAGGTGATACCTGTATGATTCAGGACATACCTGGTTTGTAAGAGGTTAAATTTTAGATAAAAGATTTAGAAAGCTATAAAAATTGCAAAATTTGGTTGAACAGATAGGGACTTTTAATTGGTGGTCTGACACCTTTCTACCAGTACCTAATTATAAGCTAACTTCTTTTAGAATTTTATGAAACCAAAATTGGCCATAATGAATTTTTTTACAAAATATCCCAAATTTGAGCTTTATTACTTCCACATCCCAAATTCCCAAAGCTGACCATTGTAAATTATGTATACCTTAGTTGACCATTACAAATTATGTATACCTTAGTTGACCATTACAAATTATGTATACCTTAGTTGACCATTACAAATTATGTATACCTTAGTTGACCATTACAAATTATGTATACCTTAGTTGACCATTACAAATTATGTCCTTAGTTGACCATTACAAATTGCGTATACCTTAGTTGACCATTACAAATTGTGTATACCTTAGTTGACCATTACAAATTATGTATACCTTAGTTGACCATTACAAATTGTGTATACCTTAGTTGACCATTACAAATTATGTATACCTTAGTTGACCATTACAAATTATGTATACCTTAGTTGACCATTACAAATTATGTATACCTTAGTTGACCATTACAAATTGTGTATACCTTAGTTGACCATTACAAATTGTGTATACCTTAGTTGACCATTAAAAATTGTGTATACCTTAGTTGACCATTACAAATTATGTATACCTTAGTTGACCATTACAAATAGTGTATACCTTAGTTGACCATTACAAATTGTGTATACCTTAGTTGACCATTACAAATTGTGTATACCTTAGTTGACCATTACAAATTATGTATACATTAGTTGACCATTACAAATAGTGTATACCTTAGTTGACCATTACAAATTATGTATACCTTAGTTGACCATTACAAATTGTGTATACCTTAGTTGACCATTACAAATTGTGTATACCTTAGTTGACCATTACAAATTGTATATACCTTATAAAAAAGAAGATGTGGTATGATTGCAAATGAGACAACTATTCACAAAAGACCAAAAAGACACAGACATTAACAACTATAGGTCACCGTACGGCCTTCAACAATGAGCAAAGCCCATACCGCATAGTCAGCTATAAAAGGCCCTGATGAGACAATGCAAAACAATTCAAAGGAGAAAACTAACGGCCTTATTTATGTAAAAAAAATGTATGAAAAACAAATATGTAACACATAAACAAACGACAACCCCTGAATATACAGGTTCCTGACTTGGGACAGGCACATACATAAATAATGTGGCGGGGTTAAACTTGACCATTACAAATTGTGTATACCTTAGTTGACCATTACAATATCTGTATACCTTAGCTGACCATTACATTATCTGTATACCTTAGCTGACCATTAAATTATCTGCATACCTTAGCTGACCATTTACAGAATAACAGTACTGTAGTTAAAGAGTTGCCACCGTCAATTATAGATTTGACAGTAGCAAATGCAGTTTTACTGGCGACGCGTAGCAGAGACAGTAAAACAGAGATTTGCTACCGTCAAATCAAAATTGACGGTGGCAACTCTTCAACTACAGTACTGTTATTCCGATTCTAATGCATTACAAAAAAGAAATAATACTATAAAACTTGAAAAAAGGTCTAAATTTGACAAATTAAAAAAATCAGCGAAATTTATGAATGATTTTGACGCAAAGACGTCATGGCTAAAAGTGACGTCATACAAATGAAAACTTACAAACTTGAGATTATTACGTTACGGGTACAATTCAAATTCGGATAAAATTACATTTAAACGGCGAATTCGAGGTAGGTGTTGTTTTATTTTGGATTATATAGAAGTAATCGAACATTTGTTGATTCAACAATTCAAAATGGCGGGTCCATCCTTAGTTACACCTGGTCAACTGTGGATTTGACAGCAACTTTTAGCCAATGAAAAAAATTGTTACATACAAATTGCATTAGAATACATTATCTGTATACCTTAGTTGACCATTATAAGATATTTTCCATTTCTTCATTGGTTCAATCATTTCTATGTTGATTCCCCCAGCTGTATATTCATTGTTACTGACATTACTGACCAGTGTGTCAGGGTGTAATGGATGCTGTAGACGACCTATCCCAGGAATCTCCATCACTAACCAAACCTCTGACTGACGATTGTGTCTCCTACCCATACGTAATGCTAATCTTGTTCCTTCTTTACTGAAACCACCATAGTAAACAGCATCTATTGCCTATAAAACACTTATTTATTTTCATGTTCTGCAAGTTTTAAAATCAATGCATAATAGGACTACTAAAAATTCAGAAATTATTGTGAGCTTTTTATTATTGCAAAAAATACAACATAGTTGTAATTGCAAAAATTAAAACTCCCATTTTGAAATATTTTGTATAAATCAAACAGAATTTTTCTCATAATCCTGAAAATTAAAATCGCATTTAAGTCTAAAATGACAAAATTGCACTAATAACTGCACGTAATAATTTCTGAATTTACAGTATTAACATAACTTGGATAGTAGTATCAAGGCAATGGTTGATATGTATTTCCTTTCTTGTACTGTAGTATCAATAAATACTGTGGGTTTCTCATTATGTATCAGGTACCAAATTCAAGAAATGTTCTGTCAACAAATGATTTTTAATAGTTTCATTAATAAAGAATTTGATATCCATGCCCACAACTGTTATGGCTTAATGATCCATACCTGCCAATTAAGTTAATCATACCTATTCCAAAACAACAAATAACTTCTGTACCGAAATTAAGTAATGTTGGATTATTTGGCTTAGCACTTTCAATATATAACATTGTAGTATTATCAATACAATAATTATACATTTATGGTATACAATTGAATATACAAAAAGTAAAAAAATATCTGTATATTAAAATTCTAAGCTTTTTGAAAATATCTTACATATGGGTCTTTTTCTAAATCTTGAACTTTTTCTAACACTTGAATATCATTTATTCCCATTCCGTAACCACGACTACTGTAACTCTCCCCATCAACTGCTTTCTTTTTCTTGTTCTTCCGTTGATTTCTTTTCAAAAGCAGCTTAAATATAAACTTTTTCACATGATACCATTTTCCTGAAAATGAAACATGAATATGTAAAATTAATCTATGAAAGGTTCTCAACAGCTGACATGGAGAAAGAATGCATAATGGTTTACTTTTATAAATTGTGACTTGGATTTCAAGAGACTTTTCTCATTGGCACTCATACCACATCTTCTTACATCTATCATATTAGTGGACATATTTTCAATGTTTAATAAGGATCATTCTCTACAACAGGACCAGTATAAAATGAACAAAAGGAAAACATTGAACACAATGATTTTGTGGTTCTTTTTTTTTAATGTAAATGAAGCTACAATAAAGGTCTTGTCATATTTACAGTTTCCACACTTTCATTAGACTGTATGTAAGAGGCAGAGTTTGGCAAGATGAACTTGAAAAATGAAGATATTCTAGGACTGTGTATTATATCAACCTAAAAAGCTTTTCCTGATATTCATGAACAATAAAATATGTTGATATCATTTACAGACAATGCAGACGAAGAACAATGAAGAAACAAAATGATAGAAGAGGAAAGGGCAAATAATATAAAGAAAAGGAAGTTTATCCCATTTGTGAAGTATACAACAACAAGCTCAAGACAAATCATAACAGGAGAAACACAAACCAAACAGTTATCTTGAAATCCTTTTTAAGTTGATAATCAGTCAACTTCAGTACTGTTATATCTTTCCCTAATGTAAATATTACCTGGTTGTCTGTAAACTCCATCTATTGGTTTGGGTTGTGGCTTGATAAACTGCCACAGAAGAAGGATGCCACTACCACCAGCAATTACAGTCCAAAGCATACTTCTTATTCACCTAAAAAAGAAAGCAAAATATTCAACTGCTGTATTTAACAATAAATAGTATTATCACATTTCTATTTTGTTTGAAACAAATATTTGTTCAGGGTTATTATTGGTGGGTCTGATATTTTTATTAAGAGCTGGAAAATATCATGTGAACACCAAGGTACAAGGTATGGTTCTGGTTATATACATATTTTGCTTTACAAGAAATGACAGTGGTCTCGCTAGCCCAAAATAGAAGGGCGCTGCGCCCAGGGTGCCCTCATCCGCGCCCTGAGTGCCTTCATAAACGCTGTTTCCAAAATTCTCTAGTGCCGTTTTGCTAAAATTGCCTTTTGTTTCATCGATTTCTGATCTCCAAGTTAATTACATATATGACACCTGTGTGATTGCTCCCATGTTAATCATGTCATTACAATCAATTACAACGATAAAGACTTCAAAGGTGTTAATAACTAGGTAATTTAATTAGGACAATGTATCTTTTTGTCATACATTTGATGAATGTGTCAGTGAGTGTGTTTAGCTTGGGTGGGCATTTTCGATCTTCAAGTCACAATGAAAGAGTGTATAAATAAAGACTTTCATGACTTTAGAAATGAATTTAACTCATCAAAATAAAACTATGCCTTCACAGAAATGCCTTCCATCTCAAATTGTTAGCAAAAAGCACAGTTTTTAATTAACACGGTATCAGGTTAATTCGCCCCCAATACACTTTCGCATCCTAAACGTTCTCACTTGCACGTTCGCACCCAAGGTCCGTTCGCACTGTACACATTCGCGCCCAATTTTAATTCAAATTCCAGTTGAATAATTGGAAAATCATGATTGTTATTATAAATTGCTTTGGTGTAAGTAAGCATTCAAGATTTTAAATGAAAAACATAAAAGATAATTGTTTTTAACAGCTTAATTATGGTCCCTTTGATCTGAAGCAATAAAATATAGCAATACACTATTATAACCAAAACTTTAAAAAAAAAAAAAAAAAAAAATATTCATCACACAAAAGAAAACGTAGTCAGAATCTCACTTTATTTTGACACAAGTCAATGAAACAAAGTTATAGCAATACACTAACCAAAACATGATTAAGAGTTATTCAACACAAAATAAAACGTTGACAGAATCCCACTTTTAAGATTAAGGATTAAAAAAAAAAAATAACAATACACTATCCAAAACATGATTAAGATTTATTCAACACAAAAAAAAAAATGCTGTCTCACTTTATTTTGAGACAATGACAACAAATATAAGAAAACACTTGCCAAAACTTGATTACAAAGTACACAAAACCAATTAAAATTGGGCGCGAACATGTAGGGTGCAAACGGACTTTGGGTGCGAACATGTAGAGTGCGAAAGTGAAAGGGGGCGAACATGAGTGGGTGCGAACGTGAATGGTCGCGAACGGACCCGGATTCAATTAACACAAACGTTTTGGAAATTGATTTTGAAGTTACTTCCCCTGATTTAGCTTATTACAAATTTGTGCCCTAAAAATACTATCTAGTATCAAAAAAATGAAATAAATAACCAATTGAATATATAATAACATAATAATGTTATCTAAGGGTATAAACTGTCTTTGAACATATCAAAAAATATATTTTGCAATATTTTTTTTATAATTATACTTTTGCCAATCCATGTTCTAAACATTGATAAATTAGTATTACACGTGACAAATGGTTTGAATAATGTATATAAAGCTGTTTTTTTAATATAAATAAAAAAAATATATGGGTATAGTGAACTAAAAAAACATAATATGTTGATGAAGATATGTACTATAAAAATTCATAACTACACAAAAAATGAAATAAAGACTATGATTGAAATGCATCTTTATTTAAAAATAACCACAACATATACCATGTATACAGTAAAAAAAGAGATTCTTAACTCGTGATACACACAGAAACGGAGACAAAAAAATTAGCAGTGCCTTTTCTTATCATAAAAAGTGCCCTGCCCTCCACTGGCACCCTGCCCCTTTTGATTTCTAGCTAGAGCACTGGTTTGTATCATGGACATCTTAAATGTTGTGTTTGTCTTCAGTTAAATTTCAAGAAATCAAGATGTATCTCATAAACATGTTTAACCCCGCTGCATTTTTGCGCCTGTCCCAAGTCAGGAGCCTCTGGCCTTTGTTAGTCTTGTATTATTTTAATTTTAGTTTCTTGTGTACAATTTGGAAATTAGTATGGCGTTCATTATCATTCAACTAGTATATATATTTGTTTAGGGGCCAGCTGAAGGACGCCTCCAGGGGCAGGAATTTCTCGCTACATTGAAGACCTGTTGGTGACCTCTGCTCTATGGTCAGGTTGTTGTCTCTTTGACACATTCCCCATTTCCATTCTCAATTTTAATAATATTATCTGGATGTACGGAATTAAATTCTCATATTTTTTAATATAGTATATGAATGACAGAAACTAACAGGAATTTCAAACACAGGTTTTCCCTTAATATAGGTGACCTCTATAGCATGGTTGACCACATATGATTTGAATTTGATGATAAGATTTTATTAATTTTTTACCCCTCTGCATATAATAAAAACATAATAATAACCATACCTCCTTACATGATTAAATCATATAACTCATGACCATGATGACTGAGCATTTATTTCAATGGTCACCATCAGACATGTTAGATGATAGACATGGATTCAAGAGTCAAGAGTGGCTTTTTAAAATGTCCTAAAATTAATATTTTCCTTTATGACCTCGAGATATGTAGTCAGGCCAGTATTTTTGTGATTTTACTTTCTACACCAAACGATTTCCCTTTCCCTTCTATAAATTTTGGCAGGAAAGACATAAACAATATTGTCTCGCTCTTTTTGGTTCAATTGTTCATATATAAATAATTTTTTCAACATTTCAACATGTTATCCTTAAAAGTTTTTTTAACTGAACATAATTTAGTAACATCTCAAGTTAAAAAATTCTGAAGGAAAATTGAATGAAGGTGTGGTAAATGTCAATGAAACAATATCAGGCATATATTATATCCCTGTAGTCGCAAACAACTTTCCTATCGGCAGCTAAATTTTGACTACTAATGCACTTTGTTTATATTTTGTAAATGTTGTAAAGAACAAAGGTATTGGAAAGTGCTAATGGAAAAAAAAGGGGAGGGGGTCTTTTTTACAGGATGGAGATTAAAGAAAAATATGAGGAATTTAAACATTTAAATTCCTCCAAGACCCAAAAAGAAAGAAAAAAATACCAGTCGCTTATTAGTCTATAAGAAAGATCTAAGGGGAGAATAACTAAAAAAAAAGAAGACAATATTTATGCTGTATAATTTAATACATGTTTTTTGATAAACATTGGAAGGATCAAATGACAACCAAATAGGTCAGCTCTATTCCAGGTAAATAGACCTAATCCCAAGAGACAAGATCACAACCAGCAGATTGTGGTTTCCAAAAACTTGGAACCTTAAGGTTCATCATAACAAATGGACAAATATGGCCGTATTTTCACCTCAAAAACTACTCTGTGTACAGACTTACCTGTGCTGTTTAGAAAGTTTTAATGCCTAGCATCCACTAGATATATAAAAGTTAAAGACATTTTGTGTTTAAGAAAGATAAAATCTTTCTTGGTTTTTGATAGGCATATTTTTTTCCTTTTTACTTAAGGTGCAAAAATAAACAAACACCTGAATTACTTTGATACTGTCCACTCACAGCTGACTCAGATAAACTCTTGAACTCACCTATAGTTGTGAAGATACCTCTTGTCCATGTCAATTAAGGACAGTGAAAACAATACAAACCGGTTTTTTACCTAAGGAAGCATCTCATAGTTGTACCACAACTTAGTCAATTTTCACACCTTTAGCTGATGAAGGAAAAAAAAACGCCCATCAAAATCCAAAAGAGATTTTATCTTTATGAAACAAAAAAAGCATTTAATTTTATTATAGACAATAGACAATATTTTATTCGCACAAACACATTTACATTAAATGGTTATGGCATACAAAATTAAGACAATAAACTTACAATAGTTAAATTGATTACAATTATATTAGAGTGACAGTGGTATTCACAGCAAAGAAGAAAAAAGGCTTTAAATATCAACAGTTAACACATTATTAATGTTCATGAACAATTGAAAAAAGAACACAAACAAAAATTAGGTTGGCAATGCATATTAAAAGAAATACAAGTTATACAGATGTTTTTAATAAAAGACAGTCATTAATATACTTTATGGTGATTTTTATATCTAGTGGATGCCAGGCATTAAAAATTTTCCAACTTCGTATGTAAGTTTGTACTCAGAGTAATTTTTGGCATGTAAATACAGCCATATTTGTCCGTTTGTTATGATTAACCTTATGTGAAGAAATTATGATCATATAAAATCAGAAAATATCAAGATTCAACCAAAAAAATAAAAATGCAATCATGCAACTCTGTCACAACTTCATACTAGATCTATACTATTGTTTGTCTGTTCCATGAAATCTGCATTCAACTTCTTCTGTAAAATGTCACCAGTCTTGAGCCTTGTAACCTCACTCAGCTGTTCGTGGTTTTGTTTACCTTTTTCGATCTTTCACCTATCAGGTCATCCAGCTTTTCTGGTTCCTCATGGAAAATGGACGATAAATAGTATGTATGTATGTATAAGTACCAGTTTCCCGACAAAATAAGGGAGGCGATTTGGCGGTAAATTAAAAAAAAATTAAGACATTCTAAATAATAAAATACTTATAAGTCCCTTATAATGACGTATGACATGAGAAACCAAGTATTTAACGGAGGCCCTTATAATAGATCACCACCAGATTAATGTAAGCGAAATCTCCTTTAAAATTATCAATTAGATACTTTTTATATGTTATCTAGAGACTTGACCTCAGCAGGTCTTATCGATAGTATGAGATTGCACCAGATTCTTCGATTCTTCATAAATTCATCTTATTTCCCCAAAAATCGGGAAACACTTCCCATTTCTTTTAACAAGGAAAGTATAGTATATTTAAAGGCTTCTAAAACACTTGAAATGTCTGAAAATTGGTTTTATTTAACTTGAGGTACATTGTCTCAGGAAACCTTTAACAAGGCCGTAATTACATTTCATGAGGCAAATGCCCCATGTAGGAAATTTCAAAACCAAACGATTGCCTCCATATCAAATTGCGTTCAAGGCGAGTGCCTTGTAACAAGCAAGTTTTGTTTTCCCTCAGACGTAGCCCTGATTTTTCGGGATCAATGTTTCTTATTTATTTGTCTTTTGTTCATTGATTGCCAATCTGTATTTTGTTAATGTTGTATTCCTTTGTGTAATCTAGTAATTTTGTTATGAACTTGATCATGAGTTTAAAAAAAAACAGCAGCCACAGACTTAACTATGTGAATTCCATTTTTGCCTTATCATGCACATTGATCTTTTGATGTTGTCCATAGCAAATTAAGTCAGCTTACACTGAATTTATGCATTTTGCTTTCAGACCAAAGTATTGTCAAAAAATTACTAAAACAAAACTTGCATTTTCAGATTGAAAGGGTCTTTGGAACACCCAGAAAGCATGACTTTTTTTTGGCATCATTTGATTCATTTCTGCAGAGGTAGAGGATTAATTCTGATTAAATGGTACATAATCACTTGACTATACATGTATTATTTATCATAAACAAATCATTTAAAAATTTTATGTTTTCGAATATCATAAATTTAGTTGTGAAAATGAATAATCAGTCCCTTGCTTTAATGAAAATGAAAAATCTTGCTTTAATGGTGCAGAAGATGAATAATATGTCCTCTTAGTTTACAAAAATAAATAACCGATCAAAAACAAATCCTCCTGCCCCCCCCCCCCCCCCCCCCGAATATCAAATGGTCGTCCCCTAATTTTATATTTCTAAACCACAAACTATATTATAAGCACTAATAAACATACTTTGCCTTGCTTTGGATGAATTAATCCACTTTGAAGAGATATGATTAATATCATACTGTCCATATACATGTTTAGGTTGGAATGATCAATGTTCAGCATAAATAACTCAGCCTATATAATATCACTTTTTAAAGACTGAACACAGATAGTCAAGTTTAATTTCATATAGGATATTTTTAAACCTTTTTAGATTAGGAATTTGACTCTCAATAAAGTTGAAATATAACATTAGAGCATAAGAACATATTATTTAAAGATATGTGAAGAGTTGAAATCGGTATGAGCGGTTTAGAGCTACAAATGTGAAGGCTGTGAAGATCGAACGCCTATTGGGAAGATGGAGATTTCAATCTACCCGCATGATATGGGACTGGAAACATAAAAAAAACTATATAAACCTAAAACAAAGAATCAACATCCATCCCATATTCAATTAACGATATGCTCGATGACCATGGGCTAACTCAACGATATAGTTGCCGTAACCTACTAGAGGATCGAACAAGTAGGCTAACTTAGACCTATAATTATTACAAATTACCCAGGTCGTTATATAATACATGACTTGTCTAACCACGACATTGTAAATACTGAATACAAGCTAAATTACAACAGAAGCCAAGAAAAAATCCTATATTTAATTGATATTCATGTCGACACTGAAGTGCTGACTACGGGACTGGTGATACCCTAGGGGACAACGAAACGTCCACCAGCAGTGGCACGACTAAGTGTTGTAAATAGTTATCAAATGTACCAGGCATAATTTAATACACCAGAAGCGCGTTTCGGCTACATAAGACTCGTTAGTGAAGCTCAGATCAAAATAGTTAGAAAGCCAAACAGTCAAGAGTAAAGTTGCTCAAAGTTTGAGCATTTAGGACCAATATTATAAAAAGTCGAGCAAAATACGACTAAGGTAATCTATGTCTGGCTTAAGGAAATCCTTAGTATTTCGAATGATTCATACTTTTGCAGACAGTAATTTATAAAAACTTACCATATAATAACATACACGGTACTAATTTTCCTTCATCAGATGCAAATACGTATCTCTTCAATGATCCTTGTGGCAAAAATATTTGAAATCCAAAGCTAATATTGATATGAATGACTACTGGGCTAGTGATACCCTCGAGGACGAATCATCCACCAGCAGTGGCATAGACCCAGTGGTGCACAGTAACTGTTCTCAAAGGTACCAGGCTTGAATTTGAGAAGAGATGCTGTTCCATATAAATATTTGAAGAACAAAACCCCAGAGAGAAATAGGAAAAGGATATTGGAAGTAAGTAAAAGACATAGTTATACGTCAAGTAGTAAAGAACTATCATAATTGATAACATGATTTTTTTTTACCTTCATCAAGCAAAACAATCAAATGAGAGTAGTAGTCCTCCACTTCAATCAGCAGGATTACTGACGACTAAACTGACAAAGTTAATATCCTACATGCACTGTTTCAACAAGTACAAAATAACTCAATGAGACAGAATTACAGACAATATGCAACATGGCTGGTCAACATAACACTCCACTTGATAAGTCCATTACACTACAAGGAATACAAAAGCATCTAGATAACCAAAATCAAAGTAAGGCAGCGGGTCCAGATTACACCTCCCCATGGATCTTAAAAGGAATGGTAGACGAAAAAGTCCATGTTCTACAAATGCTCTTCAGAAGGTTTTACGACACAGGTGTAGTACCACATCACGGAAAGCAACTAACGTATGACCAACATTCAAAAAAGGGAACACGTTTTGACCAATAAAACTAAGGCTTTTCTCCCTCAGGAATAGATTACCTTCAAGTTAGCTGCATTTGGCAACACTTTTAGGAGTTTTGGTCCTCAATGCTCTTCAACTTCGTACTTTATTTGGCCTTTTTTATTATTTTGGAATCGAGCGTCACTGATGAGTCTTGTAGACGAAACGCGCGTCTGGCATATCTATTAAATTTAGTCCTGGTATCTATGATGAGTTTATTTACAGACCATCACTAACCTGCACAAATGAAAACTTTACTGTTACATCGGAAGAAAATACTCGATAGCAAGATTTAGATGAATTTGTTCTATGGGAAGACAGGTGGAGTACGAAAATCTATCCTTGCACTCTCTGTTACAGAAAATAAAACAATAATAACAACGAAATATTTTCTCAATATCATCAATCTGGAACAAACATCAGTAAATAAATCGTAGTAACAATATCAACATACTTCAAGTGGGGAAGTCACATCATAAATTTAAAATGTTTCTTATTTGATTATGATTTCATTGATAACCCGAGGCATATGTGCAAATAAAACAATTGGATTCTTCAAAATAATAATGACTCACAATCATCGCTATAAAAAATGCCTACGTATATATACACCTCCAATGCAAGACTAACATTTAAGCATGAGAACGTTTTATGAAATCCACATCTCGAAAATCCAGATAAACCAGACATATTACAGGCTATACTTTGTCCAATTCTAAAAGACAAATCTTCAGATCCACGTGTACCTCTCAATTACAGAGGAATTAGTTTACTTTCTTGTATATCAAAACTGTACAGTGCATTTATAAACAGTCGATTGTCATCATATTTAGAGTCCAACGATATTTTAGCAGACGAACAAAATGGTTTTTGCTCCGATCGATCGTGTGAGGATCATGTTTTTACTCTTAATGCTGTATGGAAAAACATAAAGACTTCATTTGCAACCTTTATTGATCTTAAGAAAGCGTTCGATTTTGTTGACCGAGATTTGCTATTATATAAGCTTTTGTTAAATAACATTGATGGAAAAATTTACAACTCGATTAAAAACATTTACCTTAGTACTTCTGCTTGTGTTCGTGTGAACAACAGACTTTCACAGTGGTTTGTATGCAGTTCTGGTGTTAAACAAGGGGATAATTTATCCCCGACGTTATTTTCTATTTTTATCAACGATCTGGTAGAGGAAGTAAACAGTCTCGGACTTGGTGTAAATATTGGCGACTCAACGCTTTCGTTACTTTTATATGCGGACGACATAGTCTTATTGGCATCATCCGAAACTGACATGCAATGTATGCTTGATAAAGTCCATGAGTGGTGCAAGCGATGGCGTGTTTTGATAAATACAGAGAAATCAAAAGTTTTGCATTTTCGTCCGTCTCGATCTAAAAGAAGCGAATTCCAGTTCAAAATCGGTGACAATCTTCTTCAAAAACTGACACATACAAATACCTCGGTGTAACTTTTCACGACCGTAAGGACTTTAAAGACCATGCAAATAGACTATCAGAAGCTGGAGGTAGAGCTTTAGGAGGAGTTATCTCCAAGATTCATCATCTAAAAGACTTTGGAATCAAAACTTTTGAGAAACTTTTTACTTCTTGTGTAGTTCCAGTGCTTGACTACAGCTCTTCGATCTGGGGATACAAAGACTTTGCTTGCTTGAATCAAATCCAGAACAAAGCAATTCGTTATTTTCTTGGCGTTCATAAATTTGCACCGACACTTGCAATAAACGGTGAAGTTGGTTGGATGAACTCAAAGGAACGACGATGGTGCAATATGCTATGGTATTGGAACAAACTTATATCAATGGACGACACTCGTATATGTAAACGCGTCTTCAATTGGGACTACGAAATTTGCACGAACAATTGGTCATCCGAAGTGAAAAACATTATGTCAGTGATAGGACTAGAGAGCAATTTTATTACAAAAAACACTTGCGATACACAGATGTGTAAAACCTTACTCAAAGATAAATGCTCCGCAGATTGGCAGAAAGGTCTAACAAACTATCCAAAACTACGAACATACAGGCTCATAAAATCTGAATACTGCTGTGAACAATACATTGAACTTAATCTTAACCGTACTGAAAGATCCATAATAGCGCAACTCAGGTGTGGCATTCTTCCACTCAGGTTAGAAACTGATCGTTTTGTAGGTGAAGACGAATGTGACCGTTTGTGTAAAATGTGTAGCGATAACTGTGTGGAAAACGAATTTCATTTCCTTATCAATTGTAACTTTTATAACAATCTGCGACTGCAACATTTCTCTCAAATAGACAATTTATTTATATTATCAAATGAGGAACAGTTTAAATATTTACTATGTCAGCATCCAAGAAAAACTGCTAAATATTTATTGCAAGCTTTCAGTAAGAGAAAAAACTTTTTATATGACAATTTTCAATAACATTTTATTTATTTTTGTTCGTCGTACCATTGAAATTTATGTTTAAAGTGACTTATAGACCCAAAGGGTCGGGTGTTCTTATTATTGTTTTTTATATATCACTGTATTATATAATATTTTGTGAAAAACACATGTCACTATAATAAATAATTTACTTACTTACTTACATATAACAAAGAAGTACACAAAGAGATCATATCTAAGCGATGTTTTACAAGAACTAAATAAGACATCATTAGAGGAAAGTGCTGACTACTGGGCTGGTGATACCCTCGGGGATGAAACTTCCATCAGCAATGGCATCGTCCCAGTGGTGTAAACGAACGGCCTAAATTTGTCCAGCACATATTGCGAAATGCTAAATTTAACATCTACAAGTAGTTTCATTCCCTTCCACTATAATATCTACACACACCAGCTTTTCAACTTTTATAGCAGCATACATCAACGATGCACCAATACACAGACCCGAGCCACGAACATCTTGCTCTTCACCACCTAAGCCGACACAGCAAAATAAATCACATAGGTCACCGATGAAAAATAAAGTCATCAATTTTCAAAGCTTCATGAAAAGAAATGCAATGATGATGAACTTAATTAAACAATCAGATCATAATATCACCGTGGGTATGGACACATGTATTTATTCTCCCTGAAAATCAAAACTGCATCTGAGATAGTATTTACTAAACTGAATCTAGGCAAAAATATGTCACTCATTATTGGATCTGTATTAATTAAGACCCATATCAAGCGACAACAACTACATGGATCAGCTTTGCGAAACCATTATACAAACATTAAAAAGAATAACAAGGCAATTAATGCACAATTTTATAGATAATGGGTGATTTAAACCTCCACGACATTAACTGAACACAACATAAATCCACGGAAATAAATTGAATTCTGGTATCAGCAAAACATTTCTAGATAAATATAGGAAGATGTGCTGTGAGTGCCAATGAGAAAACTCCCCATCTAAATAACAATTTATAAAAGTTAACCATTGTAGGTCAATGTACGGCCTTCAACACGAAGCCTTGGCTCACACCGAACAACAAGCTTTAAAGGGCCCTACAATTGCTAGTGTATAACCATTCAAACTAAATAAATACACCATACAGTCGTCTATAGAAGAAATGTGGTAAGACATCATTGCCGCACTGACTAACAACCAAGATTCTACAGAACCATCAAATGACGAAATACCGCTTTAGCAAACCTTTTACCAAAAAAAAAGAGTTAAAGCACTTTACGACAAACGAAAGGGGCTTCAATACGGACAGATTCCAAAATAGATGAAGCGAAAAGAAAAATACATGCAACTTAAATCTGCAACAAGAACAGTATGGAAAAAGGCTGAGGATTTTATCACCAAAATAATTTCACCAGATTGGATCACAAAAACAAAACGCGTCTGGAGCTTTATTTAAAGCAAAAACAAGGAAAACAGTGGAGTGGTGCTCAAGCCTTCCATTACATTGATCTGTGGCGTTAGTAAAAAAACATTAGAACCACATGTGAAGATTAAATGAACTAATAGGATCACAACTAAAGCACAAGCCAACTAACAAAATGACAAAAGACATAGAATGCAGAATGAAAAGAACTGGCATTTTCTGGATGTTGGTTCAATGTCGTATTTCAACTAACACAAGACCACGTATTTTAAACCAATAAATATATCAGTACATCTACGGATTTAGCGAAAGATGGTATTAGTGGTAAAAGAAAAACGTGACATTGTACAATACCAAAATACTGTATTGACAAGGTGCAGGACCATAAGTATTAATAATTTGATAGAATATACAATGTATATATTTACAACGTAGTTATGTATTAAACCATTGAAAATAAAAATAAGTTTGTACTGATAAAGACAGTATTCAAATACATAAAGACGATGTTGAAACGATAACCTGTAAAAATAAGTTACGTCTAAAGACCATTTACTTTACACGGATCGTATCCTAATATACTATACCAGCATTATGCACAAAGCCACCTTAAAGTTAAAATACGATATCCTTTTTGTAATGATATTTCAGGTAATATTTAGGTACTGTCAATCTTCAGAATCAAGTTTTTGTATATTCTATATAAATCTAGAATAGGTTTTGAATAGTTTTTGGTATCAAAATCCCCGACTTCAAACTTCATAATTGATTATGGTTTATTGGTTATTCGAAAATTAAGTTCATTGAAATCCAAAACGTCATTATAAACACGGATATTAGAGTTGGGAAATAAACACACAAACAGATGGGGTAAAAGAAGCATCACTGTAAAAACGAAAAATTAACAAAACAACAGTTTCCTGTGTTGTACATTTAAGAAAAGAGTTTCTTTTGTAAAACAAATATAAAAAAAACAGCTACGGTAAATTAGTGGTTTTCTTTCTCTCTATTATATGCAGATTGAATATGGATGGAATTTATTGAAATGTTAAAAGTCGTTGTATGCCATGGTATAGTTTTCATGTATTCATTTGATATACAGCATAACCAGTACGGCCGGGTACTGTGCGGTTCGCAAGTATGGTACGATAATTATTTACGCAAAGAATTATACGACTCAAATTGCGACGCAAGTTATACATGAATGTTCATAACATGCGATTATTTTCCTCGTCATATTTTTCTTGTCGTGAAAAGAGACACCGCATTTGTCAAAGCTGTTCAGATAATAAAAAACAAAAGTATGATAGGGCATATAGAAGTTCATTAAGATCGGCTTCTCGACACAGCAAAACGTTTAGAAATTTTGGTACTCAATGCTCTTCAACTTCGTTTTCTATTTGGTCTTTTAAACTATTTTTGTTAGAGCGTCACTGATGAGTCTTTTGTAGACGAAAAGCGCGTCTGACACATACACAAAATTTCAATCCTGGTATCTATGCTGAGTTTATTGTAAAGCTTTTAAAGCTTGTTTTTCTAAATAGCTTGTCGTCAGAATGCTTCATTTCGCGCCGTGAAGCTGATATACAATTGAACACTTTTTGCATTGACAATTGGAGAGTAATACTAAGTAATTAAAAAAAAGTAGAAGTTGATTTAAGATAATGCTTGTTAAAAAACAACACATAATGTTTTGTTACCAGAACGTAGTAGATCTTGTATCCATATTCAAAATATAACTATATACCAGTAATAGAACATGAGGGCAAGAATCGTTAAATGCGATAACCCAGTCACCCAAAACTATTTTGACTCCTTCTTCTGTTTTTGTCTCAGTTTGAATTGGTAAAATGTTCGAAATAACATTGATGTTAAGCTGATGAAACAACTGTTGCATTTTCCATAGCCATTTCAATATCATTATGTTGTTCGGAGGGGAGGGGGGATAATTATGTTTACTGGATGGAACAGTTTATCATTTGAGATAAAATTTATCAATACCATCGTTGAACCAAAGTTGTATCATCCGAATTGAATCATTTTGTACTAAAACTGCAGAGGAAATCTCATGTGTTTTCAACATAGTTAAACTCTCGTCACTTTATTAATCATACCAACTGATTTTTGATTTGCACGTCACTGATGAGTCTAATGTAGACGAAACGCGCGTCTGGTGTACTAAATTATAAATCCCGGTCCCTTTGATAATTATTAGTGTGTGCGAAAAAAAGTAAAATATACAGAAACTTAACAAAAAGTCTTCTATTTAAAATGTGAAGAAATAAAACAAAACATCAGCATTTCGATATTTATTGATGCGATGTTGAGCATGGACGCAATATAAGTACTCCTCTCATCACAATCTTGGATCTGGGTCAGTTCAAACCCATTTTTCTATAATTCAGTGTGAATTTAAAAATTAAATTTGTGAAACTATATAGTTGATAAGTATACATCTACAAAATAATCACGGGATGGATAATTTGTCACTTATGAGGGTTGTGTAGACGAAACGCGCGTCTGGCGTAATAAATTATAATCCTGGTACCTTGATAACTATTTACACCAATGGGTTGATGACATTGCTGGTGGTCACTTCATCCCCGAGGGTGTCACCAGCCCAGTAGTCATCATTTTGGTGGTGACATGCATATCCATTATATGGTCATTTTTTTAAAATTACTGTTACAATTATTTTTTTTTAAACTAAGGATTTTCTTATCCCAGGAAAAGTTTACCTTAGCCGTGTTTGTCACAGCTTTTTGGACTGTTGGATCCTCAATGCTTTTCCATTTTGTACTTATAACTATTTTGATCTGAGCGTCACTGATGAGTCTTGTGTAGACGCAACGCGTGTCTAGCGTAATTAACTATACACCTTGTATCTATTTGCCCGTATCTCAATTAAAAAAAAGGTTAAAACATTGTCAAAATCAAAATAAATGACAGTTGTTGTCCATTTGTTAGATGTGTTTTATCCTTTGATTTTGCCATTTGATTAGGGACTTTCCGTTTTGATATTTCCTTCGGAATTCAGTATTTTTAGTGATTTTACTTCTTTTGTTTTGGAGGGGGAGGCCAATTCTATTGCACAATTAAAAAAATGTGTATGTGTTCAATGTAGATATAATGTAGCACGAAGATGAGGTACATATTTTTATATAAAGATTTGCTTTTTATTTATCTATGATAATTTCCAAGTACAAGTTTAATTTGATGTCTTACTGAACTGCAAAACATATTTAATACGATTTGTCATACTTTCCCACCGTTAATCATTCGAACACTACATGTTTATCAGAACTTCTGGTTCTATCCTGTTCTTGTTTTAAAAAAATCATAAACGGTCACCTTACTGTATACATAAACTAAAATAATTTGTTTGACAACTTTTTAAAATTCATTTTCATGCTTGAACTATATATTTAACAAGCATTAAAATCTGTGACCTTCTTTAAAATTAGTCTATGTGCAAACAAAAGGTTTAAAGAAAAGAAATGGAATACACATTTAAATACTAAAGCGAAACCTTCAAATCCATTTAATAATTTTAATCGCTCGTCACTTAACGGCAAAAAATCAAATCATTATTTTATAACCGAAAGCTTAATACATGGTCTTAGTTTTCTCTGACGTTTTCATCTATTTGGAGAAAGTTCTTAGTTACCAGAAGGTGAGTGGATGTTTTTACTATTTTATTTTATTTCATGTGTAAACAGTGATATAAAATAATATGAAATGTTGATATTATTACCAAAACTCTGAATAACAACATAAGTTTTTTTCAAATATATTTCAATCTTATACAAGTATGTATTAAACTGGATATGATAAAAGTACCATTGGCAATGAATTGAAGTCACCAAGAACTTATTGTGTTTGAGAAATTCGAATTAATTCAAGTACAAGGGAATAGCACGGAATACACTGTCAACATAGGAGGCAAAATACATGTGCACTCAATGTAGATTAAACTACTTGAAACGTTATAATATATGATCCCTTCTTCAGTTTCTCAAGTCGATCTATATAGAAAACACATCTTCTGATATTAGCGGCTTATCGACTGTCAGCTCTGTAAAGTTGTTCAACCGAGATAAACGTCCAAAAATGTGGACTGCCGTTGAAAAAAAATTAACATTTCAATTGGTTGACAGACATATTGCCCTTGATTTTTTTCGTAATGAAGACTGAATAAGCTAATTAAATAGTCAGTGTAGAAATTCAAACAGAGCCTACAGGTTTGATTTTTTTCTTTCTAATTTGTTATTGAAAATTAAAATAATATTGATAATCTAGCGTTGATACCCTTACCCTTTTGTTTTCAATACATTGTATTTATTTTCCTTCTGATTTTTTCTGACGTTACTGATTTCAATTCGTATAAAGTTATTTTAGTGTGACAGAGACGCCATGAAACGCAATTTACGAGGAGTGTACTTTTATTTTCGCCAATGAGACATGTCTTGTATCTATGATGAGTTTATTTACAACCACTGGGTGAGTTCCACTGCTGGTGGAGATATCTTACCAGAGGGTAGCATGTGCCTAGTAGTCAGCACTTATGAATTACCATACTAGTAATTACAAATTAAATTCACTGTTTACAAAACTTTTAATATTTCGAAATACTAAGGATTTCCCATGGAATAGACTACCTTAATTTTGAAACCTTTCAGAATTTGAGATGGTCAATGAACTTCAACTTCGTACTTTATTTGGTCTTTAAACCTGATTGGTTCGATCCTCATTGATTGTATTGGTAGAAGGTAAATCTTGGTATCTATATGAGTAAATTTCTTACAACCACTGGATCAAACTACCAGTATCACAATATCAGTATTCAGCACTTCCTGTCTGTGTTGACATGAATTACCACTGGCATTGTCATAATCAGAACTTAACTGTTTAAAAAGATATGATTGATTCGATATATTAAGGACTCTCTACCCAACCAAGGAAAGACTACCTTATCTGTATTTGGAGAACCTTTCATAATTTGGGGTCCCAAATGCTCTTCAGCTTCGTACTTAATTTGGGATTATAAAACTTATTTAATTTTAACCTCACTGAATAATCTTTTAGAGATAAAACGCACGTCTTGCGTATAAAATTTTATTCTGGTATCTATGATGAGTTTACTTAATACCACTAGGTCACGTGATGCAACTGCTAGTTGTAATTTACTTGCGATAATATCACCATCCAATTGTCAGCACTCCTGTAATATGAATAATTATCATTGATATAGTCATAATTATAAGTTAACTGTTATAACGAGACTTTGAATTTTAAGAAAATACTTAGAATGATCTTCCTCAGAACTATACTACCTTATCTTAATTTTGCATAAGCTTTTGGAATTTTGAGTCACACTATTCTTTGACTTTTGACTTTTTTGGTCTTTTAAACTTTTTTGATTAGAGGAACACTGATGAGTCTGTTGTAGACGAATCACATATGTGGCGACCACTATTTAAATCCTTGTATCTATGATGAGTTGATTTAGCAATGAACAAATCACAAAAAAATAGTAATTGGGACTAAATCAAATGACAAATACTACTCCCAGTGACAAACCGAGTCATCAATATTAAAATTGGAACAACCTTAAAAGACTTTTATTTCGACTTGAACTATTGGACTGTTTATAACAGGTGTTATATAAGATGTTAGTTCTTTGACGTAATATTTTGATTTCCTTCTGTTTAGTGAACTATATTTTTTAAAATGAATTTAAAATCAGTAAAATATATATATGAAACGCCCTCGTGGGTTTTGAGATCACAATCTATGTAATAAATTATACTGTTTTGAACATTATCTAACATTTAAATTGCATTTTACGCTAACTAGATTGCGTTGTATATTAATTTTTTAAGTGAATCTTGAACTCTTTTATTGTATTATTTTACTAACTAAATTGGACTTTGTGCTTGACTAATATATATTTATAAAAAAAATCTATTGGCGAGCAAGAGTCAGATTATCACAAGAAAAGTATATGATCAGAACAAAAATTCCGTGTTAATTCTTCTTTTACCTGATTTCTTGAGAATTATTTCTATTGTCCTCTCAATGCTTATACCACGATTTGTTAATATTAATTTATGGGCAGGTCTTTGTACAAATAAAAATAATAAACTGTTAAACCTTATACATCAAGAATGTCCACATCTAATGACAACAAGCTCAAAGTATTTAACCTGCTGATGTCAAATCATACTATCCTTTACTCTTATATCGGTGGCTCTTCTTAAAAGACGAGTTTTTATTCAATCACATCATAAATAGCACAGATAAACACGATCTTGTGCAATGTCCAGAAACATCATGCTGCGTATGCCCAGACTGGTAATCAGAGAACGGATGTTTACCCTAAAACTATTACTAGACGAAGTAATAATCAACAATAATATGCGCAAACTAGTTACAGTACATTGAATGATAATAATTGGAAAATAATGTAGATTTTAGATTTAAAGTTAGCTTATGATTTAAAATCGTCCGAATTCAACCCATTTAAATTGTAAAGTAGTTAACGAGGAAATGTAATTTAATACCTTTCCATCGATTTTAACCTTAAACAAATACGATGACTTCACTATTCAGAGGAACCGATTTAAATACTTATACACGAAATCAAAAAGTGTAAAGTATAGTAACTGTATATTTTATATGTTTT
Source organism: Mytilus trossulus (assembly GCF_036588685.1). Taxonomy (NCBI): domain Eukaryota; kingdom Metazoa; phylum Mollusca; class Bivalvia; order Mytilida; family Mytilidae; genus Mytilus; species Mytilus trossulus. The sequence continues at coordinate 18,380,566 of NC_086374.1, read as the reverse complement.
TTATGTAACAATGTCCTTGTAAGTATCGTGGGAAAGAGGATTACTAATTTAAAGTTGAGTTAGAAAAATATTGCTCATTCCGGACGGTATCCCATGTTCCTTTGTATGTATCCTGAACAGTAATGAAGTTGCTTTACAGAATATGAAATGAAGAGATGTGGTATGAATGCCATTGCGAAAACTTTATATCAGAGTTAAAATGAACTTTATACAGTGTACATTCGTCTATAAAAGCCACCGACTTGAAAAATCAGAAAACAAAGTAAAACGAGAAAACCAGCAGTCTATGTCATAACAAAACCATTTACAAAAAGGATTTTCTTACCCCAGGAGTAGATTACTTTAGCCGTATTTGGCACAACTTTTTGGAATTTTGGGTCCTCAATGCTCTTCAACTTTGTATTTATTTGGCTTTTTAACTATTTTGATCTAAGCGTCACTGATGAGTCTTATGTAGACGAAACGCGCGTCTGGCGTATAAAATTATAATCCGGGTACTTTTGATAACTATTTACACCACCATTCACATCTCATAAACTCAAAATCTTGGTAATTGGCATATAACTTTTATTATGAAATAAATTTTAAAAAAGAAGGTTTACAGTACCACACAATTTACTGAGATATGTTTACAAATAGTTTGCCAAAACTGACAGATTAAATCATTTTAAAGTTATAATCACCAAATATTAGTATAGGTGTCAAATTGAAATTTGAAATGATAAGGGTAATAATATTATTATTGACTTTTAATAATTCAACGATCAGAGTGAAGTTTATTACACTCAATACACATTTAATCTATCTGTAACGTTCAATATGTAGTCAAAACACTAAAATTGATTTTGCATGAGTTTTAATAAAGTGTCTTGCATACTGGATACCACCTCGATACAGTCAGGCTCCAGTGGTTTTGAAACTGAATTTGTGTATTGAAATGTGTTTATAAATGCCTGTAATGAACAGAATGTGAATTTAATGCACAATAGTGTTATTGATTTTAATTAACGTAGCTTAGGTGATCATTGTTTAATTATTCTGTATTGGAAATTTATAATTTGCACCCGAAAATGGGGAAAACGAAAAGTACAAAATATTACAGGTAATACATACTTTTTTACATTTTCTATGTGATAAAAAATCTTTTTTTATGAAAAAAAAATTAAAGTTTAAAATTAACCTTTCGTAAATCAAAAGCAAGAATAATAGTGCCGAACTGAGAGTACTGACATTAATAACTGAAAGTTAATTCACTGCCGAATACAACAAATACATAAAACATGTTCTTATAGACCGTTAAGTATCAAATTACAAAAGTAAAAAGATGTGCCAGAGTTCAAATCTGACGAATTATGGTGTAAAGACAAGTCTTTTATCACCTTGCGTTTTATTACACCTATGTTACCATTTTATCATTAATGATATGAGATCAGCCATATTCATTTTGATCAACACGTTTAAAAGGGGTAGTATGGTGGCTCTGATTTGCCATCTTGAAGTCGATTAAGTCTTCATCATCACGTGTGGCATATGTTGCTTTGTCGAGACATTTATCACGACAAGTCGACTGATAATATGTCGGCAACTCGATGAAAGTCAAGATGAATGCCCATATCTGTCGTCGTGTTGTCGACTTGCCGACAAATCGACTTTATTAGCTTGGCAACTCGACTTTAGACAGATAAACGCATCCAAAGGGTAGGGCTAATAGTGTTGCAGTTCTAAGCAGATAATATTTGGCAAGCGTCAATAATTTCACGTAAGCAAGTAAAATTGGGATTGGGATTTTTTTCTCTGATTTTAATCGTATGAAATAATTAACTGCCGCATCCTCAAAAAACGTGAATGGATGTTATTATTGATTTTAAATGTATGTTCCTAATTTACCATGCCGACAGACAATACTTAAGATGGAGATCAATGTAATTGTTATTTATACATAATCAATGCAATTACAATTAAAGAATATAACATTTGCACTTTTCACTTCCATTACATCCAATAGATTTATTTGTAACAAGTTCTTCTGTTTGGTTATCTGTGTTAATGAAATTAATTGTTGCATATGAATAAAGTTAAATGATAAATATTTCAGCAATAGTTCTTAAAAGTACAACAAGCAATCTCTTACACACGGCATGCATCCTATTTTCTGTCATCTTTCATATCCGACGTGGCTGCGTATTTATACATTCCATCCAGCACTGCCAAATATACGCCATACTTTAGCAACGGTTTTAAAACTGAAATTACCTCAATCAAATACTTTGAATTTGTTATATTTTGAGAGTCATAGTATAAGGTAAAATTATCCTCCCCCTAATTTACCGAAGGTCAGTAAACATCGAAACTGTTACCCTTAACGGAACAAATTACAGATGGCAATGCTAGTTTTCATTCTAACGGACACAATATTTACTCAATCCTCTCTCTATATTCACAAAAATAAAATTCTCAAATAAAAATATAATATTTGTATTTCTGAAATCTAAATCGTTGAGCTGCTAGTGCGACCATTTAAGATTGTTTATAAATGTTTAAGACATTTAAATCCTAAAACAAAAAAAGAGGGGTACTATGAAGACATGCAGTCTATGTTCATCTGTATTCAATAAGTTTTTCAAAACAAAGAAATCCGATCCTCGTCATTAAGGAAATTGAACTTTATATAAAGTATGCTATAATTTTGACAAAAATATTAATATGAAAATATTTACTTTAATGGTATCAAGTATAATTTAATTCAACATTATGTAATCTCAACAACACGCTAACTGTAAAACCTAGCATCGACATGCTTGCGTGTTTACATCCTTAAGTTTATTCAATTTTTAAAGAATGAAGACATGGATTCCTTAAAGGGGTCTATTTCTGTATAGTGTAATGTGAAATAATTCCTATTTGATACTATATTATCCGTAGTGTCGTAACCTACTTCATAGCACTCAATAACACTACCTTTATCTCTATATCACAACCGGTATTTGGTTTATCGATAGAATTACTCGTGGCAAGCTGAGCGCCCCATCATATGTAAGGGATACACCAGCAACCCAAAAGTGTATGACAACTGATAATATTGGAACGAACTGTTTTAAAAAAAAAAAAATTAACCCTCTCTTTTTTGTTACGTCCTTTATATATTTTCCAAATGTTTTTATTGCAGTTGTTAAATAATCTACGGACGACAGCATAATATGTCCAAGTCACATCCAATTCAAAAGAACTGTACTTTTGGCGCACATCAGAAAAACACAGGTGGAAAGAGATAAATATAAGTTGCAAAACTTGTTTCCCATTCCACCATCAATAAATATGTTTAAACTATCAGAAACGCTCAAAGCTTTGTGCATAAACATGTAAAACTAGATAGGATCAAAGTATAAAAAATGAAGACCATGTGATATGAACTTTATTACGCCTTACTACCTAAAAACATAGTATCCGTTACCATGACAGCCACTCATATTTCAAACTCAAATTTAATTTTTGAGCAGTATGCAAGTACTGCTTCTACCAGGCAATTTATAGAAAAAATATGAAACCCCCATATATCTGCCTGGTTCTGTACTTAAATGGGAAAACGGGTAAAACTATGATTAGTTATGAAAATATACATGCATTTATTCCTCCTCGGATAGATAAGGAATGCAATTGTAAAGTCTACTCTATTGTAGTTACTTAAGATATATTGAAAATATTTACTTCCATCCCAGTTCATCACGAGCAAATATCTCGATAAACTGTACTACTACTGTATATAAGTCATTTAATTCTTTTCCCTATATCGTTAAAGCTATTATTGAGTAATCTCAAAATCGATTTATTTATTTTTTCTCAATAAAACACCTCTCATCCGTTCTTTACGATACAGGGAGTTTAACTTAAGCAATTTCTATAGACCAATTTTATTAACAAGACATATGATGGATGTTTACTTCAATGGTTTTGACATTGATTTTCTTGAAAGACTTCAACAGTTTCCAACTGTTTATACAACTTAAGATAACATCTTTCGTTCGAACTAAAGCTTGTGAGTTCTTGTTGTGCGGTAATTCTTTATCATTACTAAAACAAAGAATATAATGGAATAATGCTACGACTGATGAACTTTGTTTTATACTTGTTAATTGACATACTATGATATGTGTTTAATGTTAATTTCCTAGATTTGTGCACCATGAACAGTTCTTATTCTATTTTATCCCTCGCTAATAAATATTTTGTTGTACTATTCTTTATTTGACATATCCTCTATTTTTCAACCAAAATGTATACTTCAAAGTTAAAGCATGATAAGACATTTAGCAATATGTTTACGTAAGATTTAAAATTATTTTCTAGTTTTAGATAATTGGAATGTTTAGCTTGCTATAAAAAGATGTTAAGCCCCTCATTTTCATCGCAAAATTTAGATACCAAGTCAGATATATGACCGTTATTTCCAATAAATCTGTCGGTTGATATAGTCTAACGTCTAATTTTGTCATGTTTTATGACTTTTGAACATCGGTATACTACTGTTGCCTTTATTAATGGACTTCACCTTTATTTACCTTGGAGTTTGGTGTTTTTGTTTATACTTTAAGACTTTAAAAAGTTGCACTTTGAACACACGTAACAAAGCTGGTACAAAAAAGGATAAAATACAAATATAATAAGACAGTCGTAAGCATAGAAGCCAGATCTAATTTAAGTATATTCTATATGGTAACTTGTCTTTTACTTTCTAAAAGAATCTTTAGATTTGTCGGTATAACGCTTTTTTAACCTAGTCTTTTCAATTAATGTTTTTACTGTCAGATTTATCTGATGAAAACTTCATCTTTGATTTAAAACTAGAAGCCTGTGACTTTGTCACGCAACAATTTATTTTAGTTTAAACGAATAAAAACTAAATCCGTGTTGTAGAAAAGATAATAAATGCTTTGAATTGTATGCTTTATATCAAAAGTCCATTACTAGCAATAACTATATAACATGAGAGCAGGGGTGTAGTGATTAGTGCATCGGACTACTAACAAAAAGGTTTCTGGTTCGATTCCCGACTGGGATGAAAATTTCAGGGACTGAATTTTCGGCTCTCCCTTGACACGATTTGCGTGTATGGTCTTAAGGAAACGATGCTAGTCCGTCGGAAGGGGGCGATAAATGGTTGACCCGTGTTAAAAGAGGGACGAAAGATACCAAAGGGACAGTCAAACTCATAAATCTAATACAAACTGACAACGCCATGGCTAAAAATGAAAAAAAAACAAACAGAAAAACAATAGTACACATGACACAACATAGAAAACTAAAGAATAAACAACACGAACCCCACCAAAAACTAGGGGTGATCTCAGTTGCTCCGGATGGGTATCTCTTGCACGTTAAAGACACCCTTGTAGATTTCGAAAAAGAGCAGGCTAATGCCGCTACAAGGCAGCACTCACACCCGCAGAGTGGAAAGGGATTAATATAAGTTGCAAAACTTGTTTCCCAATGCACTATAAATAAATATGTTTAAACTAAACTAAACATGATTAATACCAAAGAATGTTAAAAATGTTGTTATTATGTTTGCATAAGTACTTCATGGTACAGTTGTATATATCTATTGGTTTGAAATATTGTTTATTCAAACAAAACAAATACCGAAACTCTGAACTTGTTTATTGACCGTCAATATCTATGCGATGTTTTGTCTATCTCTCTCATGCTTAATTAGATTTAGTAGAGGCGACTTTAATTTCACTATACATCTACAGTTCATATTCTGTTGCATTATATTTCAATAACAGTTGCAGTTCAAACGGTTTCACCAATTTGGAAATGAATTATGACATGATCGTTGTATGATTTATAAATGTAGAGATCACCGCGGTTAGACTAGCGTAGTAGTGTATACACACATAACTATTTAAGTGTTGGTGGGTGGTGTTGTCTTTTAAACAGCTTATCATTCCTGTTATCTTTATTAAGTATTACCTCAGTTTATTGTTTAAGGATATAACCTTTTCTGAATAAAAATGTTGGTTCCTTAACTCAGAGGCAATGTCATAGTCCAGACTGTCGACAAATCATTTGGTGATAGCAAAAAGTATCTAACGTATATCATTTTTTTTCTCCAAATAAAAATAAAATATTAGGCTTTTTGCAGCAACAATATAAATCGTAGTTTTGTGAAAATTTATATTCAAATGTTCTTATACAGTAACCTATAGGTACTGATACTTTCACCATCGTCATTCTTTCTCATTGGAACAACCTATATATTTTCGGTAAGTTCATCTAATTTTTTTTTATATAATTGGTATTTTTTTCTTCAATAGTAAACAGGGTGGGTTTTTTTTGCAAACAATATTCTGTCATAATTATTTAGAAGAAAAGAGCAAAACAAGTACTATCCATTCATTGTTAGAGAAAAGAAAATATTAAATATACTATATAAGTTATTTCTTAATTTTATACCTCTAGATAAGACATTCTGGTATAATAGTTTAAGCAAACAGTATATGCAGAGGGGTCTTTATTTATTGTAAATAATAACTGTCATTTCGCATACTATTAATTTGCAGAACTCACCAAATATTTGTCTTGGTTTAAATTCTATTTACTTTTGTAATACTGATTTTAAAAATCGTTTCATATCATGTTGTGTTAAAAACTTCGTCTCTTGGATTTTATCTATTTACAAAGTATATATACTAAAATTGTATTATGTAAAACAATTATTCTACATGTATTGATCAATGTTATTGACTTTTTGGAATATATGTATGCTACAAGGTTTTCTATCATCATTTCAGAAAACAGACAAGGACAAGACAGGCAAAAGGGTAAGCCTATTATAATGTCACTATAAAGTTCAATTCTCAAGTTAGGACAACAATGAAAAATTTGATTTGAATTAAAACTTAGAGTTTAAGTTTCATTCTTTCCTTTTCAAGGCATGATGTAATGTAGACGTTATAGTGATTTGTTTGGTTTGACTGTTTTACATGAGAAATTTATGTTACTTTGTCGCTAGGTTTTCCCCCGATGTTGGCAGTACTCATGTGCTATATTTTCTGTATGCTTTATGTTACTACCTTTAATATCTTATTGTTACAGACAAATGGACGAGAATGATGTTCTGGTTCACATGTCAGAGGACATAAAGAAATGTTGGATGAATGTTAGCGATATATCAAATATACAGTACGTACATTTCTTTTTTTTCGCTATTCATTTCTTTCCTTCTCTCTCTATCTCTCTCTCATTTGGTACCAATAGACTATTGACACAACATAAGATGCCAATAAGGTATAGAATTTTCAATTAAAAACCTAATAAATTTGTCTAGTTTAAATGAATATTAAACAGATATATCATGTTAAGGAGGGGTATTTGCGAAAAATACCAGTCGAGAGAATGTTAAATTTCACGAGCCGTAAGGCGAGGGAAATTCATTCTCAAGACTGTTTTTTTCCCGCAAATACCCCTCAAGAACATGATATATCTGTTTAATTACACCGAATGATAATGTTCAAAAACGCATTGATGATCGTGACGTTACAAGCGTCCAGTCGGAAAGAGTATTTTTTTTGCAAATACCACGGCAGGGTAAAAAAGGCATATCCTTTTGGCAAATACCCCGGCGGCGTTAAAAAATGAATGTTTGACAACAGTGAATTGGTGAAAAATACACTGGCTATCAACCAATCAAAACCCAGGATTCTTACATAAGGTGTAATTATGATAGTAACTTACTAGGCTCTTTCCGTTTTGAATTGTCCTCGGAGTTCAATTTTTTTGGGGATTTAATTTTGACTTCTCAATTGTATAGTTACCCTCAATCACTTTTATTTCGTTTAGAAATGTACACTTAGTATATCTGAGAAAAGAAGATATTTCTTTTTCAGAGACAAATGGAAGCGAGTCGAAGATTCAACAATAACAACTGCCATTAGAATATGCATGAAGTTAAAAGGGAAACAGTGTTATCTTACGAAGTATGTTTTGAATTAGTTATTGTCAATGTAAATCTAGATTGGGAAAAATGATTTCATAATGAAATCTGTCCATTTGTTTTAGCATTTAATTTTGTCATTTGATTAAGGACTTTCTTTTTTAATTTTTTCTCGGAGTTTTTACCAAATAGGTTATAGCTTGATATTATAGATCTAGGTAAAAGACAGGCGAAAGATACAAGAGGCACATTCAAACTCATAAGTCTAACATAGAATGACACCACAATGGTTAAAAGTAAAGGAAATATATAGTGATTTTTGTTAGTATGAGTAAGTTGTTGTCATGACAATTAAGGATGAACATCATGGTTTTTTTGCTAAAGATTGTACATATGAATTGCCAAAAATTGTGGTCTGTACGTTTCTTCTGAAAACAATATATAACCAACTGTTTTATTATCTCGTTTTTCTTTTATTTTTAAAATAGTTTTATAATTTTCACTTCAGACTTGAACAAGACGATGCATTCAAGTTCGGACTTGTCTATGACGAATTTTCAAGATTGCTGTATACGATCCGACTGGCTTATGGTGAAGTAGAATCCGAAATATTTAGCGACGAGGAACTATCGCAAAGGTATGCTATATAGGTCGCATATAATATGACGTGTAAACGGCTTAGTTTTATTTATTTTCTTATAGATGATCAAAATACAAGTTGCTGTTTGCAGAACCAAATTCTTGTTGAGAATTATTTTTGGTTTTTATTCTGTCTAAGTTAATCAAAAAATACCAACACCTTTTTCACAAGTTGGAAAAAATGAAGAAATTATTGAAGATTTGAATTTAAACTTACGTAAAAATACAATTCGACTCTGTAAAAAAAATCATTAGGTTAAGTCATAAGAATTTTTTGACATTCTTTATTTCAATATTTTTTTAAGGTTTTATGAAAAAGATATACCAGCACTGTTAGAGCTTTGGGGAAGTTGTTCCCTTATTTCTGCAGATTTGATGGTGGCCTTACTGATAGAGTAAGTTTAATTTTATAGTTTATATATATACTCTAGTTCTTTTCTCCAACTTCATTATATAATAAGTAGATCAGGTTATATTTTGTTAAAATAGTAATCATGAGAATAAACGAATATAACATTCATTGGTTGTGCGTTATAAATAATAAACGATTGAAATCTTCTCAGAACCTTTTTATGTGGACCGTTGCCGGGACACAACAAATAAGCTGATTGACAAATCTTTAAATATGTATATTTAATGAGGAATTTGTAATGGGTTTATAAATAATTAATTGACAGTATTGTGAAAACAATTGTCCCAGTGAAGTTAAGAAATATAAGTATGATATTATATACTTCATTACCAACAGGATGTATAGATAAAATCCATAAAGAGTTGAAAAATTACTTTTACCATAATTCATGATAAAGTTTTTAGCATTTTTCTGTTGTAAAAGAGGGACGAAAGATACCAAAGGGGCAGTCAAACTCGTACATCTAAAACAAACTGACAACGCCATGGCTAAAAATGAAAAAGACAAACAGAAAAACAATAGTACACATGACACAACATAGAAAACTAAAGAATAAAGAACACGAACCCCACCAAAAACTAGGGGTGATCTCAGGTGCTCTGGAAGGTTAAGCAGATCCTGCTCCACATGCGGCACCCGTCGTGTTGCTTATGTGATTACAAATCCGGTAAATAGTCTAATTCGGTAGGTCAAATTCATGAAAGGAAAGGGGATTGTAGTTACGACGTAAGGAACATATCCGATATCATTTGTGAAACGGTTATTCCATAACGGTCAACCAACTCGTGATGGCGTCCGTAAAATTTACGAAGGGATGATTTCAACTTCACCATTTGGAACTCTTGGTTTAATAGCTTCCTTGTGAGCAGTAACCCTCTATCAAGAAAATCATGATAGGAAATGCAAGCACGGGAATATCGTATCAATTGGGAGATATATACCCCGTATGCAGGTGCTGCTGGAATGTTGCTACTTAGAAATTGAAAGTTCACAATTGGACAGCTGAAATCATCTCTTTTGTCGTAAAGTTTTGTCTTCAACCGACCTTCATTGTCAATTTCTAGATGTAAGTCAAGATATGAAGACGACTTAACTGTATCTGTAGTATCCTTTATCTCCAATTCAATGGGATAGATGCGATCCACATAGTCACCAAATTTTGAATTGTTTAGTGAAAGAACGTCATCTATATAGCGGAAAGTAGAGTTAAAGGATATTGCTAACTTCTTATCTTTCTTCCTAAAAAGTTCCTGCATGAAATCAGCCTCATAATAATAAAGAAACAAGTCAGCAAGTAGAGGGGCACAGTTTATTCCCATTGGGATGCCGACAGTCTGTTGGAAAAACACGTCCTCCGAACGTAACAAATATGTTGTCAATCAAGAAATCAAGCATCTTGATAATATCGGTTTCAGAGATTTTTTTGTTTGAATCAGAATGATTCTTTACAAAGTAGGATTTATCCCTCCCTAAGACAAGATACTTGTATCTACGTTGGCCATTCTTTTTTATGAAGCAAAGTAATACCAACTCTTTTAATTTGTCTTTTAGTTTGGAATGTGGAATACTTGTGTAAAGAGTAGAAAAGTCAAATGTTTTAATACTGTTACAAGATGAAAGAGAGTTAGATTGTATGTACTCTAAAAGATCTTTGGAATTTTTAAGTATCCACATCTGATTCACGCCAACTCTAGAATAGGCAGTTTCACAATAAATTTGAAACCCGTCTTTGATTGCTAATAAAATAGATGTTAATAATTTAGAAAGGGGTTTCGTGGAGCACTTGGAAGACCCAGCAATATACCGTTGTTTGTAAGGACACTTATGTAGTTTAGGTATCCAATACAGTGATGGAAGATCCAGTTCTTCATCTTTGGTTGTAATACCAAAGGAACAAAGAACAGACCTATGATTATCCAGGATTTCCTCTTTGGTAAGTGTCGTGAGTGTATATGTTGGGTTTTCAAGTGAATTATCTATACCTAATTCGTTTTTTAAGCAATTAATGTATTGACTTTTACAGACAAAAACGATGTTATTTGGGGCTTTGTCTGCGGGGACAACAACATATTTATCATGCAGGTCAGATAGGTGTTTAGCAACATTTGGATCTTTGAAGATTGACGTAGCATGGGCATTGATGGACCCATTCAGTTTCTTAATTCTGATTTTGTATTAACGACCTCACTGCCTTTATCCATTCGGATAGAGTGTCTACGTCTTCCTTCTCGCGCTTAGCCCATTGCCTGGCATAAACCATCGACTGAATCCATCAACATTTTAAAGTTGTATTTCCAATTGATGGATTTAGGCTCACGATATTTCGGACCTTTCGATAACACGTTTCGTAGAGAAGTGTTATTAACAATGTTAAGGTCACCTGTAATAACGTGGCCAGCAGGATTATATGTGAATTGGGAACTAGCACAAGTGCAATCAGGAGGTTTAGACTTGAAGTCGTCAATATCGAGATCCTGCAAAACGCGTTTGTAATTGAACATTTTAGTTGCAATAGGTTTGGTATAGGTATAAGAAATTATTGGTACAGACTGGTCTCTGAAATAAGGAGGTATTTTCGATTGAACTAATTTATGATGAAGGATATTGCCTAGGTTGACGCCATCAAGACCTTTGTTGGCAAAGGAAAGATTTAGAAAAGATCTTTTCTCTTTTTCATCTTTTCCAATTCGAACTGGCTTGAAAAGTCTATGACTAGCAATATCCGAAATTATAGCTTGTAGTTTGTATTGGTTTGAATGAGGGTTTGTAACAGTGGATTCCAAATTGTAATTGATACTTCTATTACACATAATAATAGACATCTTTTCTGTAGCAAAACGATCAACAATTAACATTGCTTGACATGTGCAAAATGATAACAAATTAGGATCTGAAATATACACACAAATAATTTGACGTTTTAATTTTACAAGCTTTATTTCAAGTAATAAAATTGAAAATGGAAATGGGGAATGTGTCAAAGAAACTCAACGCGACCATAGAAGCACTACTTTGAAAAATAAAAATAATTTTAAATGAAATAAAGTGAAATGTTTCTTCTATGGTTTATTTACAGTAATTGGAACTCCACAGACGACCATGATGATCTGGCCAAATCACTGACAGTGTGTTCTACGTCCTGTGTTAAACAAGTTGTCCTCAGTTGTGATCTTGTTCAACATCCTATTCCAGATAAGTACGTTTTTAAAACGAAGTTGGTCAGAAGTCCTTTTTTAGATGCAGTTTTGATTTTTTAATTTTATTGTTTTCACAATGTTTTTAAACATCTCATCTCTCTTTAAACTATAAAAGTGTTTTATCAGCAGTAAATATACATATGCCACAAATAATCTACTGAAGAACAGCATAAATTTGTAGCGTTATAATTGCAAATGAGACAAATTCCTCATTATTGAAATGACGATCACACTGCATGCAGAAACATTTTTTTCTGCAAAATTTGGTGTTTACAATTATTGCTAAGCAATATTCAAGCAATAAGATTTATATACATATATGATCATATATCTCTATTCCAAATAGATTTATTCAAAGAAATGCATATTAAAAAAGTGGGAGACATTTTCCATTTGATCTATTTTTATGAAACCTTATTAAATGTAGTTATAGCAAATTTAAAACTTAATGGCATTCAAATTAATTTTTCATTCCTATAATCTGTAGTTTCACTGGCATTTGGATGAAAATGTAAAAATTATTACATAATATAATTTTAAATGATAAAGTTGACATTTCGGCATTATGCAATAGTGATTAACGTGTAACTTGTTTCGTCTTTATTTAAAGAAGCAACCCAAATTTATTCGATATTGAAAATTGAAAACTAGATTAGTGATTGATTAAATAATGTGACTAGCAGAAGTTGGCGGCACACGAAAATGTTGGGTTCGAGAACTTTAAGACTAACTTACTTACCTAACTTGAATAAAATATTTCATAATTCTCATTGATCCATGTGTGCAATTAAATATTATTTTGTTTTGTATTTAATTAGCATTAAAGACAGTACGAAAAACACAGTATTTACAGTGATTGAACATCTAACGAGTGCCTGTGATTCATTAGTTAAAATTGTGAAGTGTGCGTCCTGTATGGAGTAAGTTGTTAGAAGGCGTTCAGATATTGAACTCATTGTTGCACAAACTAAAGTAAAAGACTGACATACAAGGTTAAAATAACTAGTTTAAACAAGAGAAAATACTGAAAATAAACCTGGAGCAATCCCCCATGCACCAAAAAAAAGGATATAAAAAAGGCAAACATTCTGATAGCAGGCTTCAAGTGGAACTATAAGACTGACATTAAACCAGTTCCGATACCGACCCAGTGTTAAAGATAAACATATGTGGGTTTAAGAATTGAAAAGGGGAACAAATCGACAATGCACTATAGTGTTTCTGTTATATCGTGTTATTTTTGTCAGTTTTTGTGTTTTTTTCGGGTTTAGGTGTTTTCTCTCAATCGATTTATGACTTTTGAACAACGGTATACTACTGTTGGCTTTATTTTGAATACTACTTTAAAACAGCTGTCATTTAACCATTGATGTAAACCTCCGCCTCTTTAATTCTGCATTTAATATAAATGAATAAAGCTGTTTAAACTACACACGAACATTGCTGAAGTTTCTGTTTAAATCAAATATACAAAAATACCGAACTCCAAGCAAATTTCAAATAGGAAAGTCCTTCATCAAATGGCAAAATCAAAATCTCAAGCACATCAAACGAATGGAAAACAACTGTCATATTCCTGAAATTCTACAGTTATTTCCTTATGTAGAAAATGATGAATTAAACCTGGTTTTATAGCTAGCTAATCCTCTCACTTGTTTGATAGTCGCATTTAATTCCATTATAATGAAAGCAATGCGTGAACAAAACAAACAGACAAAATAGGTAAACATGTCAACCGTAGGGATACAAAAGTCAACATTGTGTCAAAATCTTAAATCACTATAAAATAAAAATGTGTAATCAAAGAAATAAAATTATATGTAGACAAATCACATAAGCACAAATGAAGGACAGGAATACAAAAAAATGACTACAGAACAACAAAACAATGTACTGCACAGCATTTATATCTGACTTTGCTGCCGTTACTTTATATGCTATTTGAGTATATTGCTCTTCATAGATTGATATTTTACGGCATCAAATCTGATCGGTTTTTATCTCAAATATGTTACAAGTGAAAAGTCATGAACATTTCAGTATATCTTTTATACTTTAGATCATATATTCTTTTGTTTAAATAGTGGGTTTGGTCAAGCATTGACAAGAAATATGTGTTTGTAATAAGCGTTAAAACTCTAAAGATGCCATGTTTATGATTTGATACGACAGACGTGCGGTTCGCCTACATCAGAGTCACCATTGGTGTTCGATTAAAAGCAGTTAGGAGAGTCAAATCAAAAATAAAGTTTAAGAGCATTACATACTGGTAACCACAGTCACAATGCATTAAATATTTGCGGACTCTTTTACATTTTTATTTGCATCATATATTTTCAGAGAAGATCATTCCGCAGAGGATGCTATTTTAAACATGATCACATGGTCTTTGTATGGACTAAATTACATCTCGGTGAATGTATTGAAACCAATTCTTGTTGGAAAGTAAGTACAAATATGTAGCATATTCATCTTCCCAAGTCAAACTTCAGATTTTTATCAAAATGTTTTCCTCAAATGTAGTTAACACCAAAACAAATTGTTTTTTTTTAATGTGTGGTGATAGAGTTCTCTCTTAAAATGACATTGATATATTAACTGATTCAACTCTCACAAACAACTATTTTCGATAGTCATCTATTTTATGTTTTGTTTTTTTAAATTTATAACTTTTTATCTATACTTTTAGTTCTGAGGACGTGGAAGATGATCTGAAGAAATATTCAAATTCATTGGAATCCCTGTTTCCTTTACTACGACAACTACTGAAACAACATAAACTTGAGTAAATAGAATTAATATACATATTATATTATGATTAGAGTATGGATACTAACCACATTGTATTCTGTACTTGATAGTATATATTTGAACTTTAAAACCAATTTAAACTTACAACAATTCATGACAGTAACAAGAACATATTTATCTTTAATCTGATATGAATGTGCAATTATATCTTACTATTTAGTATCATAAATTTCCGTTATGTTATCTACTATGGTGTTGTTTGACCATTTGTTTTTATTAATTCAAAAATTGACTGCAACCCTTAGGTTTTATCAAAAGCGCGTTTTATTATAAGGCTGTGTTATTATTTATTCTAAAGTTTGCCGATATAAATGGACAAAAATATTGGATACAAAGAGATGAACGTATAAATAGATTGGTTCATGAAAATGAATGAAACGAGGTATCACCAATTTCCCCTGAACCCCTTGACATAATTGTCATCAGGTTCACTTTCAAGAAATGTGTGTTTCATCTTAAAGTATTTTGTGTATTTATATGAAGAAAATAAATTTCAAAATAATCTAAAATGTTTATCGGAAGTAAAGCATTTAGTATATGTCAGACAGTTTCATGTTTGTCCTATTTTTTATACGATTCAAAAACATTTTTTTTTGTATAGAAATGTTAATATAAAATTCAATGTATACAGATTATATGTTTAACATTTAGTACAATGCGTAAATCTCATATGTTTACATAAAATACAATGAGTACAGGTGAATTACATGAAGTACAATGTGTACAGATTAATTAAATGAAGTACAATGTGAACAGATCATGTTTAAATGTAGTGCGGTATGTATCTAATGCTTCTTATCAGTAAAGTAAATTTTATCTTTGTTCATTTAGACCTACAGATGACAATGAAAGGAAACAGGAAGATGATTCCCAGAATAAAGAGGATAACGATAATAAAAACAAACAAACAAGCAAAAGCAAAGACAAGAACAAAGCTAAAGAAGATCAAAGTGTAGAAAAGACTGATGAAGAAAAAGTTGAACCAAGGTAAGCATGCTACAAACAATCTAAGTGGTTTGAGATACATCCATTTTCTCATAGTCTAGTACTTATTTTACGATTTACAAATTTTATTTTTGAATGTTATCAAACGTTTCAATAACTGTCAAAAGTCAATTGCTATTTACCATGAGTGACAACATTTTTTTCTATATATCTGAAATAAACATTTTATTCAAACTTTAGCAACATTTATATAGGTATATACAGATATATTCCAAATAACAGACTGTCTAATTATATGTTTGTGCGATGTAAACACATATTTAATTTAAAGCAGAAGTACAAAGCATTTCCATTTTTGAAATAATCTTTCATATTTATTGTATTTTTTATAGTCAACCATCTATAGAAGATCTTCTGAAAACACTAGAAAAAGAGTACGAGACTTTTACAAAAGAATTTCTTGGAAGTGGAAAGTAAGTATTTTTCTGGAATATAAAATCAAAATATGTATCTGTACACGATTGTTTAGATTAACTTTGTTATATTGGTTTAAAATTCTACATAACTGATTACCTCATGATACGATGTTCTTTTAAATAAATTATATAGCTAGCATATTGGTTGAAAATTGCTAGTTTGAAGTGTAAAAGATATAACTATATATGTGTACACATTTTTTATGCAATCCTTGACATTTTTTTATTATCATTTTCTGTAGTAATTTTCATATCTTTATTCATGTTGTATCCGATTTGTTTTCACACTTAATAATTACACTTGTTTTCTGGCCGCTCAACAATTGAACAATTGAGATGCTATCCTAGCTGTATAGCCATGTTAAATCATCAATTTTATAAAATAAATGCTTGTTTCAAGTCATGCAAATAACGATTGTTTCAACTTTAAGCGTGAAAACATGAACACTCAAAGCAACCACTAACCACGGCTTCATTCTCATTGAACTTTGAAGGGACCATAAAGATAACGGTAGAAAACTGGTGTTCAAATCTCAAAAATCGCTTTAAAACATACAAATCGAGGTAAAAAATACTTAGAGGGTCAAATAAAACCCCAAAAAAGGAGCGAGACCGGATGTGTCGACATAGCATGTGTCTGTTGATATGCATGCATCACACACAACACGAATCCTCACTTAGTGGAAATTAGAAAATCGGTAATAGGATACAAACAGTAAAAATACAGATCAGACAACTTGTTTTGGAATTTTAACATCTAAGTCCGCTCAAAATTTGTTGTAAAGCATTGGCATACTTAAAAAATAAAGTATATGTTTAATAAGTATATTCTTTCGTTCAGGGTGAGCATTTGTCAGGAAGATCCAAATGGAAGTGATGTCTCCCTTTTCTACAGACCAGAACAATATCGGGAAATCGCTGACTGCACAGTAGGATCATGCGATATGAAAGATAGAAATGATTGGATAAAAGATCTCCCTCTAACGGAAGATCAGACACTTGTTTCTGATATTTACATTGTTCGTAATGGACCACTTAAAACAAGCAGCGATGTCGAAATAGATTTCATCGTTCTTCCTGTTGCTAATTCTGCAGAGAGACAAATTCAGGTTAAGATCAACAATGGTGGCAGTTGGGACGATATCGAGAATGTCCAACAGGTACAAATTTTGTCTTATTTGTTAATTTGAAATTAAGAATGCAAAAAATTCTATAAACCAGAAACATATAGTGCCATAGCTATAGCATATAAACACACTTGTATTATATATCTCTAATTAAACATCCATCAACAGAAATCAGCTAAAAACGAGGTCCTTTATTTGGGCCTTAGATGTTAGCATTTTTTTTTATAGATCTCAACGCCAGTCTTCTCTGGATGTTATATTTGTTTTTCTCAGCAAAATTTGCTATTGCTTAGTTCGTTTCTGTGTGTGTTACATTTTAATGTTGCGGCGTTGTCCTCCCTTTATATTTAATGCGTTTCCCTCAGTTTTTAGTTTGTACCCGGATTATTTTTTTTCATGATTTACGAACAGCGGTATACTACTGTTGCCTTTATTTCTCATCAGAATCAGATTAAAACATAACATATACCAGGATATAAAACATTAAAACAGAATAACTGAAAGAAAGAAAGAAAGAAAACGCCTGGCCTTTGTTTTGGAGAAATCGTTAAACTTAAATTAATAACACATTCTTTTTTTTGTTTCGTTTTAGGAAGTTTCAGAGGCTAAGACACATTTATCATTCAAAGTATCTAGTATGGATGCATTTATAGCTTACATCGACAATCCATCACAGTTACATGAAATTCAGCCTCAGGGATCTACATATACTAATGCAGAAAATGAAGAAATTCAAGTCAAATTCCTTCCAGACATCGTCGATTCACCCGTTAAGGCGCATATTAAAGTAAGTTTAAATGATGTGATAATTGTTTCAATAGTATTGTAGACCATTTGTTTCACTTGAGTCTTCTTTATATATTAATGAGTGAACCCCGATAGTCACGCTGAAATACGATGTTTTTTTAACGCTGAAGTGCATTTTCAATCCAACCGAAGTCCAATGTTGGTATTGTTGACAGCTACAGTGGTGACACTCATCTTAAAAAGAACAACCAAAACCAAGGAGTAAACAAAGACTCACTAAACTAAAGGACATTTTCATCAACAGTTATAAATAATAAATAAGAAACAACACGAACTCCACTAAAAACCGGGAGTGAAATCATGTGCTCATGATAATGATGGAAGGTTATTATGACTGAGGAAGAATATCAGATATGATTTCTGACACATTTTTGTCATAATTGCCAATCAACTCATGATGGCGACCGTAAAATTTCTTGAGTGATGACCTTAATTTGATTGTATCATAGCCCTGTCTTAGCAACTTTTGAGAAAGCAGTATTCCTCGTTCAACAATATCAACATATTTTAGCTAGCTCTAGATTAACGTATCAATTGAGAAACATATACTCCATATGCTGGTGCCGCTGGGATGTTGCTACAAAGAAATGGAAAGTTGACTATAGGAAAATTAAAATCGTCGCGTTTGTCATAAATTTTGGTATTCAACCTACCATCAGTAGTCATTTCGAATAAAAAGTCTAAATATGAAGCAGATTTATCCGTGTCGGTAGTATCTTTAATTTGTAGTTAACTTGGATATATGCAATGTAAGTGATCACTGAATCTATAATTAAGAGACAGTACCTCATCAATATACCGAAAGGTGAAATTAAAAAACTTGGCTAATTTTTCGTTTTTCGTGTTGTCCAATATACTGTTCCGTATAAACTTTTGTGGAATATTGTTTGTCTTCTTGTTTTTATTTTTCAATTTAGGATTTCTCATTTAAGGTGGTACCCAACACTTTCACTAAAATTAATTTGGCTCGTTTAATTTTCATAATATTTTGTCAAAGTATTTACTTTGACCCTTTAACAAAACTATTAAAATTTCAAAGATTTTGAACCAACCGTTTTGTCAGAAAAATTACACTGGTTATATAGCAGTTTGACGAACTCCAATTTTGATCATTGAGAAGCTTCATATTCCCTTAACAACACAACGTAATTAAAACGTTTAGCTGACTTTACAGAGTTACTTCCCTGTAGTGTTAGGTACCACCTTAAGTAAATCATCCAATATGCAGAAAAAATAAAGAGAACAATCTCACATGTACTATGGAACTGTAACTCATGCCGTATCTTTCAAATGTGCAGGCACCGTTTCAAGAGATGTACATAGAAGGTATAAATGAAATTATGTTATAAGCTGAGTGCTTAAAGAGGATTGTTAAACACTATACAATTATAACACGGTATACAGCTTTATTGCAGGATGATTATTTTTTTGACGATTCTTTTATTTTAATCAGCAAACCATCGCATTTTAGCGCCCGTCACACCTCCGAGTTCTAAACATCTTAAAGTTACAGTGTAAAGCTTGTAAAAAGTGCCAAGATAAAAAAAAAAAAAAAAGTGGACGCCTCCTTACATATTTTTTTCTCGTCATTATAATAGCCTCTGTAAAAAAACATCTGGATAAATATTGTTAATTATTATGATATATAAACTAGGTGGTTCAACATGACTCAAAGGAAGTGACATCTTATAGGGAGAAATGTTTGGATTCTATAATGGGTATAATCTGTTTATCTGACGCTGTGGAAATCAGAACCGACGAAGAAGTAGAAGTGAAAAAGAACATGGTAGTCACTGTTCGTATGGAAGACAACCCTAACACAGAGAAAGACAGTCAGTTAGTCGTTATTCGATACAACGACACACAAGTACAAGTCCTGGATAAGTCACAATGTCGTATCACAAAAGATGGAACGAACTTTAAAGTAGAATGTAAAGGACTTTGGAGGTGAGAATGAAATAGAATCTTGTAGAAGTATAAGAAATCATAATAAAGAATGGTTAATATCCAGTCTTTTGATAAACAAAACATATACAAAGATGTATATTTTTTTATCTAAGTTTTAATTACAATTGCATATTAAACTGTTTTATCTATGTAATAGCAATAAACTTGCCTACCGGATGGTAATTTTATCGAGTTATGAGCCATGATTGTATTATAGCTCTTATTTATAGTTGTGGACTGGAAGCGTTGATCTTACAGTTATTTTCCATATGATCCCATTATTCAATAATTGATTTGTAATATAATGAATAAATGCACTTCATGTTAATGCAATAGAATTGCCGTTTCTTCTATTATTTCAAATTTTTAAATAAGGAAAGTTCAAAGTCAAAAAGATCCGTTTAAAATCTATTTTTTTTTCTTTAAATTGATGCTGATAAACGACTGAAGACTAGTGCCCAATAGAAAAGCGAATAAGTCCATTGTTAGCATTCTATTCTTCGTGTACAAAAAGTAAATACCATCTGGCCTAGCCTAAAACGTTTATTCCTTTTAATTCAATTAATAAAATATCCTACTACTTGGTCTCCCTGACCCAAAACACAACATATATGCACAATAAAAAGTTATGAGGAAAGAAAATTTAAATGATCGGTTAAAATAATATTCGTTCACCATCATGACTGATTTAGTTTATCGTAGCAGTGTCACATTTTTTTCTGATCGCGTGAAATACTACCACTATCCGTTGTATGGAAACTTGGATATGAATAGTTCTCATTTTTTAATAAAACTTAAATATACCCATATTTTATATTTGTTTTAGAGAGCGATCAACTTGTTGGTAATTGCAATCTGATTAAAATAATGATCATTTGTACACGCTTTGCTTACACATATCTGGCATCAGTCTGTTTTACTTTGTGCGCAAATTAGGAACATGTGATCAGTATTTTATTCACATTGTGTTAATCATTCAAGTTTGGTTTTTTTGTGTTTTTGGTGTGGACAAGGCTAGATATGTTTTGCAGTTTGGTATAATGAAACAACACCACTGCACATGGAATAGGCACATATGCACTACTATATTCTGATTCGTTTTGTTTTTCGTATTTATTTCATTTGACTTGGTATTGGTAATATTAAAAGTTTAGGTAGTAACTATTTTTGATTGAGGGATAAGATTCGTTTAACTCCTGCTTTCTATACCGTTAATTACCATGACCAAAAGTCGAGTTTTAAAGATTATAAGCCACAATTTATTGTACGTTGTTTGAAAAAAAAAGGAAACACCTGCAAATAAAAACAATTGTCATAAATATCCTAAAGTAGAACTCTAAGGTCTTTGTTTATTCGGTTCTGAACAGTCAAGAAACATTGCGTTTACCCCAACCATGAAGTATATTTAACCCCGAAATAACAATGTTCTATATGATTCTAGTATGATTCTACTTATTTTTGTACCTACAAAGTTTTTATTTTTTGCTTTTTTACCACCATTTTCAGTCAAGGAAAAACATAACGTAATATTTATATGCCTTTTGGTTTTCAAGTATTTTTTCTGGTTAATTAATTAAACTTTTCGTATGTTTTTACCATCACTGATGATCATAAAATTAATCTTTAGACAGTTTAGATTATATACAGAATCGTACATTCAACGCATTTCGACTTTTTTCAGCATTGCAGTAGCCAGAGTAAAGAAAATATTCCTAAACATGCGAGATTCTTTAAAAAAAGAATTCTTAGTTATGTCTGGAAAAGTGCAAATGTGTAATCTTATGACATACATCGACGATTCGTCACGTGATATGTCGAAGGGCGGTGCAATGTTTTGGTTGGACTTCGTAGAAAAGAATATGCTTAAAGAAGATATTGAAATGAAATTGACACTGGGATTTATAGAAGTAAAGAACAGTAGATCAAAAGATTTGGCTGTAAAACAAAACCAGACATTTGACCTTGCAATAGAGGGTCAAATTAAGTTGACACTTTCTAATGGGAACGGTCAAAATTTTAAAATGACATATTTAAAAGGTGCTGATAACCACGTAACTATTCCAATTGAAGTCAAACGTGACCAGGAAAAGGAGCCATTTGCTACGTTCAAACTGAGCGAAGACGGATCGGATACACCAATACATGTTGTTGCAATACCAGTAAGAGACCTCTCTGAATTATCTTCTGGTAGGTACATTTAGACATTTTAATGTGCAACTTTTCAACGAAGCTTACAAAGAAATTATGTATTGTTAGTGGTTTCTCGTTTTTAGAAATAGCCATTATACATCTTTTAAAGATTGGTAAAATTATGCTATAATAATCTCATCCCTGTCCGTTCATATTGTTTTTTTTTTATTCTAGATTTTTTACTGGATTAACATACCAGTAGCTCACTTCGTTACAATAGTCTTTGAATGCTGACGTTACGTCAAACTTTCATCCATACATAGTTTAAACATATACTTCACATGCAGAAAAATTAACCCGTGTACTACAAATTACAATCAGGCAACCCAAAACTGGGTATAATGTACTTATAAGAAAGAAGGAATCGGTCATACGAAGGATTTAATTGCCAATTGAGTCCTTAAACAAAATGAATCTGTAAATAGCCCAATTTGCACATGAACAATCCACTGGAAACACTATGAAAAACATCAAAACGCATATACGATGTTCTGAAATAAGTGATCATCCTTTATTTTTGTTCATGTCTTTACTTATTTCCGTATATATTTGAGTTCAAATATCGCCAATTATTTACATCTTGACATACTTTTTTTTCAGATGATATTGCATCAAGACCCATGATAAAACTAAATGAAAACAACAACGCTAGGGATGAATTGAAACTGAAGGAAGAGGGTAAAATGTCTTGTTTAATAATTTTAAAACATTTAGGTTAAGATTGTTATATGTTTATTCTGTAAGACTTTCAATCTTATGTTGCAGTAAGATCTTAGGAAATTGTCTTTACTTATTATTTTCATCACGTAATTCATTATTTTCATTAAGTAATTCACACTGATGGTTCTACATCTGGACGATACTTGAATTTTGGCATTAAGTAAGGCCATGTTTTTTATCCAGATTCGTAACGCGGCTTAATACAAAATCTTTTAAAGTGGTACTATTTTCATAATCTTAGTATAAGTTGCTCTTGTACTTGTTTGGCTTTATAAATATTTTGATATGAGCGTCACTGATGAGTCTTATATAGACGAAACGCACGTCTGGCGTACTAAATTATAATCCTGGTACATTTGATAACTGATAACTTTGAAATTAGTCTCTAAAAATGCTGACAGTAGCTTATAGAACATTAAAATCTATTACTTATGTAGGTTGTCATTTTGTCATTTTTTTTTTTAATTTTTTTTTTTGTTGCTTAGTACCGATGTGAAGAGTAAAGCGCAACGGGTTTTTCGTAAGGTTGAGCACGCGCACACATTTTTAACCTCGCCCTGTTCTTCTTTTTTTGCGTTTGTTCTAGACCATTAACTGGTCTTCAATTGGTTGTCGTTGGTTTTTGTTTAGTGTTTTAAGTTTTATTTAGGCCTGATTTTTTTCTCTTTTGAATTGTTTCACCTTTTGTTATCAAATGGCATTTTATGACTTACTGTACGCTTTCTATTTTTATAATGGAAGACCATACAATAAGCTGTAGTTGAAACAATTATACAACCGTATTCCTTGTTAACATATTTGGAACAATATATATGTGGATTAGTGATGATAAAGTCGATGATGAACTCCATAATAATTTGATACAAGCAGCGATCACATACTTTCGTAACATAAAGATGGTAGCTTAATAGTAGTTAAAAGATTTATGTCATACCTAAGCTAATTTTTCACTTTCTCTTTGATCATTAATGGCTATATAACGCTAAACACTCTTATTGGGAGACTGACAGCTTAGTTACTATTGAGATAGTGAAAAGAACAAAGTTTAAAATAATAAAACAGCAATATTCGAATAAAAATAATACAATTATCTTTAAACAAGATACACACATTTCTAAATATTCATGCAAATGTTTTAAATCTAAAGCTTTATGAATCATTGGATTTCAATTTATGTGTTTCAGCGGCTAAATGTGTTCTTGCACACAACAGTCTGATGGAGCTCTCCAGAGAGCTTTCTGAACGTGACGTCAGAAAATTATCTCATCAGCTAGGCGTCAGTGAGGATTTAATAGACAAATTCAAAGATCAGATGGACGGAGATATCGTAAGAACAAACTTTCAGACACTTTGTGAATGGCGTGGGAAAACCGGACGTGCAACTATGGTAGATTTCCTGATATCATCACTGCGCACGTGCGGAAGAAGTGATTGTGCAAATATTATAGGTCAAGTAAGAAGCAGGCAAAGAGGTCTGACAAGAGAAGATTTCCACCGTTAAGACCATTGGTTCACATTTTGCATTTGATATAGGCATTTTGCTTAAAGTTATGTATTTTGATGTTTATTTCTGCACAAATATAGTTAAAGAAGCAATTGTTATATCGTGAGTTCGTAAGATACATCGCCATCTTTTTTAATAAATGACTTTGTTAAACAAGTTTATTAATTGTCAACTCTATCAAGATTGCTGAAAGGCAACAAAGTATTTCAAGCATTTTTGTTTGAGCTGTGTCTTACAGTTTGAATTTAAAACTTCCGATAAGTGTTCCACTGTTATAATTCAGACAGGAAAATAATTTAAGCAATACTGTCAAAAGAACCCAATCTGTACATTGGACAGTATAAGGCAAACAGACAACAAACGAAAACATAATAGGCAAACCACCGACATACATAACAGTCGTTTACAAATTTCTTAAATCGAGAAAGAGATATCATTCTTATCCTATAGATGCACATGTACAAAAAGTGTAACCAAATACTTAACTCCAAGGCAAATAAAAAAAGTAGGAGACCATACAAACTGACTTGGTACTTGCATTTCCGAAGAAAACAGTGGTTTAAACCTGGTTTTATAATCCTGGTACGTTTGATAAATATTTACACCACTGGGTCGATGCCACTTCTGGTGGACGTTTCGTCCCCGAGGGTATCACCAGCCCAATAGTTAACACTTCGGTGTTGACATGAATATCATTAATGTGGTAATTTTTATAAATTTCCTGTTTACAAAACTTTGAATTTATCGAAAAACTAAGGATTTTCTTATCCTAGGCATAGATTACCATGATAACCGTATTTGGCACAACTTTTTGGAATTTTAGATCATCAATGCTCTTCAACTTTGTACTTGTTTGGCTTTATACACATGTTGATATGAACGTCACTGATGAGTCTTATGTAGACGAAACGCGCGTCTGGCGTAATAAATTATAATCCTGGTACCTTTGATAACTATTTATAACTAGGTAAATCAACCACTTGTATAACATATTATGTTATATATCCGATTTCGACAACATTGGGTGATCAAACTCAAACAGACACAAAAGGTAAATGTGACAATAATTAGAATCCAGCAGCCAAAACTCTGTAATCTACATTTGAAAATGCCTGTACCAAGTCAGGAATATGACAGTTCTTGTCCATTCGTTTTTGATGCGTTTTGTTTTTTGATTTTGCCATGTGATTATGGACTTTCCAAATTGATTTTCCTCTGAGTTCAGTATTTTTGTGATTTTACTTTTTATCATACAACACAACTGAATGAAAATTGAAAAGACCGATACTCGAACCCCTATAGTTACTATCATTGATCAAATAATGTACCAGCTGTTTACATGATAGCCACAAGTTATTATAATAAAAAAAAGTGGGCCCGAGACGTCCTCTTATGACATCTGGCTTGAATTAGGATATTAATTTTCGGCATATTGGTCTCAACCCACTACCTTAATACACTATTCTGAACTTATGAATTGCATCATCAGATATAATTATCTGCATGCAATATAATTTTTATGGGACTTTGCAGAAGAATATCTATTGAATATTATCGTGTAAAAAATAACAAGGGTAAGATGAAAATGAACACTAGAAGTCAAACATATATAATAAGAATCTCTCGCGAAATTCAAATAGTCGTGCCCTCATCATTTAAGAAACATTAAACTCGCTATCACGATTCAAAGGAACCACTAGATAGGTCACTTCTGCTACACAAATATGAACTGTTTTTTGACAATAAAATGCACATATATCGGGTACTATCATCATTACGGCATGCTAAATTACTGAAATCGTCACAATTTTAGCTTTTTAGTTAAATTTTAAACGGTTTCCATCTTAACTGAGAGTGACCGTATTCGTGTTCATTCATAATATTGAAATGTAAGTTGTATTTGATGATAATACATAACATATATAAAGGTTGAGGATGAACACGGCCACTTTCAATTTCGACCAAAAAAAACATCAAGAAAGTGACGAATTTTTGCATATTTGATAGATTTTTCATATTTAAGCTAGGATAGGAGCTAAATCAGTTAAAATCTTTCACGTAAACCAATTGAATCAATTGAAATAGACTAAGACACCTATATTGTTAGATGAACCTGAATTTGAGGCCTTATTCGGCCCTTACCGGACCTACTCGTTTAAAACAACCAGAAGTGGTAATTCCAGACCTAATTGTTCTTACAAGAATATGTCCCATCAAGATTAATTATTAACACGGTCTTGATGGACAACACACTCTTATACAAACAAATAATTCTCTGAAACTGAAATAACAAGATTGTTGATGTCTTCATTGACAACATATTGTTTACATTTTGAGGACGTGTTTTTCAACAAAATATCGGCATTCCGATGTGAACCAACAATAACAATCAAAACCAAGGAGTAAACAAAGAATAAAAAAACCAAAGAACTTTACATCAACAGTTATAAATAATAAACAACACGAACTTCACTAAAAACCGGGATTGAAATCAGGTGCTCCGGGAGGGTAAGCATTTCCTGCATCGTATACGGCACCCGTCGTGGTATTTTTTTGTTCAGTTCGGTAATGATGGAAGGTTATTATGACTGAGGAAGAATATCTGATATGATTTCTGAAACGACACACTTTTGTCATAATGGCCAATCAGCTCATTATGGCGACCGTAAAATTTCTGGAGTCATCGAGTTAATTTGATTGAATCATAGCCCTGTCTTTGCAACCTTTGAGAAAGTAGTACTAGTATACCTCGTTCAACAAAATCAATGTACTTTGAGCTAGCTCTAGAGTAACGTATCAATTGAGACACATATACTCCATATGCTGGTGCCGCTGGGATAATGCTACACAGAAATGAAAAGTTGACTATAGGAAAATCAAAATCATTGCGTTTGTCATAAATTTTGGTATTCAACCTACCATCAGTATTCATTTCGAGAAAAAGGTCTAGATGTGAAGCAAATTTATCTGTGTCGGTAGTATCTTTTATTTGAAGTTCACTTGAACATATTATCAAGTGTGCCCCTCTTCTTTCCAACTTACCATCGAACTAGAGATAAAGGATACAGCAGATACAGTTACGCCTGGCTCATATCTTGACTTACATCTAGATATTTCCAATGGGGGTCGGTTGAAAACAAAACATTCCGACAAAAGAGATGATTCCAGCTTCCCAAGTTTCTATTTCTGTGTATCAACATGAGGAGTATATATCTCCCAATCAATACGATAATCCCGGGCCATTGATAGAGGGTTGCTCCTCACAAGGACGCTATTAAACTAAGAGTTCTAAATGGTGAAGTTGAAATCATCCCTTCGTAAATTTTACGGACACCATCACAAGTTAGTTTACTTTTATGGAAAATACATTTCACAGATAATATCGAATATGTCCCTTATGTCGTAACTACAATTCCGTTCCATTTTCACGAATATGATCTACCGAATTACGATTATTTACCGGGTTTGTGATAACGTGAGTAACACAACGGGTGCCACATGTTGAGCAGAATCTGCTTACTCTTCCGGAGTACCAGAGATCGCCAAAAGTTTTTGGTGGGGAATTTGCTGCTTAGTCTTTAGTTTTCTATATTGTGTCTTGTGTACTTTTATGTGTCTATTCGTCTTTTTCGTTTTTAGCCGTGGCGTTGTGAGTTTATTTTCGATCTAAGTTTGACTGTGCCTCTAATGTCTTTCGCCCCACTTTTATATCTTAACATGCATCTGTAATTTGACAATGAGGATAGGTTGATAATTAAACTTCACCAGAGATGATTTCAGTTTTCCATTTTTATTCAGATACCTTCCTATTGCTTCTAGTATCCAAGAAACCGACCAATCATAAATCCTTAACACGACCAACGAATCATGAAAACTAGGTCAATGTCATTTAATACATGTCAAACACCCATATATACATTACAAACCATTCATGCACCAAATAAAGTTGACCTGTTGCTTTTACTGTGCTTATCCAGTGACCTTTGTGGTATCACATTAGCAATAACTAAAACAGTTTACCAAATTGCAGTCAGATTTCTACTCCAACTAACTGATCAACTGGTAAAATATTTTAGCAGATTGCTCAAGTGATATGTTGTTAGTATGAAGTGAGTGCTGTAAATTAAAAATGTAATACTTACCATCCGGACCCAGTTAGTTTATACCTTTGTCAATCATTTTTAACAAAAATAATAACTTACTATAGTATGAGTAACTGAATAAAAAGGTATAATTTTGACATGGAAACTTCTATCATAAATAAATATTATAAATGAATAGTTCTAAACATTGTTTTGTAGGTGTATATCTTATAGCTTTGTCTTCTAAGAGAAAGTTATTGTGCAATTATGATTCGAATAACATTTTCTATACAAATTACTGATCTGCTGGCATTAAAGGGAAATAATTTGTATTGAGTTCAAATGTACACTAAAATTCAATCAGGGTTTTAACAGCTTTTTTCCATATTTTAAATCATCTTACATAATTAAATAAATTTCATTGTTCTTTTCAGAACAGAGGATAAAAGTTGAATAATCACAGAAATAATGTTACAAACAAATTAAATGGGGAAATTTGATATTTGTCAGACAGAACAAAATTTTGCTGATTATCAATCATGTAAATTATTTCCCTTTAATGCCGGAAGATCAGTAATTTGTATAGAAAATATTATTCGAATCACAATTGCACAATAACTTTCCCTTAGAAGACAAAGCTATAAAATATACACCTACAAAACAATGTTTTGAACTATTCATTGATGATATTTATTTATGATGGAAGTGTCCATGTCAAAATTAGACTTTTTTATTCAGTTACTCATACTATAGTAAGATATTATTTTTTTTTAGAAATGATTGACAAAGGTATCAACTATTAAACAGGATCTTGATGGCAAGTATTACTTTTTATTTTACAGCACTCACTTATACTAACAACATTTCACTTGAGCAATCTGCTAAAATATTTGACCAGTTGATCACTTAGTTGGAGTAGAAATCTAACTGCAATTTGGTAAACTGTTTTAGTCATTGCTAATGTGATACCACAAAGGTCACTGGATAAGCACTGTAATATATAGGAAAGACTGTACTAGGATAACCAACCATTGACCAACCATGAAAAAATCAAATGTCCCCGTCAGACATGTATGAATAATCCAATCATGCCATACACAAATAATGGCAATTATAGTTGAAATATTGCTTACAGTATGACAAGCTTATAAAACTACATAAACCTAACAATCATCAATGAAAACGAGGACAGTGATAGACGATACTTCCCATAAATATATGTACACCTTAAAATCATTCAATACGCAAAATATGTTATTGCTTGATGTATCTGCAAAACCAGTCAAAACTCAAAAAAAAATCAGAGTAAAGTATCATGAAAATAAGAAAGTATCATGAAAATAAGGTCAATGCGAGATTAAACATATCAAACTTAAATGTACAATCCATAATCCATACACCTTATGTGTATTATATCGAAGAAACGGACTTATCATGTAACTTCAACTTAAGACTTCTGATCAAAGAAATAAGGTCAAGGTAGGAAGGACATCTAGGCCTTGCAAGGAACCTATTTACCAAATACAGTTATCTTAATTCTCATATTTAGCAAGATTGCTTGACAAAAAACTAAACCTTTTATTCAAAATGACTTCAAAGACAATAAACATATGACAGACAAAAACTTTGTAACACAGGAATCTATATACAAGATCTAAAGCATCCATGGCTTCTACACTCAAATATAGAGCTTAAAACAAGTAGTTTGGATTGTTATCTACGTTTTTTTCAATCTGTCAATCGTCAATGGCAAGATAAACAATTGCAATTTCTGGGTCAGTAACTCTAAAATGTGTTGAAGGATTTACAGTAAATTTGGAGAAAGACATTGCACAGGTGACTAAAGTCCATGATTTTTTTTTGTTTTTACTGCTCGTCTTTAAACTTCTTAGGGAAATTTAATAAAACTTTATTTTTTTCAGGGGCAATAGGTCCAAAATGGTTTCTGAATTTTCCGCAGGACACATTGCCAAAGAAATTATAAATAAACTAAGTGAAACCGAAAGATAATGCAATAACTCTTTATACTCCGATGCATATGTTGATGTTCCAATCCAAAAGCAGACAGAACACAAAGTTAACAAGAAAACTTTTGTTTGATAGTTGTCTCATTAGAAATCATACCACATTTCCTTATTTTTAGCAGGGCCAAGTGAGTTTTTCTCATCACATGGCGTCCGTCGTCCTTCGTCGTCGTTAACTTTTTACATATTGAACTTCTAGAGAACCACTGAATGCAATGAAACCAAACATAGCATGAATGTTCCTTATGAGGTGCTGACCAAGTGTTGTTACTTTGTAGCCGATCCATCATCCAAGATGGCCGCCAGCGGGACACTTAGTTTAACATAGGACCCTATGGGAAATGCATACAAATGACTTCTTTTAGAGAACCACTGAATGGAATGAAACCAAACATGGCATGAATGTTCCTCATGAGGTGCTGACCAAGTGTTGTTACTTTGTAGCCGATCCATCATCCAAGATGGCCGCCAGCGAGGGACTTTGTTTAACATAGGACCCTATGGGAAATGCATACAAATGACTTCTTTAGTAGTCAGCACTTCGGTGTTGACATGAATATCAATAATGTGGTCATTTTTATAAATTTCCTGTTTACAAAACTTTGAATTTATCGAAAAACTAAGGATTTTCTTATCCTAGGCATAGATTACCATAGCCGTATTTGGCCCAACTTTTTTGGAATTTTGAATCCTCTATGCTCTTCAACTTTGTACTTGTTTGGCTTTATAAATATTTTGATATGAGCGTCACTGATGAGTCTTATGTAGACGAAATGTGCGTCTGGCGTACTAAATTATATAATCCTGGTACCTTTGATAACTATTCTTTTAGAGAACCACTGAATGGAATGAAACCAAACATGGCATGAATGTTCCTTATGAGGTGCTGACCGAGTGTTGTTACTTTGTTGCCATTCCAACGTCCAAGATGGCCGCCAGCGGGGGACTTAGTTTAACATAGGACCCTATAGGAAATATATACAAATGTCTTCTTTTAGAGAACCAATTAATGGAATGAAACCAAATATGGCATGAATGTTCCTAAAGAGGTGCTGACCAAGTGTTGTTACCTTGTAGCAAATTTATTATCCAAGATGGCCACCAGCGAGGGACTTAGTTTAACATAGGACCCTATGGGAAATATATACAAATGTCTTCTTTAAGAGAACCACTGAATGGAATGAAACCAAATATGGCATGAATGTTCCTTATGAGGTGCTGACCAAGTGTTGTTACTTTGTAGCCGATCCATCATCCAAGATGGCCGCCAGCGGGGGACTTAGTTTAACATAGGACCCTATGGTAAATATATACATTGTCTTCTTTAAGAGAACCACTGAATGGAATGAAACCAAACATGGCATGAATGTTCCTTATGAAGTGCTGACCAAGTGTTGTTACTTTGTAGCCATTCCAATGTCCAAGATGGCCAACAGTGGGGGACTTATTTTAACATTGGACCCAACAGGAAATACATACAAGTTTCTTCTTATAGAGAACCACTTAATGGAATGAAACCAATTGTAGCATAAATGTTCCTTATGAGATGCTGACCAAGTGTTGTTACTTTGTAGCTTATCCATCATCCAAGATGGCCGCCCGTGGGGGACTTAGTTTAACATAGGACCCTATGGGAAATACATACAAATGTCTTCTTTTAGTGAACCACTGAATGGAATGAAACCAAACATAGCATAATTGTTCCTAATGAGATGCTGACCAAGTGTTGTTACTTTGTTGTCATTACAATATCCAAGATGGCCACCAGTTGGGGGACTTTGTTTAACATAGGACCCTATGGAAAATGCATACAAAAGTCTTCTTCTAAAGAACCACTGAATTGAAATCAAATATAGCATGAATATTCCTTTCCTTGTGCGGTGCTGGCCAAGTGTTGTTACTTTTAGCAAATTTTTTTTTTTTATATATGATTTCTAAAACCAAAGTAGAATCAGGTGAGGGATACAGGCTCTTGAGAGCCTCTAGTTATAAAAATGTCTAACATCGTCAATTACATAAAAACAAATGAAACTGGAAGTAAAAAAAAAGCCAAAAGTGTTAAAAGTGTTGTTAAAACCAACAATCAATCAATCAATTAAACTCTACTCAATTCTTTTCTTTGCTTACTTGTGGTTTGAAAAGTCAGATTTTGTCAATCTGCATCAAAATCACTATTTTAGACTATGTTTGTGTGGGTTGGAAGGCACATTGTATGAATAATACATGGGTGATTGGTATCAGAGCATCTTTTCACATTATAATGCACTATAATTCTCAATTACAATTGTCTTGGTGACGGGTGCTAACAAAAACTGCCTTCCAAACCCCCCACCCCCATACATTTTTTTCTGGAATAGCCCTGATGTAAATGTTCATGTTTTATAAGAAAATCTTATCAATTTTTTAACATTTCATTTTCTCTTAAGTTCATGCATCCTCCTGGAATAATGGTCCTAAATATGTAGGGCCATATATAGGCCTTGCAATACCTGCTCCTTTGCACTCAATTCTGTTAAGGAATCTATTTTAATAATTTAACAATAAAAGAAGTTAAAATAATATCAAATTTCTGGCACTGTCACATGTAAATCTTCATCTGTCTCTATTCCAACATCCTCCTAAAACAAATATAAAAAAAAATAAGCATTACATGTACCTTAATTTTAGGATTCTACCATATGCTAATATATACATAAAAGTTATAAAATTTTAACTTTAAAGGATTGTCACAATTGTAATATATAATTTTTTTTACTGCAGCATGCAAGATCTATAACATCATTTTCAAAAAGTCATATTTTTCAGTCATGAATTCAGGTTTCAGACTGATAAACAGACACCAAATGTAGATTTGACTCTTTAGAAAACATAATTCTCAAACAAAATCAAGGTTAAGACTTTTTTACTTAACGTTTTCCCTATCACAGACAAACTTTTCCTGTCTTAAAAATTACATGAGGACTAATTACTATAAAACAAGAAAATTTTTGAACAGTTGAAAAAAATACAAGTAAATACAACTTTTCAATTCAAATTTGTAGCAACAAATTGTATATGTATGACCCAGTTGATACAATATTCCTATCATGATATTTTGATAGAGGGTTGCAGCATTCATGGGAAATAATTAATGAAAGGAATCATGCCGAAGAATTTTTCAGTGGTCTCTTCTAAAGTTTTAGAGACACACACGTGATTGGTTGACAGTTATTGATCAAAAACACAGATATATTCCACTTGTCTTAGCCACTATTATTTCCTATTGGTTCATGAAATCATCAAAAGTGGTGCCACTAGTGTAGTAAAAATGTTGTACACTTCCTAAGCACATGAGTTCACCCTTAGTTGTTGGTAGGATATGCATAGGTCAATCTGTTGTTTTCTTTGCAGTTTTTTTGCAGATTGTTGTCTGTATCTATTCCCCCCCCCCCCCACTCCCCCCCTTGCCCTTTTTCAGGTATTTAATACTTACATATAACTGTTTCTTTGTTTTGGGATATCCTTCCAGGATTGCACCTAATACATCATTTGTCTGTTAAAGAAAGTCAAGATTAAAAACAATGTTGTCAAAATTACAGATTACAAAGTAAAAGTGTTCGAGTATGCTAAATTTATAAAAAGTTATATTCATTTTATAAAGCGTTGGGTCAGGACCAGGATGAAGAAACTACATCATCTAATTTGTTAATGTTTATAAATTCCTCAGAGAATATTTTTCCTATTTTAAAGACGAGGCAGTGAACAGTACAGTATAGGCCAAGGTTATCAAAAAACAATTTCAAGTATTCCAAATTCTAAAATCGCAAAGGATAATTCTAGTCAGTGAATCAGTGCTAAGCTAAAGGATTATTTGCATATAATCTTGAAAAAAACATTTTGTACAGGTTAATGAAAAACAAAATTAGGTGATTGCAAATGTTTTGGATCAAATGAAAAAAATTAACTCAATAAAAGATCTACAATAAGAAAATATTTTACTATAATTTTTTGGCCCAAATAAAAAGTTATTTTACCAGTCTTTTTCTCTTCCTCCATTCTTTAACAAACTTCTCTCTCATCTTATATATCTGCAATGTAAAAAGAAATTTTCATTCAATATACAATTAATCAAAAATTCAAAGTTATAGAGTAATGTTTTATTGGCATTGTTTGTAAATTATTGATAAATGTAATTGAACGCTTAAAACAGGGAAAATGCCTATTTTCAAATATATTTCAACTAAAAACTGAGAAGTGGACCTATCCAGAAAAAAAAATGTTGACCAATGAACCAAATAAAACGGTGATGGTCAAGGTCAAGTGAACTCTGCCCGACTACATTCAATGGGTTATAAATGGTTAGATGACAATATTTGGTGTCAAGGTTAGCAATCAAGCCTGTTGGTTTCAATGTGTTTGCATTCTTATGGTGTGTGGTGCAAATTTTTTCTGATGCTTTATCACATCTTATGATTTGAATAAACTAATTCTTCATTACCCTGTCTTTTTCTGCAGGTGATATCTGTACAGCTCCTCCTTTTAGGCTAGATAACTTTTCTTTACACCTTTCACACTGCAATGGAAATAACCACAAAATTTCTATATCATGTCATTTATTGCTGTTGAATTTTACCAGATTGAAACAGTTTCATCCCTAGGTATAAATACTTATATTGCATATAAAAAAAACTGGACAATATTAACAAGATAAAATTAAAAATTATTCCACCCTTAACTCTTTTTTAAGTCATATAATGAGAAAAAAACAGAATTATTTTACATGGCCTAAACTCTGTTTTGATTATCATATTTCTAATAAATCTCTTATTCTTATGAGATTTTGAAACTGGCCTCCCATACAACACATTCTTTTTCAAGAACAAAGTAACTTCAAAAGGAAAAGTTTTGAATGGGAAAATTACAATACCTCTCATGATATAACATGAATTTTCAATAAAAATATATCAAGTCTTTGATTAAACAGAGAACTGGTGATATCTGATTTTGATTGAAGAAGATAGATTATTGATTAGTACCTTAAATGAAATATAGGATTTGGTCCTAACAAATCTAACAAAATAGAAAAGTCTACACTTCCATTTATGTAATTTGTTTCATCTTTGCATTGAAACCACCAACTCATATCAAAACTTCGCCAACACCCTGCATGTGGTGTTTTACACTGTTTTCCCATATGGACTGACATTTTTCCTCATGCAATTTTCAAATTTTCAAACTTTTATTTTTTATATACTTCAACTTGTTTTTTTTGCAAGTTTAAAACGTAACTAGTATTGATCTACTAAAGTATAAATATCTTACATCTTCATTGAGTGAATTAACTTCTTTCTCTGCATCTTCTGTAGATATAGAACTATTCAAACTTCTCAGCTCTGTCAAATAGAAGAACTTTTTTTATTATATTCAAGTCCTATTCATTGTACATGTATAATGTATAGCCTAATTTATCAACTTATCGAGGTTATTATTGTAAAATGGTAACAAATGAAAGAGAATTCAGTGACCAAGCTCACATTATCCCTACCCTATAATAATTTATTTTAATTATTTTTAAAGTCCCTGTTTCACAACAAATTGGTACTGCAATTCAGATTAATCTGATTATTGGACTTGTTTTAAATAAAATTTAACATTTTACAAATATTAAATTAGTTTAAACATATTTATTTATAGTGGATTGGGAAACAAGTTATTGCAACTTATATTAATCCCCTTCCACTTTGCGGGTGCGAGTTCTGCCTTGTAGCGGCATTAGCCTGCTCTTTTTCGAAATCTTTAAGGGTGTCTTTACGTGCAAGAGATATGTCTCTCTCTCAACATGTGTCAGCCATTTATCTTCCCCTTCTGACGAACTATCATTGTTTCCTCAAAACCATACTCGCAAATGGTGTCAAGGGAGAGCCACGAATTCAGTCCATGAAATTTTCATCCTGGAATGGAAATCGAACCAGGAACCTTTGTGTAAGTAGTCCGATACTCTAACCACTACACCATGGCACTCAATAAATTATAACCAGGTTGCTTTATGTATGAATTGTTAGTTTACTAATGTTTTCTGATTCATGTAAGCAACAAAAGTGTTTGAACAACATTTGTATCTATGCAATTGGCCTCTTATTCTTCTTTCATTTGTGCTATTTGGAAGAACAAAATGATTCATAGCTTTATAAATAAATCAATCATTCTTACCTGTCTCAAGTTTCTTGTTTTCTTCTTGTTTACTCTGTACAAGTTCTGATAATTTGACAATTTCAACATCCATTTCTTTTATCTCATTGTCATCCACATCTGGAAATTGTGACTTTGTCACAAATTCAAAATGTTAAAAAGGCTATCCATATTTTTTTTAACTCCTCTCTTTATGATGTCTTAACCTTTTTTTTGCACACAAAAATTTGAAGCATAAAAATATATATGAGGTTACAATATTTGATTTAATATGAATTCTATGCAATCAATGCAACTTTTAAAACATATGTAACAAATTTGAAATATTGTTTATGGCGTTGACAAGGTCAAAATATTTTTCTAATTGTTACTGACATATTTATTCTCAATTTGTTGGATATGTACAGATTAATACTTCAGTCCAGGAAAAAAACATGATTTATTTATTAGCTGGAACATGATTTTCTCCTTTGAATGTGTTCACATTTTGTCATCATGGTCATGTTGGAACCATTTATCAGCAAAACTACATGGTATGAGATTTTGTCATTGTTAAAGGCTGTATACTGACCCTCAGTTGCTTTAATACATCAACATCATTTGAACTCTGAGGGACAGTTGTCTTATCATAATTGTAATCCTACCACATCTCATTAAAAAAAAAAAGCTTTCAGTAACTGCGAGTGCTCTTAGACTTCCCTCTTTTTTGTTATTTGTTTTTGTGCTGATACACATAATTTTAATATCATCCATTAAGTTAAATCTTTCAAAGCCCAATCTTTATGTCTACAGGTAAACTGACATTTCAGACAATAAATAAGCTTTGATCACCTCACCTGGTCAGCAAAATAACATTTCTGTTTACCATTGAGCTTTTCTTTAATTTTACCATCTTCTGTCAGAACTTCACATGCTTTAACTATTGCCTGAAAAAGGAGTGAAAAAGCTTGTCTAAAAAATAATGCATACACTGTCAGGTTAGGCAAACCACTCAAACAAGAAGAAGTAACTGTATGACTGATACAAAAAGACTTTCAACGCTTAATAAGTCTGAGCTTATGACCAAATATAGGGTCATTCTATTCAGTAATAAGTAAATGCACTGGGGAAACATGTGGTCAAAAAATTAAAGTTCAAACAAATAGAAAAATTCATTAGTATGGGCAAGCCAGAAGTTGCATGTCTGACAGATCGAAATGCGCTGACACATTACAAATCATAACTATTAAGCTCATCACCAAATATAGTATTTCTAGTAAAAAATCAGCCATATACATAAGACCTCTACTATTTTATATGGTATTAATTGCATACAGCTATTAGTCTTGAAAGCCCAGTAACCCACATACTGTCTCTGTCAATAATCAAACTTACAGTTTTACCATGTTCTTTATGTAAATTGTTACAAATATCAATAGCACTGTAAGGTCTGTTCTGTTTATTTAAGTAATCAAACACTGCCTTGGAAGCTGTAAATACAAAACATCGATAATTTCATTACATTAGATTGTATTCCAGTTGGTTCACTTCTACCTCTACTTTGTAGTGACTGCCTTCAACATGTTGAAATTTATGTCACTTGTACAGTGATAATTGCTTCGAGGATACGTATATATATGTTACAGTAAATAGGTGAAATTAGGAATTACACGTAATTACTAAACATTTCAGTAAATACCTGTAATTACTAGCCAATTTAGTAATTACAGGTATTTACTAGTTGTTTCAGTGATTACTGGTAATTACTGGTTTTTTTTTTCATTTTTACAGCTATTTACTAACTTGATGTTTTCATTTTAAAATTAAAAACATAACATAAGGTACCAAATAAGAAAGTAAAGGGGTAGGGATTTTAAGGGAGCTTACTTGAGGATGTGTGAATATAAGGCACATCAAAAGTGCATACTCTTTAGTGTTTGTGAATTGAAACTGGAAAATGGTTGTTTTATAGGTCTTGAAACTCCGTAAATATATGCATGCAATTCAATGATATCAATCCAAAATTGATTTTCATAATTTGATAAACTAAAATCTCAATCATGCACTGTGGTTTAAAACTTTACAATAACTTTCTCCAAATATCTTGGATTTCTATCAAACTTGGACAGAAGCTAAATGTTTATGATCATAAGATAATATCCGAAAACAAAGATTGTAAAAAAATCCTTTTTTTCCTATATTACTTATAAACATGATAAATGGACTAGTTTTTTCCCCAGTTAACATTACATACACTCTGCAGTTAAAGTTTTTAAAACATTAGATTTTATAAACCATCCTGGATTTTTACCCAATTTTGACAGAAGCTTCTTATAGTGCTAGTCAAAAGGTCAAAAGTATCTAGAGGAAAATTTTAATATTTTTTCCTCATTTTTGTTGAGCCTGCGATTAACAGCAAAAGTAGATGAGACTATTTGTTCTGCAAAACCCTTACAATTGTAATAGCTTAATACATCGATAACCCATCTTCAGCTAGGGATTGAATTGAAGGTCACATAAACACCTATTCAATGAGGTCCAAATATTCACTCACAAGTGCACAACTCATCAACCTTGTTTCTCAGCTAATTTAACAAAATAGAACTAGATTGGCTACTAACAGTGAATTATAATTTCACTATATCATTTTTATTAATGATTTAGCAAAAAAAAAAATATATATATATTTTTTTTTATATCTCGAAGCTAATGCACATAACAGTTCATTCCAGTTCTTCATCTTCACAGTCTTATCTGAATTTTATGAGGTAATAAGTCTAAATATTCTTCAAACTCGAAAAGTTTTTTTGAAAAAAGTTAAAACATAATGCTTTGGGAGAATTTTCCATTTCTGATTTCCATGTCTGCTGAATTTGGTCAAAAATTATCTGTATAATGTTCAACTTTAACCATTTTGGATTTAAAATAAAGTTACTCTGATTTAACAAAATATTTGAAAGTCCATATTTATTCAAGATATTTTGAATACAAATCAACCATTCAATATTTTAAGAGTACTAACTGATCTTCTAGTTAGTATTACCATAATTTTTGATCATCTGACCATAATACAACATTGTTTTAGCAGTCAGTAAATAGGTGTAAAAACTCATTTTGAAATTAGCAATTACTGGTAATAACTGGGCCGTTTCAGGAATTACTTGTATTAACTAAGTGCACCGGGAATTACCTGTAATTCCTAAATTTTAGTAATTACATGTAATTCCTAATTTCACCTATTTACTGTAACATATACATGTAGTGAAAATTTAAATATCATTAATTATAAAAAAAAAATAAACAGATAGTCTGAATGATTTCTGCTAATTGTATCTTTTAGTACAAAATGTTGAATACATCCTATAACATTCAGATGAGGTATAAATGATCATGAAATAAGAGAAATCCATACATAACAAGTGCTGATAAAGAATTATGGTTAAATACCAAACAGTCTGCCACCAGAGAAAAATCAAAGAGCTGAAAGCTCTGAAGAAAAATGACGCCACTGTCTCTAATATTGGGATAGTTTTTATGCAAGTCTTGATTTTCACATACCGTAATTTGTTTAACAATGCAACATGTCTCGTAAGCATATAATTGATATTCGTATATGTGTGTGTGTGAAGTGAAGGTGCCAACTGGCTGGTTTTTTTTTTAAGACAAATGAATAGGTCAAGACTACCTGAATTGTACAAATAAATCCTGTGGAAAGGCTTCTATATTTCTCACTGGTACATAGGCTGAATCCGGGTCCATTCGCGCCCATTCACGTTTGCGCCAACTCATGTTCGCCCCCTTTCACTTTCACACCCTACATGTTCGCAACTAATCTTAATTGGTTTTGTGTTTAATAACTCTGTAAGCAAGTGTTTTCTTATAAGTATAATTGTTGTCATTGTCTCAAAATAAAGTGAGACAGCATTTTTTTTTTGTGTTGAATAAATCTTAATCATGTTTTGGATAGCGTATTGTTAAAGATAATAATAATCCTTTCTAAATAAAGTGGTATTTTGTCAACGTTTTATATAGCGTTGAATAATTCTTAATCATGTTTTGGTTAGTGTATTGCTATACTTTGTTTCATTGACCTCTTTCATAATGAAGTGAGATTCTGACTATTTTTTTTACTGTGTGTTGAATAAATTTTATCATGTTTTGGTTATAATAGTGGATTGCTATATTTTGGTTCCTATATTTTATTGTTTCGTTGTTTCAGATCAAAGGGCTTAAAAACAATTATCTTTTGTGTATTTCCTTTAAAATCTTCAATGTTTTACTCATACCAAGCTATAAATACATTCAGTATTTACACCAAAGCAATTTAAAACAACAATCATGATTTTCCAATTATTCAACTTGAATTTGAATTAAAATTGGGCGCGAATGAGTAGAGTGCGAACGAACCTTGGGTGTGAACGTGCGAGGTGCGAAAGTGTATTGGGCGCAAACAGACCTGATACCACATTGTCTAAACCCCTTCTCCCACAAAATATGAAGTAAATTAAAAACAAATTGTTCAGAGAACAATTGAAGTCTTTCCACTAGAAAAGATCTATTTTTATATTGAAATATGAAAAATCAGTTTAAAATGTTAGTTCCTATGGCTTTATGACGTCCTATTGACCTATGACCTTGACCTCAATTTCAAGGTCACAAACCATGGACCTTGAATCAAAATATCCTAGGTCTTTAATATGTTTGGTTAATGAGTACTACCACTTGACGCGTAATTTTAAATGTAAGATGGACAAAAACTCCCTTTTATTGTATGCGCAGCCTTTCAACCAAAATATACAAGTAAGGACATGTCGCAACTAATAATTTATGAAAAATTTTATTTGTCAAAATGTCATACAGTATTTGAAAAGAAGTGAAAATAAGCCAAAATCAAAATTTATAATATGACCTTGACCTTTGACATTGACCTCATTTTCATTTTTAGTACCAATGACCTCATGAAGACCTTAGGTCTCTATCAGTTATGGTTTACCAGTTGAAAATGCATATCGCTTGAATCAAATGAAAAAGGGGGAATAACTCTCATATGGAGTCCCCATAGAGCTATGGTTCAAACGAATATTCTTATCCTAAATATGTAACGAGCAATTTGGTAAAATAAAATCTTTTACGGTTACGAAGGAGAGGTGGCCACAAGAAAAACAGTGTTTGGGGAGATAACTCTTACAACATAATGTATTTTGTTATAATTACATTTGATATATGTTTCATTATAATACTTTATTCTGATTGGCTAACTGCACATCACATGTTATTCCTCAAGCAATTGCATCACTCAATAAAACTTTTCATTCATGATAACACGTGGTCCCACAATAAAGTGCACAGATGAATTGAATAAAAAAGTTATAAAATTCGTGTTTTCATGATCCTAGCTAAAAAAAGTAATTATAAGTATTGAATGTTTCTTTTTGTAACCTCATAGGGTTGCAAAAGCGTTGACCGTGTGCACATTTTTAGAATGAAGCGCTTTCGCTTACGCGCTTCATACAAAAAGTACTTCGGTCAACGCTTTTACACCTCAATGAATTTACAAAAAAAAAGCATTCAATACTTAAATGCAGTTGTAAATTTTTAAAGCAAAAAGAGTTAATACTAACTTTCACTTTTTTTGGATGTTCATGTACATTTTGTATGTATTTATTTTTCTCAACTACATGAATTTTTTGGTGTATTTTTAATGATATATATGAGTAGTCCAAATAATTATTACGTCTGGCAAGGCTTTTTAAATTTTATTCTGGGACACCTTCCTATGACCACAAGGCTATGTTAATTTTTTTCTGGGACGCCTTCTTAGGAAGCCTTCCTACGAACGTCTTAGGAAGGCGTCCCATAAAAAAATAAAATAGCCTTGTCAGACGTCATTATTATTTGGACTAATACATGAGATATTGGATATTTTTATGCATCATTTAACCAGTTGAGTCTTTTACAGGATTGTTTGTTTAATGCTGTTTAAACATTACTGAAAAAAAAAACACCTTAAATTTGCTAATTATTTGGCATGAAAGTTTGATTTATTGAAAGGGACTTATAGTTTTCCATTTAATTTTAATAATTGTCTAATGGTTAAAACAATAGCTTCGTTGTTTACTTTTATACACAACAACATATTCACTTTGGTTTCGTTGTTTACCTAATATTCACTATGTACTTGGTAACAGTTATTAATTAATTGAATAGAAAATATTATAATAAATATTATTGGAAGCCGAATTGACGTCAAATAGGTGCCGATTTGACTAGATGCCAATTTAACCAGGTGCCGACTTGACTTGTACGTTTCAATTCCTCTGCGATCGTTTGCGGTATTTTCTTGAGAAAACCTATTTTCCATCATCAAAGAGAAGAAGAAACTGCTTGAAATGATTCCCGAACGCTTCGTGATTGTTAAAATAAGTTTAATTCACTCAAAAAACAATTTTAAAACTTGCGATGTTTAAACAGGAAGTTTCAAAAGCACGTGTAAAAGAAGAAATTAACCGGTGAGAGTGGAAATCCGTACATAACATATATCACTATAGTACGACTTTTAAAGCAAAACAGTTTCATCCTTTTGTAAAACAGTCTTAAATATACCTATCACATTAATGTTTGAAGGGTCTTCAGCTTATTCAAACCATATAAGTCGGTATGAAACACCAAAACGGAATGATAATAACCGATTACGTTTTGTAGTTTACAAAATTCTGGACTGGTTCCTGTCAAACTACAACACTTTGTTCGAGTGTAGTGGAATACAAACATAAACCAGTTAGTTTGTAAACTGGTTCCTGGCTGATTACTACACAATGCTCATGCATAATGATAACACAAGCACATTCCAGTTTGTATTGAAATTAGTAAATACGAAACCAAGTGCGGTAGGCAGAGAAATCAGGTCGGCAGTTATGGAACAATGACTGCGTCATTTTCCAAAAAGAAATACAAATGTATGTGAAAGGCTACAAAGCATAATAACATGAGCATTACCAGCATTCTGAAGCCCCTAG
Organism: Mytilus trossulus; assembly: GCF_036588685.1. Classification (NCBI taxonomy): domain Eukaryota; kingdom Metazoa; phylum Mollusca; class Bivalvia; order Mytilida; family Mytilidae; genus Mytilus; species Mytilus trossulus. The sequence continues at coordinate 18,336,589 of NC_086374.1, read as the reverse complement.
TTTCTTAAATGGATATCGTGTCACTTGAAAAATATCAATTAACCACAAAATAATCAAAATGTCAAGAACATACAACCAGTTAAAAAAAAAATATACAACCATCATTCTATACATGACAGTACTATTAATTCTCATCTATTCTTTTAACAAGTAACTTTATATGAACATGAACAACTCTTTCTTAGATTGACAGTATTTATTTTTTTTTTCTTTTTTAAATGCAAAAAAATATTTTGAGAATTGGGGTTTAGTCTTGAATCTGAACGGTAAATTTTACCACACATATATTTTCATTTGGTTTTAAAGGGGCATTATGTTGTTTGTTGTTGGTTCATTTCTGTCATGTTTGTTTTTTCATAAAAAAATTGTTATAAATTAGGCCAGTAATTTTCTCAATTGAACTGTTACATATTTGACACATTTGTGCATTTTATAACCAATCATACAGTACAGGTTTGACTCATTGTGGATGACTGTACAATTTCCTGTAATTGTTTACAATTACATCCAACTCATTCATTCATTTGAACTTTGGTGGATCTTTGTCTCATTGGTAACCATACCACAAATCCATTTTTTATAAAGAAGTATACATATTTCTGAATGTTTTGAAAATCAAACATTTCTTTCTTCAAATGTTTTTTTCTTTCTTTTAGTCTACTAATACCCATACTATAAAATTGTGCCGTCATGTACAATTCTCTAGTTCATAAATTACACCATTAACACTGGGATGACTGGTGACATCAAATGAACAAAAAATCATTTCAGTTTAAGGAGTGACATATTGTACAAATAATTAATGCTCCTTCAATTACAATTAGTCATAATTGAAAAAATCTCATTAGATATCTAATTTAATTTTTAATTCCTTTATAAAAATACATTAATTAATCATAAATAAAGCAAGTTAAATATGACATGTACAAACATGCCAGGCATGGGATTAAATAGCATTTACTCTAGAACAAGACTCTTTTGTTCTAGATTGATGTAACAGATCCTGAATAAGGATACTCCCTGAAAAAAAAACCCATACATTTGTAACTACATATTGTTTTTTACATTTTTAGTTTTAAATCCTTTCAATACATGCAAAACATTGGAAAGAAATAGTATCTTTTTCTTTTTTTTCAAAACACTAGATGTACATGTACTACATTCAGGACATTTGTACAATGTATAAAATTTTGAATTTTTTATTAGATTTATACAAAGTTCCCCAAAAGTATCTTTCATTTGGGAATCATAGGAATCCAAACAGGACAATACAAATATAATTCATAAACCACTTGGATCAGTTGGGTACGCTGCTTATTTTATAAATTTTACATGCATTTAAATAACTTGAGCAAAGTCCATTTTGGTGATTAAAGTACTAATTTATACATTTTCTTTGTTTTTTTTTGTATTAATATGTTTTTTAGTGTGTTTTTGATTATTTTTACATACATGTACATAGCTGTTACCACTTGTCAATATGATTCATAATGTATTAGATAAATTAGGCTCATCACTAATTCATTGACAATAAAAGGCTAATTTAATTTATATTGATAGAATTATGTGCCAAGACTTTGATGGTTTTATCATGTGTTTAAAGTGTAATGTTTAATTAACCTTTTTCATGTTTTTACATATGTCATGTATGTGTTAAAAAAACAACATTATCAAAAAGATAAATTAAAAAAGCACCAACCTAAACGATAAACTCAAGACACTTTATTGGCGAACAAAATAAATATTCATGTAAAATATAAAACAGATTTATTTTTGTCTTTTCATTTAACAAATGTTTAACCTCCAAGTTATAAGTGGTCTGAGGATTCTTTCAAATTAGTCCATTTTGTCTTTATTTTTAAATAGTCATTCCCTACAGATTAAAACTTGCAAGGTTATTCATTTACAGCTCTTAAAAGGTCATATTATATTCATTTCCACCCCAACCCCTTTTTCAAAATTATCAAATGGTCCCCTCCCCCAGCCTATTATTACAGCATGGCTTGCAAGGGTTAATCTCAGAAGTAACCCAAGTTAGAGACAGAAACACATAATGTAGGTAATCATAAATTATGAATGTGATATATAGCCAGTGACAGGTATCAAATTGCTAGGAATTGGGTGTATGTTGCCCAAACCCACATTTGCATCCATATTGTTGGTTTTGTGTTCAATAATTTTGAGAATGTGTATGGCTACATGTCCTACATAATATAACATATATTTTTGAAAGTTTCATAATGAATTGACATTCTGAAAACATTTTTTTTGTCAAGGATTTGTACTCGGTTTCATTTTAAAAAACCTTTCTCGTGTTTTGATTTATAGTTATAAAATAATAAATATTTATTTTCATTGACATTATTTTGTGCATTTCTTTTTTGTGTTGTCATTTTGAAAACCGGTTTTACAGGTAAAGTTTGTTCCTACATAAATAAATGAACATATTATTGCTATTTTGTTATTAACAACCTTGTGCTTCTTTTGATTTACTCATGTTAAATACAGACTAATCTGGTCAATGTTTACGTTTGAAGTATTGGCGGGAAATAATTTTCAGGGGACATAATATTATAAATAGAGTTATCGGCCTTTGATGACGTACTTCCTGGAAACGGCCTCAGTTTATTTATCTGAAAATTTTTTCTTGTTTGTACAGTGCATAGGACAACATCAGAGATATAAAGATGTATACAAGAGACGATGAACCAACAATTTATGGGTTGATCCCGGAAGCAGAGATGAAAAGAGAGAAAGCACCAAGGTAATGATCAAATAATTGAGATTGTCTTGCAAATAAATTAGAAATGGAAAGAAATATTAGAACTGAAGAACGTTATAGTATTTATAAACACATATCTATCAACATATGATATTTTGCTTAGTCTTTTGCATTTTAAGTATATATATTTTATCATAAACTGGATCCCATTTTAGTTTTTACAGCAGACTATGCAGTTTTGGTTTTGCTCATTGTTGATGGTTAAACAGTAACTCATATATATATATAAACTTGTATGTGATTTAGTCTCTGGTGGAGAGTTTTCTCATTGACAATCATACCACATCTCATATATTATATTTGAAATTCACACTTGACTTGAGAAAAGATGCCACAAGAACATTATCTTTAAGTTTAACCTGTTAACAGTTCTGCCAACTTTCCATGAAGCAAATGCATGGGATTTGGCCAAAATTGAAAAGATCAAAGAGAAAAAACTATTGATCACATGAAAATGACGCCAAAAAAGCATGAACATGTGTGAGTATCATGCTAACTGCGTGAGACTTGGCAGCCCTGCTTTAACAGTGTCCCAAGTAAGCTTGTCTGAAGAAAGTTCTGGGATATAATTGTCTCTCATTCAAATTACTTTAAAACTATAAAAGTACAAAGAAAAGATAACCAATGAAGCTACATTGTAGATTAATTCCAAACATATAATTCATCAGTATCCTTAATTTAAAAAGAATGACAATATTATACATTGTAATGTCATCATCACAATTCCTCAGAAAGTAATCTTCAAAATAGTCTTTGTTGATGGCTTTCTGTACATTCACTTAAAGAAGAAAAAGACAAGACTGTGTTATACCATTTTTTAACCAAGATAAATGAAAAATACCTTGGTGACTAGTTAAGCCCACACTCTTAAAAAAAGAGTCTCAGTCAAAGTATAAAAGATAAAAAAACAGAAACTGTTCTGACTTCATTTACATGTACATAACAGGTCACTGTATGTCCATCAGCATAGATCAAAACCCTTTACTTTTTCCGCTAAAATGGCCACAAAATGGCAAATGTAAATCAAACATGAATACTTACTAAGTCTGATTTGTGTACAAAACAATGAACAATAAACAGTTAGGATATAAATTTAAAAAGAGAAAGATGAGGTACAATTGCCAATCCGACAACTCTCGGTTAGAGAAAGTAACAACTATAGGTCATTATTTGATGATTTCTGTTACAAGAAAGTTTACTTTAAAAAGTAATAGTAAAACTTTGCCAAATCTGAAGTTTCATATGACTTTTAACCAAACAACTGCATGCTTGAGTCTTTTGAAAGAATTAAGAAAAATGAAAGTAATAACATGAATGACAAAAAGGAAAATCTTTAACTTTTTATAATAATTGAAAAAAATAACATTTTTAATTATGGATGTATACATATATTTTAAAAACTCTTGTATTTTTTTTTTTAAAGACATGTTTCAAAGTTCAGAGATGATGCAAAGGGTGATTATGTCAAACTTAAAGATGATCACAAGACAATGGGCCAAGCTAAAGTTCCTGTCAGACAACCAGAAAGTTTTATGAAGAAACATGAAAAAGAACCTGTCCTCCCAGACAGTAAGTTATAATTTCTTTTAAAGTTTAGTCAGGTAACCATTTGGTTATAACATTTTATATCAGTTGTGGAACATGGGACTAAAAACTTACAAGAAAGCATAAATAAATGTTAATTACTTCCAAAAAAATTTTGTATGAAATTACAAAATTGTGTTTCATTTTAATGTCTATCATAATGAAAGACAAAGTTTCTACAAGGTCTCAAATCAAGATCATTCAATACCTTGACAAATACGATATAGATTGCAAACAAGGGATGACAGCTATATATTAAATACCACTTTTTAAGAAAGACCAAGTAGATACATGTAGAAGTTAAATTTGTAAACCTTAAATTTTGGAAAATACCTTGAAAAAGAATTTTATTTTTTAAATAAAATGTGATTTAAATTACTGTGAACATTTCCATTTCAATATACAGTAAATGGTAATAAGTCCTTTTTTTTTTTTAAAGAAATGAAAACCATGAAAACTTCAATTTTTAAGTTAATCAGTATATTTATAGATCTGATCTATTTCATAAAGTTTTTGTATAAATATTCAATTCTTTATATAATCAGATTCAGTTGAAGTTCATTTTGTTTACAGGGAGAACTTTTAAATATCCAGATGAGGAAAGAAAAAGACCACCTGTACCTACAACTAAAGAGCAACCTTTAATGGGTCTCAAAACATCAAAGAACTTCATCACTAATAATGCTGTCCAAAACATCACATCTGTACCTAGAATGCCACAAAAAGTATATGTTGACACAAGGGGAGGACACAAAAACTTGCTGGAGCCATCAGGACTGGAACCAGTTTATGTTCATAGAAAGGTAACATTTTTCACCTGAAACTCATTGTTTGTTCACACATTGTGTGCTATTAAAACCTTTTTATATCTATAACAGTAATTTTTTTTTAAAGAAATCAAACTTTTATTATTTTAAGGTGGTATGGGAGTCTAAAATAAAAATGATAGAATTTGTTCACACTTTGTCAAAATGTAGTATCTATTGATACATTTTCAAAAATATTATAAAAATGATAGGTCACCGCACATTTTCTCAAGCTACAGGTTGTGACAAAATGACAAATTTTTGTATGGATTATGCAGGAAAAAACAACATTTTGTGAATAGAAACTAAATAAAATGATAGAATTGTAAAATAAATTAGGAAAACATTGCTTTTAGACAATACTTTGAGAATATCAAAAGAAAATATCGGGTCACCGTACGTTTTTTCCGGGTAAAAGACAAAATAGGAAAATTTCATGTAGAGTCCTTAAGAAAATGCACTGTTTTAGAGTTACCTCCCCTTAAATTGCCAATTTGAAAATATTCAAAAACAACCAAAAATAATCTACACTTGTAAAAATATTAATATTTCAAACAGACATGGGGTCAATTACATTTGAAAGTAATTAATTACATTCAATTACAATTACAAAATCTTCAATTAAATTACACATTACATTTGACTTTTTTTTTACCAATGTAATTAATTACATTCCAATTACTTGGCAAATGTAATTAATTACTTCAATTACATTTGAAAGGAAAATTAAGATAAAACATTGAAAACATGCATTTATTCTATGATATGTACATAAGTATTATACATTGCTCTATAGTTATAACAATTAGACAGTGTTCAACTAGTATATACATTTTTGTATTGTGTCATATAACTTATTTAAGCATTTTCCCATTACATTTGACCATCATCAGCTTTTCAAATGTTCCATCAGCCAGCTTATTCAAATTATTTATCTTAAATAAGTGATTTAGAAATCTGACTTCTTAAAACAAAAATAAACTTTAGTTTTAATCACAACTAATTAATTTAATAAACAAAATATTTTCCAAATTTAAATGTAAGCTATTAGAGGATATAAGATAAATGAAATCTGGTTAGAAATGAAAAAGAAGCATTATGAATTTATTAATTTTTAAAATTCTTATATAGTATTACCTTCATATGTGTAACAAAGTTGGATGTAACTTTATAACTTCCACTAATGAGGGTGCCACAATGCATACATTTTCCTTTGAAAGTATTTCCATTTTGGAAGTCATCAGGAACAGTAAAATGTTCCAGTACACTCTTGGAGCTCATTTTTAAATCTGATAAAATGTTTTCTTTCAACATTCATATATATAGTGAACAAATTTTGCAAGTGAGATTTTGTCATATGCATTATCCCTTCAAGAATTTAAACATGTACCTATAGGCCCTAGGGGTATATTTATCTCTCTCTAATTAGCCTTATATCTGTTTAACATAACTGTTATAAAAACAGTCATTATATAGTTTGTAATAAAACAAATAGCCAGAGGTTATATTTATTGGTTATTTAAGTACTTGAATAAAGTTAATTATGTTAAATCAATGTCTTAAAATATCTATCTAAATCTACTAATTAAGGTCAAGACAGTGACTTCCTAGTGGTTTCTTTTAAAATTATGGCATGTGTCTACATTTTTTTTATCATTGTGAAGGCTTTTCTTTGTCAGTTTACAACATTTGTTAAGATTATTGCTTTTAATAATTTTTTGAGAAAACACAAGATTTAATCTTTTGATCCAAAATTTCAAATGTAATTGACTTGTAATTGAAAAGTAATTGTCAATTACAGGCAATTTTGGCTATGTAATTAATTACATTCAATTACATGTAATTAAAAAAATGCTCAATTACACATTACATTCAATTACATGATAAATTTCAATTAATTACAGTCAATTACATATTTCAATTACCCCATGTCTGATTTCAAAGTTATATTTCTTTTAAATTGGTTCTTTAAAATGAAAATTCACATTAAATATCTGCATTCCTGCATCAAATTTTGCTAATTTGATAGAAAAGATGGACCTTAGATTCTCTGTTTTTTACAATCCAAGATGGCAAAAGACACCCATACCACCTTAAAACTGATGATAGTTACTTTGACTGAAAAAAACATTAAATATTGAAGAAAACTTCTTCAAGTAGGTTCTGTGACAATATACTCTGGTGATGTAAATTGTTGACACTTATATACATGTACTAGGTATTTTAAAATTCCTTGTAATGTACATCTTTTGAGAAATTTAGAAGTAATTGTTCTGTTTTATAAAATATTTACACAACATATTTTATATGATTGCAGGATTATGGTGAAACACCAAAATATTTAGAAAAGAGGAAGGATGAGATGAAAAGAGCTCAGGAAGAATATGATGCATATATCGCAGAACATTTCAGACGAGGGGCAATGAGATCTCTATCAGGAGACGAGCGACAGGCAATTTTACAAGGCCTTAAAACAAACTGGGAGGAAATTCATGAACAGTACCAGGGCCTGTCAGTTGTTACTGATACTGCACCAAAGAAAAACAGGAAAGAAAGAATGGAAGCTGAAATGAAACAACTAGAAAGAGACATTGAAACAATTGAAAGACACAATGTTATATACATTGGAAACTAACAATGCTTAATAAACTAAACATCATGTAAAGATAATAAGAAAATTTCCTAATTGTTTATAAATATCAGTGCTTCAAAAGTTTTACATCAGTTTTACAATATTTAAAACCAAGTCAATCTGAAGAACAGACAATATACATGTATACAAACAAATAAGCATTACAAAAGTAAAAAATGCAAAGATAGACATAATAAGATATAGAAGAAAACAACAACATTTGTGAGGATTTGCAAGTTTCCATTTAGTATAATTATTTTATCACTTTTTAAATGTCATTCCATCCTTTTTAGTAACTCTATGAAGAAATTTGTTCTCTAATATATACTGTACAGATTATGTAAAAAATATATTTTCATTTGTTTATATAGATAAATTGGGATGGGTTTATCTATTTAACCAAATGATATATTATATTATTGAAATAAACTATGAAATATATAGCAGACTAATGGTCTTTAATTAATGTCATAAAAACTATATCTCCGCGTGATGACATGGTGTTTTTTTTTCTTTTCCATTTTCTTAAAACCCTAGAATCCCATATAGGTGTATCCGATCATGCACCTGATGTTCAGTAGTTGTTGTATATTGATGTGGTTCACAAGTGTTTCTCATTTCTTGTTTTTTACATAGATTAGACTGTTGTCCCTGTTTAAGTTGTTTTACACTACCCAGTAGTCATTTTGGTGCCGTTAATAGCTTGCTGTTTGGTGTGAGCCAAGGCTCTATGTGGAAAACAGTACTTTGACCTATAATGGTTTACTTTTATAAATTGTGACTTAGATAGAGAGTCGTCTTATTGGCACTCATACCACATCTTTTTATATCTATGTATAGATTACAGTGAAATGGTCTAAAGGTTTTGGTTACCAATGTAGTTCCATCAAAATTGTCCGTTAAAGTGTTAACTAATAAGAGAACCATATCTAACCTCTTTCAGTATTTGTAGATATCCAAATCATACAAATATTCATTTATTGTAATTGCTACAACAAGAGTTCACATGCTGAATTGTTTCACCTGCTTTAATAACCATTGATTTTATGTTGATAGTCCTAAATATAAAGTTTTACAAGTATCACATAGACGTCCTAGGCATGATCCAAGAAAATGAAATCAATATCTGATAACTAAGCAAGAAAGTACAATTGTTCCATACAACCAATATAGTTGACCTATTACCTTTACAATACAAGAAACAGTCTAGAGCATGAAAAATTTATATTGACCATGTTCACAAGGTCAGATGAACCCTTCTAGACAGATGTGGTTACCTCAAAATCATTTCATGCATCAAATATAGTTTACCTATTGCTTATAGTAGCAAAGAAACAACCTTAATTAACAAGCAAAACATAACATTAAACAATGAACATGGAAAATGAGGTCAAGGTCAGATGAACCCTGCCTAACAGACATATACACCTTAAAATAATTGAATGCATCAAATTTTGTTGAACCATTACCAATAGTATGTATTAAGAAACAAATTTAGAAATAAACTATGAAGATGAGGTCAAGGTCAGATGATACCTACACTTTATAATCATTCCATTCACCAAAGCTGCGCCTTGAGTGCATGGTTTTGTGTGAGAATTTTTATATTATGATTATAAATAGTTTCTGCCATGCGGACATGTGAAAAACACACACCTTTTATCAATGGCAATAGACTTCACATCATATTAAGGCATCTATAAATAAAGCATGACACTTTTGTGACATTAGTTGTAGACTGGACAAAAAACGTAAAATTCATATTAAACCTTTGTTGTCAAAGAATTTGAAACAGACAATCTTGTCTTTTAATTCCTGGTGGACAAGTCTTGTCTTTTAATTCCTGGTGGACAGTTGTTTCATTGACAATGATGGTATTTTTATATATTTGTAGATCTTGTCATCCTGCTAATAATTTTTCTGTTTCTACATTAGTTTTGGGTTATATAAAGATCTAAAAAATTAAAATATGTATTAGTCATTTTAAAGGAGTACATCATAGATTTTGATCATGTTGACTTGGTTGTACATTTTAGATCTGGTCTAAAGATCATTTTTGCTTGTGAAGTTTTTTATCCAGATTTTCAAAAAAATGAGCAAAATGACAATAACCGTCATTTAAGGGCAATTCCTCTGTTGCTGTTTTCCTTTAAACTTACCAACTAACAATTTTTTAACAGTTTCAAAGTCAATAGACAATGACTGGAAGGGAAGGGGCAGATTTTCTCAATGGCAAATGAGATGTGGAAATGCTAATACAACTGACCTTCCATTTAAGGGTATCATTAAAATGACCAAATTACAAACTTTTAGCCTTGTTGTTACCTTCTATAGAAATAACACACCTTAGGATGTCTTCTGAACTTTGCTAAGGTGACCCCAAACTTAATTTTAGTATCATTTTATCAATACTTAAATGTACCAAGCTCAACCCCAGAATCTGTTTATTTGGTGATATTCTTCATGTTTTAGTCGTTCTGAATATGTATGACACATTTGCCACTGGGCGTTTATCAACCAACAATCACTCAATCATGTCTACTGTTGAACTCAAATCAAATGATTATACATTGTCTGGTTTGTGTTTAAGAGTTGTTGTCTCTTTGATATTAACAAAATATCTTTCAATCCATGTCAATGAAAAAGAGAAAATATATTATCATTAATTATTTATTACAATAACAGTCCTGATATATTTCAAACTATTCAATACATAAATACTAAAACAAACATTACATAACTAATTTCCTGACAGCTGATTCTAGTGTTAGAATAAGGAAACTAAGGCTTTTCAATCTAACAATTATTGAAAAAAATACAGATTACATACGAGTATAATTGATGGTGTAAAAATAGCATTTTTTGCTATATTATTTTAAATTCATACCCCAAAATGACACTGATGCATTTGTTGCATGAAAAAAGGACAATTGAGAATAATTATTGCAATACATATCTGTACAAAATAAATCCAACAGAGTATCTTTCTTAAACAGCTCAATGGATTGTATATTTGTTTCTAATTTAAATGTAATCTATTCCCTGTCTATATGGATAAAACACAATAAAGGGAGTATAAAAGATAGATCATATCACAAATAACCTACAAAATTTAGTTTCTGTGTTCATCAACAAAGTTTACCAAAAAAAAGGACTGTCATTGAATTTTCAAAGTCTGCAGTTCTTCCAAAGGTATGTCAACTGCAAGCTAGCAATAACTTCTTCAGAAATGTACCATACAGAAAAGAGCCAAATTTCAATTGATTTAATTAGTTAATGTGAAAGATTTAAACTGATTAGGCATTAAAAATGCTCCAATTCAAGCTTAAATATGACAAATCTATCAAATATGCCAAAAACATCACTTTTCAGATGTTTTTTTGTCAAAATAAAATTTGGCCGCAGCCTTGTTAATCCTAAACCTTTATATATGTTATGTATTATCATCATACACAACTTATATTTCAATATTATGAATGAACAAAAATGCGGTCAATTTCATTTAAGACGGAATTCGTTTAAATTAACTAAAATGCTAAAATTGTGAAGATTTCAGTTAGTTAGCATGACTTAATAATGCTGGTACCTGATATATGTGCATTGTATTGTCAAAAACAGCCTATATTTATGTAAATGAAGCATTCTTCTTTCCAGTAAATAGCTAACAGATTAAATTTTTACAATTTTGTAAAACTGTTATATTTTGGAGCCAATAAGGGGTCTTACTGAACCTACTCCTTTCTATACATAAAAAAAAGATCATTATCAGCTGATAAGTCAGAATCAAGCTAAGGAAGAATGGACCTAGGTACAAAAAAACAAAACATATAGTATGCTCATAGCAATCAATCAGCAAAATTTTCAGAGTTCAAAGCCTAAAGATCATTAATAATAAACTGTGGATGGTTGCACTTGGTGCCAGCCAAATATGAACACATAAAATTAGAAACTGTTTATACAAGGTGAAACATTCGCTTTCTGATGTAAATTTTCCAAGTTTTCTAATAAGTTTAAAATGGTGGTAGTTTAATCAAGTATCCATCATTAAAGCATCTACAGCGCTTTGAGCTTCTTTTCCCATCATGCTTTGTACTTCCTGTGTTACATTTCCTTGACTATTAGATTCCCTTTCATGGTATTCTTTGACTTCTTTATCGTATCGTTCTTTCTCATGCTCATACATGTCATAATACACCTGAAAATATTTTGACATAAATTAACTCACTAATTACTAAACTGTCTGAATTTCCTTGTAAAAAACTTTATAAGTATACAAAACCCATACAATTTTTTTTTCATTTACATTATAGCAAAACAATGATCATGAAGTTTACAAAGCAATTTATCTTAAAATAATTAAACATTTAAAACTTTAAATCAAAAATTTCTTGGACTAATCTGATTTGTACAGTGTAAGATATCACTCAATGTTATTAGTACATTTTTTGTAATATATTATATATTTGAATTATATATAGATTGCTACACTTCAACAAGTGTATTACAATATTTCTGCACTCAAGATGATTAAATTTTATTATTTAAAGCGCAAGGCTTGCCCAGCTTTTCAAATGATTAAAATTTTAATGTTGAGAATGGAGAAATATTGTAATACACAAGTTATAGTGATGGAATCTGTTTCTCTGATGTTTTCTATCCTTCATTTTCAAAGGTTCCAGAAACTTCTATTCTTTATATGCGACGTCATCAGGCATGGTCGCCTTTTTCATGACGTCACAATAGGAAAATTCAGAAGAAAACAAAACATTTTGACGTTATAATCAAATTTCGACTACCGGTAATCATTTGCCGAGAACAGATATTTCACTAGTGAGGGGAAATATTTTTCTCACACCATTCAAGAAATGTGAAAATTAGAGAATTCTCTATCTTAATTAGGAGTAATGAAATATATACTAACCTCGCTCTATTGAAAACCCATGGGTGGCCTTCGCTAGCTGTTTCCACTCTTTGGTCGGGTCAGGTTGTTGTCTCTTTGACACATTCCCCATTTCCATTCTAAATTTTATTTTATATCATAAATACCTTTTTCTGCTCTGGAGTTAAGCCATTCCATTTCTGTGCTAATCGTTTTGTCATTTCATGATTAGAGATTTCTTCGTGTTTATCCTGTGATAAAAATAAAAGTTTTGTTTGTTTATAATATGACTCTTATTATCAGTCTACATCATAACATATGGTAAACTTTTTCAATGCTAATACTAAAACATCCAATAATTGATTTTCAAAATAAACTACTGCACCCTTCCTTTGTCACAATTTTTCTGTTTAAAGTTTGACATAAACCTATCAGAACTTTAAGAATGAATATACATATTTTGTGCACATTCCCATGATTATGTACCAGAACAAAAATACTAGCAGATATAATTCAGCCATTTACAATCTAGTGGTCATACCAAATGAAAGAAAATCACAATCATAATAATTTAAAAAGATGACTTAATTTTAGGTAATTACCACTTATCATATCTGAGAGGATGCTGCAAGAGCACATTTGTTTTCACATCACTTGAGTATGATTTAGAGCGAGGGAGGATGTGTATAATAATAAAAGGTAAACCTTGGTATTTATCTCTGATGTACAAACAGTTAAATGTATAAAAAAAAAATCTACCTCTATTTACACATTGAAGATGTGCTTGTTGGCATTTATTTTGTTGAAACTTCAATTAATCTGCCAACTGTATATTAAAGAAATATTTCAAAAACACTTGGATGTACAAAGTTTCATTTAAGCTAAGATCAGATATTAACTATATTTTAAAACACTACATTTATTTGCACCTGCCCTAGTCGGGAACCTGTTGTTCAGTGGTTGTTGTTTGTGGATGTGGTTCATAAGTGTTTCTCGTTTCTCTTAAATAATAGATGGTTGGTTTTCCTGTTTCAATTGTTTTATACATGTATTAGTCATTTTGGAGTCTTTTATAGCTTAATAAGGTAATCCAGCAATTAATTTTGGACAAACACGGTTTCATTTAAATAGGAATTGATATGTGATCATGTATATTCAAATTAGGGGAAAATGATTTATCATATTCATAGAATTTTTAAAACTTGTTTAAATTTGACATTGTTTCTCTAAATATGCATTTAAAAAGTTTGGTGGGGAAATTCAGAAGTGACAAATGCTTGGCCGCTTGGCCTAGAATGTCTAGTGTTCTGTAAATCTAACATTTTGTATTCAATAATCCACATATATAAAGAATAAAATTGAGAATGGAAATGGGGAATGTGTCAAAGAGACAACAACCCGACCAAAATAAAAAAAAAAAACAAAAAAAAAAACACCTTGTAATATTCTTCCTGAACTGACGATCTCTGTTGGGTACAGAACAACAAAAATGCATTGGCAGGCTTCTTTGGAGCATTACTGTCTGCTTTTGATTTCTTTGCCTTTGAACCTGGAGTCATGTGATCTATCCCATGAGCCTTTAGTAGAGGATTGATATTAGACAAGATCTCAGATACTGTCCTATCAGTGCTGCTCATTGGGGATGATATTTCCTTTTCTACATCTTCAAAAGAGGAACATGGCTCTGTTGCACCTAATAATTTGTCCTCCTGTCAAACAACAACTTTCAGGTTATTCATATTTTTTGTTGGTTTGTTAAAAAACTACAGACACTGATTTTAAACAAGATTTATTTCACAATCAGTAACTATGTATTCTAAACTTTCCTTAAGTAGCAAAGATCTATGTATATAAATTAAATGTCACACAGTTCACATTTTGTCTATTTAGATGCTGGACAAGGGTAATGGTAAATATCACCTAACTACTGCTATAGCATTACATGACCACAAAAATTGCAGCTGTATGAAAGGCTTTGGGCAAGATTTATTTTGTTAATAATAAATAAGGGCTATTCCATTAAAATGTAAGTGGGAAAGGAAGTTTAATAAACTAAGTGGGGACTGGTTCTGTTATGAATCTATTACCATTATAAATGCAAAATTATCTTAAAAATGATTCTAGTTGGTAAGGATATTTAGAAATTCGCTTCCTACCCTCCTACAAACATTTTAATGGAATAGCCCTACTTATTATAATTTCACGCATATGTATATTTACAGACCTACAATCTGTTCATGCCTATATGTTCGCATGGCAAACAATCATGTTTTTCCCTGACTGTTAATGTCTTTACACTCAAATCATTGAAAGTTTGATGTGTACTCTAAATGATATTTTAGTCTTAGGTTTTCTAATTAATTGTAATTGCCTTTGAAGTAGCTTTAAGTGACTGTGAGTTTTCTTAGATCTGTTCTTAATGTCTTTCATGTACTTGTTAGTTATTTTTGACATTTAATCTGTTTGATGAGCACAAGACCTTTTAAACTGATTTTGATACTTTGTTCTTACTTTGTGCAAATGTTTCACCACTGTCCTAGATAGAAGGATGGTTGGAGTGGCAGCCAAAATTCTGTATGTGGCTGTCGAAAGTCAGAAGCCTATAATTTAGCTATGTCATATATATTTTTGAAGGCTGTACAGTGACTTACATGTATATTTGATAACCTTCTATGTCATTTTGCCTCTGCTAGAGAGTTGTCTTATTGGAAATCATGCCACACCTTTTAATGATTTAATACTGATTAAAAAGTTTGTGGGAGAATTCAGTGTATTCCTTCATGGTTAATAATTCAAACAGATTTTAACCATGTTTCTTCATTTCTCCTACCTCCCACATAACTGGTACTTGTACATCTCTATAATTATCTCCATAATCATCTAATCGGTTGGCTAAATACCTACAAAATATACATATACTAATATAAATAATTATAACATCAGCATTTAATAAACAACTCACTACACCAATAAATGAGAACACTTCTTCAAAGAACATAAGGAATGAGAACAAAACTATCAAATTTTATATTCAAGGTGTATGTTAAACGTATTAGCGTATAAATAATTTTTTTTTACTTTAAAAATATTTAAAAGCAGCATCAATCAATTTCACTATGTATAAAGATGTTGAAGCAATTCAAATGTGTACCTTTAATTATATAGAAATTGGTTATAAAGATATATATATCTCAACTCAATCTTGAACAAGAATGTGTCCATAGTACAGGGTTGCCCCACTCGCACTATCATTTTCTATGTTCAGTGGACCGTGAAATTGGGATCAAAATTATAATTTGGAATGATAATTAGAAAGATCATATCATAGGGAACATGTGTAATAAGTTTCAAGTTGATGTAACTTGTACTAAGTTTCAAGTTGATTGGACTTCAACTTCTTCAAAAACTACCTTGACCAAAAACTTTAACCTGAAGCGAACAGACGCACAGACGGACGAACGAACAGAGGCACAGACCAGAAAACATAACGCCCCTCTACTATCGTAGGTGGGGCATAAAAAGTATACAAATTTCATCAATGGAAAAAAATTGATTGATTGATTTATTGATGCTTAATGCCACTTTCAACACTTTTATACTATTTTGTGGCAATCTGTTTTTAATGGTAGAGGAAGCCAGAGTACCAAGAGAGAATACCAAATCAGGGGCGGGTCCAGGTAAGGGCGTAATGGGCGTACGCCCCCCCTTTAAAAAAAAAAAAAAAAAAAGCCTATCGTAATAATCTGCTAGTATTGTATAGAATAAAAGCAATTTATCATATTCATTAATTAAACACATACTCTGATTTCTTTTTATACTGATTCCCCAATCTGATGGGTCATCATCAACCGTAAAATTTCGTTTCTCGGAGTCCGGCTGATGTAAGGGCATGCTCGACTTTATTTCCAAACATCATGAAAGTTCTCTTCTTACTTGCTTTGACGAGCGTCACGTCAAGCTCCACCGAAAGAGCTAACTCATCCCTTAAGTTGATCAAGAATGATTTGAGAAGCACCATGAAGGAGGATCGCCTAAATGCTCTGCTTCTTTTATATGTTCACAGAGACATTAAACTTGATTTTGATAAAATTATTGACGATTACGCCATGAGAAATCCACGTAAAATGGTTCTAATGAATCCACTCTAGTAATTGAAAATGAGAGTCCGTCAGTACTTTTCTGTGTTCATTTTAGGTTTTGCGTCAAGGTACATGTATACTAGAAATATGTATATTTCCACATTAAAGCAATACTCAGAACGAAAGAACTTTATTCTTCAGTGTTTATTTGTCTTGTATCATGTGTGTCGTTCAACGAAACCCGAACTTAATAAAAAAATAGAGGGATCACTTCATAATTTGATGCTAAATTGTTGAAATTCAGGAGCTTCTGAGCTTCCCCATGGACCCTCAACCGTAATCACGCCTCTCGTTAATAAAATCCTGGCCTAGGAATTGAAATGTTAAGTAACTCCTATATACCCTTGAGTTTGGAATTTCTCGTTATTGGTCTACTCCTATTAAGATCCATCCAATCATTTTAATATACCATAGACAATTAATGGAGAGAACTCGGCATAAAAAATGTCACATCCTGACACTTTAACTTTAAAATATACATGCTCCAAGTCAGGAACCGTTGCATTAGTGCAATTCTCTATTATTTTATGTTTTAAAGCCAAAAAAAGGTCCCACAAATTTTTCGCCTCGCTTCGCTCGGCAAAATATTTTATTCTAAGCCCCCCTTTCAAATATCCTGGACACGCCCCTGCAAATGACCAATTCAAGGATAAATCTATGGCAAATACAACATTTGTAACTGTGAACATTAATAATTTCTCTTTGTTCAACTTACCTCCTTTCACGTTTGTATCTCTTTATCATTTTCTTTACATGCTGGATTCTATTGACAACTTTTTCATTTGCCTAGAAAAGAGAAAATATTTTTCTCCATTTCATTTCAGTCTATTTCATTAACATGTTTAACCCCTCTGTCCTAAGTCAGGAGCCTCTGGCCTTTGTTAGTCTTGTATAATTTTTAACTTTAGTTTCTTGTGTATAATTTGGAGTTAAGCAGGGGTTCAAATTAACATTTGGTACTGGAAGGTCCAGGATCTTGAACACTCAAAACTGAAAGGTCCAGAACCTAATCTCCAGGTCCTACTTTTACTTGAAATATATCCTAACTCAGAAAGATACAAAAGTAATGTGATTTTGATGTAAGGTTAGTTTTAGCTTGCTTCATAGTCAAAACCACTGTTGTATAACAGGTTTAATAATAAATGTAATTGTCTTGTAGTTGTATATTATAAATTGAAATATTTTTAAATTTTTAAATAACTAGTGGGGAGGGTGTCACTGTGGGTGGGTGTGTTGTCTCAATTATTGGTAATTAATGACTAATTATACCATTATATTAAACAGTTCAAATTCAAAGCTGTTTAATTAAGTACATCATATCTGGGACTATTATACTAATAATATAATAGTCCCAGATCATATCTAGTTGATAAAGTATAATAGATCAGTTTCTCTGTGAAAAATAAAGTAAGAAACTTCCAGATTTGTATTGGCCCTTCTGAAAACTGAGAAGAAATTACCTCTTGAAATTGTAGTAAAATGTTTACACTATAAAAATAATCTACAAGTAATAATTATATCCACATTTATTAATGATTAAAGAAAATTACTGTCATATTTTATTGGATTTTGACATGTAATTCAAAATTTGTGTACAGAAGTAATTTTGAGTTTCTGTATAAAATATTTTCTGCTTTTTTGTTATTTTCAATATATCTTTTTGTTTTTTATTCTAGTCTTTATATTTCATCATCATAGATGTGTTGTCAACTGCCTCCTAGAATTATTATTTGTTCATTGTATTTGATAGGCAAACTCGGAATTACCCCTATACGCTCCAGAATCTAATCCGGTATTGCATTTGTCTTCATGTCTGGTTTATGGCACACATTGTTTTCAATTTTGTATTTGTCAGTCAGATGTAATTTTACTCAGATAACACATTACTTGTTGTTGATTTTTCGGTATAAAGCTAGCAATTGAACAAAATGAACATCGCTGTCAAGAATAATAAAGATGAAATTAAATTTTGAGATTGTTTGGAAATTTGGGTTTTATAAAAAGGTCTGCATTTTTATTTTCTTTCCGATCGAAGGTCCGTCGGGCGTAGTTTGTAACCAAATCTATAGCCTGATTGCAATAGTGGAAGGTTGCGGAACTGGGACCAATGCTAATTTGAACCCCTGATGATGAATAAAATTATTTGAATTAATAATGTGTTATATATATGAAAAGATAATCCATTTTATTTATGATCATTACTGCTAAGAAATTATGTGTTCTTATTTTGCTTCTGTTTTTCTCATTTGTTTAATGTAACATGTGTAATGCCATCTAAATAAATAGCTGTATATTCCATATTACATTATACAAAATATTCAAAAACTAACCAGGATCATTTCTACGAAAGCTTATTAGGGATGGTACCATGATCGTGTATGTAGAAAATATAAAAACGGTCTCACTAATTAGCGACAACAAGAATTTTAGCGACAACAAGCGTCAACAAGAAACTATTTAGCGACAAGGAAACATATTTTTTTTAATTAAAATTAATTTTTGCAATAAATATTAAAAGAATATGCAAAAGAAAATAATTTTAGCGACAAAAAAGTTAAAATTGATAGAAAAAAATGAAACATTATTTACATATTTATTTTATCATCTATTATGTATAACAGCCAGTATTACGTTTAATTATTGTATTATGAGATTACTTTTCCTTGTGTTGTAGAACATATTAATCATCTTAAAATTTCTTTTTTAAAACTCTTTTCGAGTTCAAAAATATGCAATATATATTAAGCTCGCAAAATGAATTATTAGTGCATCATTGTCCTGAAAATATTGACAAAATACAAAGAACTGAAATCAAACAAGAGGAAAGAAAATTGAAATGTGAATGTTTTCATCTTTTAATTTGTGTATTGCCTCATTAAACGATATTTATCATGTTTATGCATATTGATTGAACACATGTTGAAGATGAATGAAAATTAATGACAATCTTCAGTTTTCAACAGGTGTTCACTATTTACAAATGTTTCATTTCTTCGCCTTTCTATATACATGATATAATAAAACATTTAAATTAGACATATCTGCTCGTAAATTTTAAAAAAAAACATTACATACAAATTTCTTTATATCTAATAAAAAAAAAATGTTCTCTTGTTGCTAAATAGTCTTCTCACTTGTTGTCGCTAAAATAATTCTTGTTGTCACTTGTTGACGCTTGTTGTTGCTTCTTGATGCTTGTTGTCTCTAATTAGTGAGACCCTATAAAAATCAACATTGAACTTTTTTTTCACATTTGATGACATTTCAAATCTTAAGATCACTGTGAGTAGTAATCTTTTTTTCACTTATTCAATAATTTCTGGGTTTATTTCACATTTTATTCCTTTAGTCTTTAGATCCGATCCGATGACATTAATCAATTATAAAACCAGAGGGGCTACATGTACCTGCGACGGCTAATCATCATTTCTTTGATATATGAGGGCCCTCATGGGGTTTTTTATAAATGTGATTACTTGGCCGTTTTTATAATGATTATTTGATTATTAAGCCAAATATTTCATGATTATTTGATTACCTAGGACTGTATTTTTAGTTTATGATTATTTGATTACAAAAGATAAGCAAATATTTAATGATTATGTGATTATATTGGCAAAAAAATGGTGATTATGTGATTACTAGGACCCCCCCCCCATGAGGGGCCTCATATATCTGAAGTTTTGACTATTTTTCAGAAAATACCAAACACGATACATGGAAATTATGTGGAAGACGAATTAAAAAAAAAATTGATCTTGATTTTCTTGATATTTATTTTTTTTATTATCTTTTAGTTTCACCTGTTGTATCTGTTCACATTTCTGTCGTAAAGCGAAATATTTCTTCAAGAAAGCATTTTCATTTTGTAGAATATCTAACTGTGCCTCTAAGGCCTCTGACATTATGATAGAATCTACGAAACTTAGGCACCGACAAAAAAAAAGCAGCAATATCTATTTCACTGGTACTTGTTTCGCTTGTAAGGGCAAAAAACAATTGGGTGAACCGTGACCCAGACTAATTAGTTAGTTCCGGTAAATAGGGTTAACTCGGCACAGAAACAACTCGCCCCTCCTATGAAAGTAAATCGGACCCGGACCGTCTTTATTGTTTATCCGGAAGTTAGGTAAACAAAACAGGACGGAATGTTATCATACTGGAAATTCTAAATAATCATGTCTACGACCCTCTCAAAATTTCAAGGAACGCTTGTAGGGGCTGTTGTTGGTGACTGTATTGGTGCCATTTTTGAAAGTTTGTGGGCCAAAACAATTAACCCTAAAAAAGTGATTGGAGCGATAGAAAATTTGGAAACTGCCAGTCAAGAAGAAGATAATCACAGAATATACAAGTTTACAGATGACACTGCAATGGCCAGATCAGTAGCCAAGTCTTTGGTGATCAATGAGGGATTTGATGCAAGTGACATGGCTGAAAGATTTTCTGAGAATTACTTTGATGAACCAGACAGAGGTTATGGTGGAAATGTAATCAATGTTTTTTCACAGCTTAGAGAATCCGATTATAAGGATGTGTTTGGACCAGCAAAGAAACAGTTTGGTGGTTCAGGGTCTTATGGAAATGGTGGTGCCATGAGAATAGCTCCAGCAGCATTATTTTCATTCAAAGATAATGACCCAGAAAAGTCAAAAGATCTAGTTACACAAATTACAAGTATAACACACACTAATAACCAGGCAATTCTTGGTGCCATTCTCCAGAGTTATGCTGTAGACATGGCTTTAAACAGTTCTAGCTCATTTTCACCTGATGAAATGGTAGATGCTCTTATAACACTGATGAAAATGGTAGAAGAGGATCCAAATGAGACAAATCAATCATCGGAGGGACCTCAAAAGGAAGACAAGTCAGAGCAGAAACTAAAAACATATGTTGAAAAATTGGAATTAATCAAAATGTATTTAAATCAGGAAGAGCAACCAACTCAACTGACAGTTCACACTGAATTAGGTGCTGAAATCTCAGCATTTGAATCTGTTCCTGCAGCAGTGTATTCATTTCTTCGTTCACAGAAAGACTTTGCAGATTTAAAGGACAGAAATTCCTTTGAAAAGACCATTGTGTATGCTATATCATTAGGAGGAGATTCAGATACTGTAGCAACAATGGCAGGTGCTATAGCAGGTGCTTGCTATGGAGTTGAATCAATTCCAAAATCATGGCAGAAATGTTGTGAAGGAGTAGAGGATGCAAAAAAGTTTGCTGAAGGACTTTACAAATTGTCACAAATGTCATAGAAACTTTACAAATTGTCACAAATGTCATAGAAACTTTACAAATTGTCACAAATGTCAATGAAACTTTCAGACAAATTGTCCCAAATGTCATAGAAACTGAACAAATTGTCTCATAAGTCATAGAACCTTTACAAATTGTCACAAATGTCATAGAAACTTCACAAATTTTCACAAAAGTCATAGAAACTTGTGAAATGTGTTATAAAATACTTTATACTTTAAAACAGTATAGACACATACATTGTACATGTACATGTTGTACATATAACAAGGGCACTGTTTTTGTCCAAATGCAGGAAAATTAATAAAGTTACCTAGGAAATAAAAAGTTTATGATTTTTAAGTCACCATTGTTCAAGTGCTAGTAAATCAATTTAAAGTTTTTTTAATGCCTTTTTTACTGTTATTTCGGGAATATATCTACATTAGTTCTTCTTCGAAAAAAAACCTAAAAATTAAATAATGTCAACTCAGACAAAGTAATTATAAATTAACATATTGTTTGTGCTCTTTAAGCTATTAAATATTATAATTTCAAATAAAAACATTATTTATACATTGTACCAGGCTGCATTTGCAATTGAAGTATTGAGCCCAAATTAATTGGTTTAATGTACATGTATTATTGAATTTCTAATTCATCCATGGTGATTCTATATTTTGAATAAAATCTTATTTTTATATTTGTTGATCAAAATATCATTTTGAGACAACCATAACAAATAGTTATAGTAATCACAGTCTCAATGTATTTTACATGAAGTCATAATTAGAAAACAATATTATGTTAATTCAATTATTCTAATCTTCAACTATGGGCAGATGCATGTCTAAACAAAAAAGGTTATGATATTGAATTGTGTTATTAAAGGCCAACTTGTCACAGTGACAGTCAGAGTTGTACTTTTCATCGGAGGTGGGTAAAGGGAGAAGGGCATGGTGCTCTGTCCCCCTGTTGTTGAAAAAAAATAGTAGATCATTTAGAGAATCACTGAAGCATGACTTCAGCAGGCCCTCTATGTCCACCCCCCTTTTATGAAAGTTTCTGTATCTGCCACTGTTCATAGACATTTAGACACATTTTTGTAATTCAATCAATTATATTAAGTCAAAAGTTTACTTTTAAAATTTGGCATTGAAGTCTGTCTGACTCTGACTTGATTTTATAGGCAATCCGAGTTCACTGTATAGACGGTCCGAGTTTTGTTTTTTTTGGCCGACTTGACTTAGGCCGAATTGTCTTATACCCAATTATTTGAACATAAGTTCTATTCAGATCTTTTTGCCTGGGAACCATATGAGATATGATTTAAAACCTGTAAAAAAAAAGCACTGTAACACAATAACGCACAATAACTGACGAAACCAGTCAAATCATTCGTGAAACGCTTATAAACATTTAAAGTTTCAAAACATTAAATATCAAAATCAGGAGATGTGGTATGATTGACAATAAGGCAGGTGTTTAAACTTAAACCCTAATAAAGCTACTGGTCCTCTTTACCATCGCAGACAAAGTACGCAAACAAAACATTGCGATATGTACAGACATCCTCCTATTAATAATCACCAGATCATAAGAAACATGCAAAGTACCATCTGACTGGAATCACTCAAATGTCACACCTGAATTCAAAAAAAGGGGACACACATCGCCCGATAACTACAGACATATATCATTAACATGCATAGGTTGCAAATTACCGTTAAGACATATATTTGCAAGCAGCATGATGCAGCATCCCGAAACCAATTGCAATAACACACACTGTATGAATTACAACATGGATTTAGGACAAAACGATCATGTGAGTCTCAAGTTATCTCACTGATTCATGAATTATCACAAAATAATGACAATGCAAGAACACACAAACAGATCTCATAATCAAAGATTTTGCCAAAGCTTCTGACAAGGTACCACATAAAAGATTACTAAATAAAATGAAATACTTAAGCATATCAGATCAATTCATAAACTGGGCCACGGTCGAATTAACAGTACGATAATACTCCCCTGGGAGGCCTTTACCATAAAGGAAGAAGAAGAATCCTTTCTTTCAAACAGAACTCTGAAACAGTACTTTTAGAAAACACGGCATCTTCAAAATTACCAGTCACTTCAGGTGTGTCACAGGGTATGTAGTGAAAGGACCCATACTTTTCCTTATCCACATAAATGACCTTCCAGGATACATCACACATAGCAAAATCAGACACTTTGCTGATGAAAGTATAATTTACAGACAAATTAAATCCAAAAACGACTGCCTCAAGCTTCGACACGTTTCGTAGATTTAAGTTATCATTTCGTGATCTTGGGTTTTTTTTTCTCTTTTTAAATTCCTTTTATCCGAAATACATACTTGATATCTAGAAATAGGGACGCTAGAGGAAAAAAGACACAGCGGCCCTCGGTCTGATCCTGATATACAAGGTGGTCGAGGGTCTACCAGCCAACATTTTTGTCACTCCAGCAAGACCAAGAAGAACAACCAAAGTTAATTGTGAAACACACACACGTAATAAACCACGCGAAAGGGCTTTAAGTGTCAGACAGCAATAAGTCACGATATATACACTCAATATTCTTTGTGGAAACAATCATCAAGTGAAACCAGCTGCCATACAAAGGATGGTGCATGATGTTTCTGTATAGGCATTCAATGGCGCTTTACAGGAACTCGGCCCATAACAACGGCGCTCTTCTCCACCGTGTAAATATGTCTATATAGGATTTTACACGTACTTATACAGATACTGAGATATACAGTTGTTCAATATTTTGGAACTGAAGTATGGTCAATATTTCTGGCACAATACAATAACCATAATCAATCAAATTGGATGAACCGTCTCGTAGATTCTGAAATCGTAACATTTCAAGTTGACGTGTGACCAAGCGTTTTTTTCTTTCTTATTTCGTTGTATAAATTAAAAACCCACCCATCAGGTTTATGATCGTTTATCATGATCTGTCTTTTCCTATTTGCCTGTCATGATTCAAGATTTTTAGGAAAGAGAAAAAAAAACCTTTTTTTCTCTCTCCTAAAAAATAAATCTTGAATAAAAATATTTCAACAAATGTTTTTTTTATTGAAATAGTACTATATAGACGGAAGCTTTTTAATTTCAGCATGAGTAGTAACTTTTTTCCGGTTTTAACTTTCCTAAACTGCAATACTCATACTTATTACTGTACATGTAAATACATAGTTAATACATGTAACCGTAATCATTTTAAAACTATATATATATATATAAGAATGAAATCACGAGTAATGCACACGTATTTATAAAATTATTATCTATTTTCTACTTATGATTTTGCACAAAGCATAACATATATGCCTGAAAGACTACGCTTTTATCCTAAACAAGTTTGATGAAATTCAACACTCCCAAATCTAACAACGCATATCCGGTTTGGTTTCCAATACAATATTTAAAACAATAGAAATAAATATTATTAGTTTCTATACATTACATTTACGGAGGCTATGTTAATTAACAGTAAGTGTTCTGAATTGTTTTCTGCATCAACTTGATTTTATCTAATCTTCATTTATTTTTTTCTCCAAAAAGTTTACTTAAATTTTACCTTTGTGTCTATTTATTTTGACTGAAATATGGTTTGGGATATTATAAATACTTTCAACGGTAGAAAATACATATTGAAAAAATTGTTAAACCAAAATTTAATTTCATTAAACAGAAAAATATATAAGGTTGAAAAAGTAGATAGGTTACGTTTACCCATTTTCAATACTGTAGTGTTTTAATGTCTGTATTTTATTGCAGCGGAAAACGAAAAAATATTAACAAGATATAGAATAATAAAAAAAAAAACAACGTTATAAATATATTGATTATTTTAAGTTCTTTCGACTAAATATGTTAATAGTGTTAGACTAGCTGTCACACAGTAAAATAAAGTACATACAAAATAAAAACCGTTTGTTACGTATGACAATCGATGCCTCAGATGATCAGAAATATTTGGAGTCACCTATAGCAAATTTATATTTTATACATATCCAAATTTACGATGAGGACTGAGCGAGAGCAGAAAACGTTACCATTATCGCCTATCTAACAATTGAGCATATTGCCCCGCAGAGTCTTGTTTAAATTTTGTTTTTTTGCTTTCGAGCTTTATTCATCAGTAGAACTTATGATATGCACTTAATTTTTTATTCAGTTACTATAATGTATATATATGATATATACATGTAGGGGTGCCAATGCAGGGGCAGATCCAGCAATTTGTAAAGGGGGGTCCCAACAAAGGAGAAAAAAGGTGGAAGGGTCCCAACCCACAAGAAAAAAGGTGGAAAAGGGGGGGGGGGCAACTATATGTTCCCATTCAAATGCATTGATCGTCCAAAAAGGGCGGGTTCCAAACCCGGAATCCTCCCCATGGATGCACCACTGCAATGTATTACAATCCCTTGGTCATCAAGTCACTGTGACATATATATATGATTAAAAATTCCATTTTGCAAAATAATTATGAACCTTTTTCTATAAGATTTGTCAGTATATTGTCCATGAAAAAGTATATACAGTAGCAAGCCTTGTCAAATAGGTCGGAAATTGTCATCGGAGAATCAATTTAGCCTTGGACATACTATATTAATATTATAGTCATAAAAAGATTGTAAGATATATACGCGAAAAATCTAGGAATAAAAGTCCTTTGCGGTATTTTTAGGAATGGCATTGCGGTACATTGCGATACAAAGTACAATGTGGTGCAATCTGGGACATGAGGTGTTATGTGTCTGTAAAATAAAATAAAAGATAAAAGAATGTAATAATCTATAACATATTTTTACTTGAATTCTACAACAATACAGCAGAAATCCATGTCCATATTTTTATTTTGGGTATTCTTCTTCTTTGGTATGTATAATCCACCACTATATTGGTGCACCCCATAAATGGGTAAATGTTAATTTAGCTGTCATATTAATGATTCACTGTTGGCATTAATGCTGTACGCATATTGACTGTCGAGTACGACTTTCCTCTTAGTTATTCTAACTCGAGGCTGTAAACAATATGGCGATCATATTGGTATGTCGGTAGAGATGACAGTAGAAAAGGGGTTTGAATTTGCCCTTCCAGCAACCCAACCAAACGTAGATTGATAAAATATTCTAGAACATAGAAATAAAATGTAAGTTTAACCTTACATAACTGTCTTTTTTCACCTTTCCTTGGGAAAAGCTTATTTAAAGTTTTTAATTTTTTTTATAAGTTATAAATACACTTTATGTTCGCTATCAGTGGATCCAGAATTTGTCATAAGTGGGGGCCCACTGACTGTCTAAGAAGGCGCCCGCTACAGTCACGCTTCAGTTATTCCATATATAAGCAACCAAATTTGTTTCCCTAAAAGGGGGGGGGGGGGGGGGGGTCAGGCTAAATCTGCCTCTGACTATAAGCGTATTTACACTTTTGGTATTTAGCTGTATTGTGACGTCAAATATTTTATATTATGATGTCAAAGTTTACGGGAACCTGTGTGATTTCACTTAATGGCGGACAAATTTGCATACAAGTCTAAATACGTCTATTCCTGGCTGGCCTGGCAGCGAGTGCTTCAACTTTTGATGTCATACAACAATCACTTTTCCATTGTGGTGTCAAATAATTTGTTTTATGAAGTCAAAATTTCATGGGAAACTGTGTGATATCCAGGTATGGTGGACAAATAGCGCCAAGGTGTATTATTATAAAATGAGGCAGGAATTATAGTAATATATAGATGCGCTGCTTCGTCATTTCTAGTGCCGACTAACATCCTAGGAATTATACTACACATCGGGAATCAATTTGTTCGTTTTTCATTTATTCCTTCATTTATGTAAGTTTCGTCTACCTGTCACCCTTTATTTTCTTGTATTTAGACAGTTTTGTGCAGTGAACCATGGATTCAGAAATTTTTATTTTTAACTTGAGATCATTTTTTAATTGCTACACACCCATACTTAATCCTTAATATCCACTATTGATTACCCATCCAGGATGTCACACCTTTACTTCTAATAATCAATTTTGAAGAGACAAGTTAAAAAAAAAAAAAAAAAAAAGAGTAAGAATATATTTAAAAAATATAATAGAAGTCGCCAATATATACATTAATGAAGGAAAAAAAAGATATGGAAATATTTAAAAAAAAATTTTTTTTTATAAATTTCGAAAACCGTCTAATTGTGTATGATCCGCACCCCTTGTACAAACTACATATTGTAGGTAAAAAGTGCAGACTATACACAACCAATTACGGTATATGAAAATGCTTTAGCCTTTGTGAATCTGCAATTGCTGACATCAGAACTGCAACACTTGTGGTCAGACAATAAATCCTGTCTCTGTGGTGTCAGATATCTATTTTGTTGTGAAATTTGTTTGCAATTTGGCTACTCAAACATCAATCAGAGTTGTTTTTTAACTGTAAGAACTCCAAACCAAAGTACACATGTGCACCTACAATGTATTCAAGTGTTTTTATACCAATGATGTAGCACAATTGGGCATTACAGTTTACTCTCAATCTTCCATACATACATCCCTATTTTGTTAACCCTTCTCTAGTTTGCTCCAACCAAATGTTATGAAACTTGCTCATTGTTGTAGGCCGTACGGTGACCTATAGTTGTTAATGTCTGTGATATTTTGGTCTTTTGTGGATAGTTGTCTCATTGGCAATCATACCACAACTTCTTTTTTTATATTATACAAAATGTTTATTACGATATAACTTAGTTCAAGCTCAAAGCATATATTTTTATATTTATATAGAATGTCTAGGCGTGTGGCATAGAGAAAGACTTGCAATGAATGAATTAACATATATTCTTATATTTATATACATTGTAGAATGTCTAGGAGTGTGGCATGGAGGAAGACTTGCAATGAATTGGTATTCTGGAGACAATGTCAGGCACTCAATGCAACCATCTACATCTTAAGAGAAACAGGCCCTACTGGATTCTTGTTAAAGGAAGAGGGAGAAACAAAACCAGTTAAGGTACTTGTATTTCTTTAATCTTAAACTGAAGAGTCTGATATGTCACAGAGATGTCATTATTTTCACAATTTGCAATTCAATACTCAGATAACTCCACTTAAAATCAGTAATAGCCCGTACAGAAATTGCTAACAAAAGCACATACGTTTCACATGTGAAGCACATGAGATGCAAGTAAGAATTGTATGCAATTCAGGTTGCTCATATGTGCAGTTTGGTAGTTCATATGTGCCCACAAAAATCTAACATAATGCTCACGTGTGCAATTCAAACCTCAGGTGAGCTTTCATCATCCATGTTAGTTTTGTACTTTGAAAAGTTTTTCCATTCTTCTAACCATTTAAAACTAACCTACATCATTGCTCATATGAGCTTTTTCAAAATGACATGCCCTGTCATGTACTTCCTGTAAATTCAAATTCATGAAAAGCATGCAGTAATTGGAGGGAGATGGATATGAAAAATGTTAAGTCCTATATTGTGCTATTTAAAGAAAATGACATTGTTGAAATCTGATAAAATCAGTGTGGCTGTGGTTAATTATTTGTAAGTTATCATTTCTATTTCATTATGTTCATTTTTTTGTCAGATTTTGAAATATATTTCAATTTTAAGTCCTTTATGGGACTAGTCTATTTAAAAATCATGCAATACAAAGCACATGTTCAAGTAAAACCATTATTTTAGCAGTTTAATTTTGCGACATTTATTTTTAAGTACTTTATACTAATTTAAAACTAACTATACACATTTTACATTGGGTTTTTTTGCAGGCATACTTGGGAGATCCCCACAAATGCACTTGTACTCAATTTCAGAAGGATAGAGATTTATGCAGACATTTGTGCTGGCTTATCTTAAAGAAATTTAGAGTGACTCAGAATAATCCAAGTAAGACTTTTTCTAAATCTCATTTGATTACTTATCTTTCGATAATGATGAAAATTAAAGATTAGAAACAGATATTTTGATAAACTATTGAATGGTCATTACTGCCATTTATTTAATTTATTGGAACCTAAGATTTTGGTAGCAACATGGCAATCTAAGTTTGATACTACAATGTACATGTAAGCCAGGTAAAACCATTATGTTTATTTATATAAATATTGTATATTTCCAGTATCATGGCAACTGGGCCTTGTAGACCGAGAGCTGAATGAGGTTTTACATGGACATGCCAATAAACAGCCTCCTAAACCACCAGTAAGACGTTGGTCCACATCTGGATCCTCTGCTGCCACAGCCACCGATAGCCGACCTACCATTAGACAGAAAGACATCACGGATGATGATTGTTGTCCAATCTGTCAAGATGAACTTCTCAATAAACATATTCCTGTAACATACTGCAAGTATGTGCTGTTATTATATATATCTTACACATGTATTTAATCTTATTCTTAGGTTCGAGACCACAATTATTTCGTAGTGCATTTCTTTAAGAACATAAATGAATATTTAAAAAATCCAACATGCGCTTTCTCAATGAAATTTCTACAGTGTGTTGTACTACTGTTGGGACAAATTATATCAAAATTATAGAAAATTCATCGGCACTAATCAAAATATGGACAATTTATGTTTAGGGCGTCTTGTAATCTTTTGACAGCTTCCAAAGTGCTATTTTGTTTACCTTTTTCAGCTGAACCAAATCACTACTTTACTTTAACCCCCCCCCCCTTCCCTCTTTCTTGCAATTTGAGGCATTAAACATGTAGAAATAGATTTGGAAGGGGTATAAAAATTAAAAGCAAGTAACCCACTGTCAACACTAGGAACTATATTTGTGGACAACGAAAATCAAGGGACGACAATTGTGGTCTCGAACCACTACCCTTTAAATTTGCAGCATATTTTTCACTACTCTCTATAGGCATCATATACATGTTTCGTTGAAGTTATTCATAGAATGGTTATTCCCAAAAAGTTGTTGAGGTTAAAATGAAACATCTTGTTCATTAATAAATTAAAGGCAACACTATAGCTTTATATTTTACAGATGTTTTAATCTCATAAAACCATTGGGAATCAAAAACAAAACTGAAGAAATAGTGTTTACTTCCATTGGTTTACAGGTTGGTGGGCATATCCTGCAATATATGTATCGCCCAGCATGCAAATCTTCATAGAAATAACTACACCTCCTTTATTTGCCAAAAAGGATTAAATCAAAGGTCAAATTTCTCTTTTTTTTCTTCAATTACTTGAAAAGAGAAAAACCAAAGTATCTTTCTTCTGATACAATTCCTAGATTATGGCTTTATGTCACTGTTCAAACTAAATTTACTTGCAGATGACAATCCTAAAATATGAAGTTAAATGCATTTTTTTCTGTATATTGTAGATTTCTATAAACTATATCGATTTTTAAAAGCAGTTATCTTGTGCTCCCTCTAAATATTATTTTGTACATTTTAAAAGGTTTGGATGTGGAAACAGTATCCATATAAAATGTATGAAGGTATATGCAGAACATCAGAAAACCACTGGAGATTCTATAATTAAGTGTCCATTTTGTCGTGAAGATTTTGGTCCATTAGAATTACTGAAGCAAGAAGGTCGTAACGCCGGCATGGGAGTCCAACAAGGTGGTCGCATGGACAGACATCTTGGTACTAGTTGTCAAAGTTGTCGTGCATCACCAATAGAAGGAAAATGTTACAGGTTGGTTATATACATGAAGAAATATACATGAGGGAGGCTAGGAGGTGTCCTGATCCCGAAATCCCGAGCTTAAAAACACAAAATCCTGAGGTCCCGAAATTTGAAAAAAGAATTCCCAGATCCCGAAAGGGTCAATCCCGAAATCCCAGGCTTAAAAACACCCAATCCCGGAGTCCCGATAAAAGTCCTATCCCCCCTCATACATGTATTTAAATAATTATCTCATTTATTCACTATTAAAAAAAATAACTGAATGTAACTGGTTAATGTGATAATCTTAGTATAATGTTTTAATTGAATACTTATATGTATATATCTCAAAATGAAGTTGATAAGTGTTTTAGTCCATCAAACATAAATAATGAAAAACTGATACTTATACTTTTAAGAATGGCATTGTTTAGATACTTAAATTTACATCTTAGAATCACTAATAAATTATGTAATGCATGCAGTATAAGAGAACAGTATATGTTTTGACACATGTACAGCCATATCAGGACTAATTCAAATTTTGTCATTCAATATATGAGGATGTAGATTATGGCTTTATTGGCTTTTACTTGGCGTATAATGTTGTTAAATTATCAAATACAAATTCACATGTATATTCTTTCAGATGTAGTATATGTACGGAATACAATCTGTGTCAGACATGCTTCAATACACAGATACATACACAACATCCATTTGATTATAGACATGTAAGTAATAGTTTATTGTCAGACATGCTTCAATACACAGATACATACACAACATCCATTTGATTATAGACATGTAAGTAATAGTTTATTGTCAGACATGCTTCAATACACAGATACATACACAACATCCATTTGATTATAGACATGTAAGTAATAGTTTATTGAAACGGGAAAAAAGGTCTCAATGACCTTGATTCTCCAGTAAGAATAAATCAAAACACTTTGAAACCTGTTTAGTTGAAAAGATGGACATAAAATTCGAAAATTTAATCTCTTCACTGTGAACCATAATTATATTCTGTCAGTTTTATTGTTTACTCTAATAAGAGTTGTTGTCCTGTATTTCAGCAAACAAACAAAAACATCAATATGTAAATTACAGAGATTACACTGGCAAACAGTAATGGTTTGTGTAATCACATAGATTACATTGTATTTATAGTATGGAGCTGTGCTATTACAGAAATTACTTTGTGCATGCAGTAATATGTTTGTTATGATTTGCTTCATCTTTGACAGAAAAGAAATCAAAGATGGAGACCAGCGCAGAGAACGTATGGAGCCATGCTACCACAGGCAGTAGCAGACCAGCTAGTCAATAGGGATATCACAGAAGAAGATTTTGAATTACTGATGCAACTTGAAAAGTACAAAATCTTTTAATTTTTTTTCATAAAACATACAGTAGAGATTTTCTATTAAAATAAACAATACCTGTAATTTAGTGCTTCAGCTATTTTAAACTTATTGATTAAAGCTACAATATAATCAATTTGGACATGAGGAACATATGTAGTAGAATTCCATAAATGAAGAACATACAAAAATGTATAAGTTTTTCTTTTTAAAAAAATATGTTAATTTTTTTTTTTTATAGTAACAATATAGGTAGTGACATTCCTGAAGAAGTAATAAATTCCTTTCCTTTGGAGAAAGTGAGAGATAGTTCTAACTTACTACAGCCTGGGATGCAATGTAGAATTTGTCTTCGTGGTTATGAAGTAGGACAGTTTATAAGAAAGTTGCCTAGATGCAAGCACAAGGTAAATAATTTCTTATATACATATTTTGTTTGTTTTTGCACCACTCGCTGATTGCATTCAGGCTTGAGAGAGTAGTCTGATGTAAACTTTTAAGATTATCCTTGTAATATAATAATATAATGGCTCTCTTTAAAATTTCATATATTTATAAAGAAAATGTATCTGTTCTAATGATTGTCTTGTTTCAGTTATGTTTTGCATAGTAAGGAAGAGAAAATGGAGAAATTCTAACGACATTTATTTTAATTTTGATGATTAACTACTAAAATTTAACTTTTTCCTGTAAGAAAGACCAACTGGAAAATTGATTTGAAATATGAATAAAATTTTGCATAAGTTTATATAATGATAACTTTGCAGTTTCACAAGGATTGTATAGACAACTGGTTGTTACATTCACATGCTACTTGTCCTGCTGATGGTCAGGTGGTTTGGGATCCAGTCACTGCTCAAGCCGAAGCTGAAGATAGAAAGACGAAGTAAGTTCACACCCATCTTTGTTGTAATGATAACAAGATTGTGAAAGTATCTTTTTAATATTGAATGGGTACCTAAAATATGTGAATTACAATCTTTTTAATTAGGAGACTACATCTAAATATAAAAAAACTTTGCAATCAATTCTTTGGATCAACTCAATCTTTAATTTCAATTTCATCCCAAGGTCAACCAGAGTATAGAAATATGGTCACCTTGTCTTACTTTGATCTGGCAGTAAAACACTTGCTGAAGTGAGAAGTCTGTTTGGCTGTGTCGGATGTATAAATATGCAGCAATGTCTGGTTTGAGAGGGTCACTGTATCTGATGCCTCATGTAGCAACAATACTTTATTGTAACTCATGTTGTAAATCATTACGCTTTGAATGTAAATCATTGTTTAACAATTTGTACAGATCACTAAGGACTAAGAAAGAGGAAGAAGGGGCCAGCAATCACGAAGATCTATCATTAATACTGCCAGGAGTTGGTATCATTCGTCAGGACAGAAAAAATGAACCCAAAGCAGATAGCTCCAA
This sequence comes from Mytilus trossulus, assembly GCF_036588685.1. NCBI lineage: Eukaryota > Metazoa > Mollusca > Bivalvia > Mytilida > Mytilidae > Mytilus > Mytilus trossulus. The sequence goes on along the minus strand of NC_086374.1, from coordinate 18,302,036 downwards.
AGGTGCTCGTAGACCAATGGTCAAACCTCAAAGACTTTCTGACGGTAGTAATTCTGCTGATGTAAACAGCCAAATAAGGGCTAATTTTACATTAGATGGGCGTTCTGTTGGACCCAGGTAAATATTATATTCATTATTCCCCAAAAATGATACATGTTTGTCCAGTTTTCAGTTGTTGTTTCTTTAAAAAAAAAACAGCAAATAACACAAAATCAACAGACCGCCTTTTATGATATTTGTTAGTGGAATTACAATATTTTTATAGTAGTCTCAATTGCATTTTAAAAAACTCTTAGACATAACAAATTGTGAATGCTTAGTTTGAACAGAAAAGTATATTCTTATATGGGTTTTCTAAAAAAGTCTTTATTATGAGATATATACATGTATAATTACTATCAAAAGAAAAAATGTAGTAGATTGGTGTATTATAAACAAATGCTGCACTTCTGTTTATTTGCACTGGCACAACAACAAAAATAAAAAGACCAAAAAATCCCCACGGTCATTTTTGTTACAGAACAAATGAAAATGAACCAGAAGCAACATCTAGTAGTCATCTCCCAGGCAACCGGTTATTGAACCGTACACAATCACAGAGACAGATTTTACAAAATCATGTGTCCAGTTTTGGTAGCCAGCCAGGATCTTATCATTCAGGTCAGCAGAATTCTGATTCTCAAAATGGCGGAATAATAGCCCAATCAGGGACTGATAATTCTCCGCAGACTGAAACTATCAGTGAATTGCCCATAGGGCATAAAAACTTAAAACATTCTTCAATATTTGGTCATTTGTCAATGTTAAATGAAGAAAATCGACCTGATTCAAATAGGAGTTCACAATCGACACCGCAAAGGAGTCGTAATTCTATAAGAAGTTGCAATGAAATGCGTTCACCTTTTGGTAGGGATTTACCGACATTAATTGAATCAGATCTTGAAAATGTGCCTGGAATAGATTCAGACGCTAATGCGCATTCTAAAAAGGGAGTTTATAATGATTCACAAAATAAGCAATTCTTTCAAAAACTGCCAAGACTTCAATTGCCTTTAGATAATGATATACCGAGTCGAGCAAATTCAATAGAACTAACATCTATACGATCAACTCCAGATTCCAGATCACAGTCACAGAGAAGTTTACAGGGATTACGCATCACTCCTAGAAATAGTGCTATGACAGACACTACAAGTGAGCGTAGGAATATATCAGCACAGTCAGAAATTGTTAGAAGACCATCTAAAACCAGACGACCAGGTTGGTATTTTATTGTTGTCAGTAAAAAAAAATTGAATGACTTTGTTTTGTATTATCTCTGTAACTGTGTGTGTGTAAAATAACATCTGTCACTTAACTTAACTTAACTTATTGAGTCACATTCTTAGGTGGGTAAGAAATTTGAAATTATTTATTGAATATTGACTGCAGAAAAAAACAAACACAGGTACGTTTTAAATTGGAATAAAAAAATAAGTTGCATTGCTACAAGTCTTCATAACTTTTACAACTATTGGTTAATGTTTACACAGTAAGTTACTTTTATTGATCTAAATTTACTGAATGTATAGAATGATTATATGCTTCACTGAACAGACATAATATCTTTAATTTGATTTTTAACACTGCATTTAATCTCAATGTAGTAATTTGAGACCAATTTGACAATTTATTGTTTAAACAATGTTCCAAATGGTTGAGATAAACAACAGGGTCTTTAATAATGTTTAGACATGTCTATTCCAATCTAAATCTTACAGAATAGTTAGGATTTTATTTTGAAAAAAAATTATAGGAGTAAAACAATATGAGATTAAATTCTTTTGTTCTGATCAGTTTTGTTGAATAATACTTATTTGTACTCCACCTGTCTGAAAAAAATTAAAATATGCATTAGATATTGTGAATTAAACAACAGCATGTTTTGATTCATAATTTGTATACCCGTATGTCAAATATCAGTATCAGTAGAGTTAGAATGATTAATCTTTTGATATTATATTAAATAATGAACTACCAAAATCAGTTGTAATAGAAAACTAGGAAATGTGGTATGATTGCTTGTGAGAAAAATATCCACCAGAGTTCAAATGATGAATAAACTATAGCTCACAATAAATATATTTGATGAGGTGATCTTTTTTTGCCCCACCTATGATAGTAGAGGGGCATTATGGGTTTTTTTTTCGGTTTGTGTATCTGTTAGTCTGTCTGTCCCCCTTCATGTTAAAGTTTTTGGTCAAGGTAGTTTTTGATGAAGTTAAAGTCCAATTAACTTGAAACTTACATATGTTTCCTACGTTATGATCTTTCAGTTTAAATGTCAAATTAGAGTTTGATCCCAATTTCACTGTCCAATGAACATAGAAAATAATAGTGCAATTGGGGCATCTGTGTACTATGTACTATGGACACAATCTTGTTTTTATATGCTCTTATTAATAACAAAGGATGAACTTATTAAAAGAGAAGTATATTGGAACTTTAGACTTGCCAGATGTAGACCCTACAGATGGAAGTTATGCATTTGGTAGAATATGATTGCATTTATCTACCGTAATGCTAATTTGGAATTACAAAACAATACTCAAATAGGTTTGTCCCCTGGAAGCTGTGCTTCCTATGGCTCCGCTTCCTTTTTTAGATTTTTTTGTGCTACAAAATACCACTAATTCTGATGATGATGTAAAATATGATTTGTTTAAAAATTTATAAACTGAAAAAAATCATAATACATGCAGGTTGGTCCATCAAAAAGATATGAGATATTTAAAAGTAAAATGCCATTTTTTCCCTTTAATCTCTCTAGATCTCTCTTAATCTTGCAACATCTGCAAATGAAAAAAAAACACTGAATTAAATCCCTTAAAGCCGTGTGTTAATCAAATAATAAGAGAAAAGCTCATTTAACTAACACATAAAATTGAGAATGGAAATGGGGAATGTATTAAAGAGACAACACCCCAACCATAAAAAAACAACAGCAGAAGGTCACCAACAGTTCTTCAATGTAACGAGAAATTCCCTTACCCAGAGGCGTCCTTCAGCTGGCCCCTAAACAAATATATACTAGTTCAGTGATAATGAACGTCATACTAATTTCCAATGTGTACACAAGAAACTAAAATTAAAATAATACAAGACTAACAAAGATCAGAGGCTCCTGACTTGGGACAGGCACAAAAATGCGGCGGCGGTAAACATGTTTATGAGATCTCAACCCTCCCCCTATACCTCTAGCCAATGTATTATGTAGAAAAGTAAACGCATAACAATACGTAAATTTAAAATTCAATTCAAGAAAAGTCCGAGTACACCTTTTATATTGCTGGAACTTTTCTCTTTTTTTTCCCTATTAACCTGACTAGAAATTTCTTTTTTGTATATACCTTTTGTTCACTAGATGTCCACTAGATAAGGGCATTTAATATGTTTATATGTTACATATTGTAAAGCATTATTTTTAAACAACACTGTTTGAATAAACAAAAGTGATGTGTCATTCTCAGATAAGAATTTGTCACCATATGTTTATCCATGAAATTTGATAGTCAAAGTTTTATTTCAAAGGAATTAGTTTTGAGATACTGGTCTTAAAATGGGGAAAACTGCAAAAAAATATATAGTTATATAAAAAAAGATAAAAATTGAAATGATGATATATACTTGTTTAAAATCATATATCATTTAAAATGCCTTATAAAACGTTTGAAAGAAAAAATCCCATACAAACCTCACTTAGAATCTAATCCCAATGAGCCTTTTAAATACAAAGATATATATAGATATTTGTAAAAAAAAAAAAGCTGTTTGAATTACATTTGTGAATGAAGCCGTTCATATGTAGCCCATGAATTGTTTTGAACTATATCTCCAGTAGACAGAAAACCACTTAGAAATAAAGTATTGCTTCAAATTTCAGTAATGAGTTTCATATATTGTTTAACTGTTTTGTAAAATTGATATATTGTATATAGTTTTAATTGAGAAAATCTCATTAGCTGACCTGATTATTGCAGAAAATATATAGAGTTACTAATTTACTTATCATAGTTAATTCGAATTCAGCTATTTTAGTTATCTGAAAAGAAATAACAAAACTGGAGGAATAATTTAAAGAACAGTTAAGAATGTGAAACCTTTTTTACAATGTTTGAATGAAATCAATGTTGTATCTTAACAGTTAAGAATATGAAACCTTTTTTACAATGTTTGAATGAAATCAATGTTGTATCCTTATAGACTGTTTTATAAATAAAGTCCAAGTGAAGGGTTAGGGTTGAGTCGGAATGAATTCAAAATTTATAATTTTTCTTGTAAGTTTGTCAGAATGACAGTGTGCAGCATGTCACATTTGTTCCTATACTTACATCACATAACTCCCATCCCTCACAACTTCACTGTATTACAGATGAAAATGGCCGATGGTCACAGGCTGAGAGTGAGATATCTACACCAGGATCTATGGGTGGTATTCAGAGTGAACCACTTCACCACAGTGAAGCATTGTCAGACAGGCTACAGGTAAATAACTTTATAATTATATGCAATGTTTCTGCTAGGCGTGTATAGCTGAAACATATTTATCCACACATTGACATAACTTAAATGTAATGCAAGGTTGAGACATCAACCCAACAATATCAATACCAAAAAAAATATATATAGATGGCTATATGTAGTTTACATCAATAGTCATGCTTCTATACAATATGTCAAATTATAAATTGTCATCAGGCTATAAACATGACTTTCAATTACTTCCAATAAGGAATGTACCCTTATCATAATAATTACATAAAAATTTGATATTTCCTTTTATAAGGTACCTAATGTTTCAATGGTTAAACTGCTTAGGTAGCACTCCACAGTTAGAAAATAAAATTATAAATGAGCTCCAAAATGTTTTATCATCTCCTATTCCTGGATTTCTAATACATTAACCTAACTGTTTGTGTTGTACATGTGCATATGTATGTAATCAGTATCTTCCATAGATTCAATTTTCAAAAGTTAAAAGGGTGAAAATTAATTCCTTTTATGTGTATCCATGGCATCATTCAGCATTTATTTACCATAAAATATTGCAAAAAGGGGGGTGAACATGTCATATATCCCCCCAAAATTTGGATCAAACTAGAATTTCAATGCCTTTGAGTGATACCTTTTTAGAAACTGTTTTCTTAAATCTTCCTAATGAACAAATAAAAAATGGGTGTCTTTCGCCTCATTTTTTCGTAAAATCCAATCACAAAGTTTGTGCGATGAAAAGTTGGAAAAAAACATTACAATAATTGCCGGACCAATGTATGGTATGGACATGCAAATACGGACTGTCATACAGAAAACAGCCTATATTACATACATTACATAACCTTGATGTTCATATAAACCCAATACAAAGGCTATTTTAATACTCAGCTATCCAAAAATGAATTTTATTGCACACTAGCTCTCATATTTAAAAAATCCACAGGGGCCAAAATGCGAAACTACACACCTAACTGTGGAGTGCTACCTTAAGGTGAAATTTTCCCCCTCCTGCCTCAATTTTTTTTATGTTTTCTGTGCTCTACTAGTTGTTACGATGAAAATGGTACCTTAGTTTTTAAAATTGGTTCAGTAATAAAGATTTTATGAAGGTTAGCAGTTAGTGTTGAAACGCGACAAAAAGTGATTTTAAAATAAATGCTGGATCATAGTGAAAAACTTCAAGTCAGTCTCATTTTTGGGATACATTTCTAAAACTTTTCCCTTTTTTTTATTTGAAATTATAAAATTACATTAAAAGAGGACAAATTGTACAAGTTTTAGGTGTTTGAAAGCACTTATAGGTAATTTTTGCTGTAAATAGCATACCTAACCTTGGTTTAGAAGCTCTCAAGCAGGGTATAAATTTCTAACAGTACTGGCATCATTAAATTTAATTAATGCCAAATTATGATATAAAATCCTGCTAAAAATGTTTATTTGACTTATTCGCATTCAAAAATATAAAGCGATACATTCTGAGATTATCATATAAAGCGCAATCTTTGGTTACAAGGGCAAAGCTAACGGGGTACAAATTTAAGACCGCAACATGTCTAAGTGTCAAAATGTGTATATTTGGTTGCTAAGGACAGTAAACAATAAAATTAACATAAATTGCATTCCCAGCAGTTTTTTTACCTTCAGAACTAAAACAAGAACATAAAAGACTAAAGAGTTGTGGTCAATGTTAACTTTAAAAGTGCATTTCTGTGCTTTCTGATGTGCCATAAGGTAGCACTCCACAGTTAGAAAATAAAATTATAAATGAGCTCCAAAATGTTTTATCATCTCCTATTCCTGGATTTCTAATACATTAACCTAACTGTTTGTGTTGTACATGTGCATATGTATGTAATCAGTATCTTCCATAGATTCAATTTTCAAAAGTTAAAAGGGTGAAAATTAATTCCTTTTATGTGTATCCATGGCAACATTCAGCATTTATTTACCATAAAATATTGCAAAAAGGGGGGTGAACATGTCATATATCCCCCCAAAATTTGGATCAAACTAGAATTTCAATGCCTTTGAGTGATACCTTTTTAGAAACTGTTTTCTTAAATCTTCCTAATGAACAAATAAAAAATGGGTGTCTTTCGCCTCATTTTTTCGTAAAATCCAATCACAAAGTTTGTGCGATGAAAAGTTGGAAAAAAACATTACAATAATTGCCGGACCAATGTATGGTATGGACATGCAAATACGGACTGTCATACAGAAAACAGCCTATATTACATACATTACATAACCTTGATGTTCATATAAACCCAATACAAAGGCTATTTTAATACTCAGCTATCCAAAAATGAATTTTATTGCACACTAGCTCTCATATTTAAAAAATCCACAGGGGCCAAAATGCGAAACTACACACCTAACTGTGGAGTGCTACCTTAGTAATTACAAAAAGTTATTAGAATACCATAGACATGTATTTATACAAAATTTTCAAAAATATATTCTGAATGTAATTTAAATATGATTTCAGGAAGTTCAGTCTACTAAAAAAGATGAGGTATGAGAGAATATTCCTGCATGCTTGCACTATTGTAACAATATCTGTAACTAACAGCAGCCTTTTCCCTCATTTCTTAATTTCACGCTGTTCTTCATATTTCTACTATTTCTCTAATTATTTATGTGAAATAACAATAGAAAACTTATATCCAGATTACTTTTTCTCAAATGACGTAGACTAGTTATTCAAAAGGTTGCTACTTGTATTTATTTTGTAAATGAGGATTTCTCTAAAAACAATGAAATTATTCTAAGGTAGAAATAGGTAGTTTTTTGCCTAGCTTGCAATTTATGTCTGATAATTTAAGTGAATTGTATATAATTATGCAGAATACCAACTTATGATAATTGCAATCTCATGTAGATGGGGATTATTCAGTTTTTACTGGAACACTTTCTTGCATCATTTTGGGTTTGTAATTCATTCATATGCAATAATCATCCAAATTTGTTTCACAAGCTATCTTTTGGTTCCAGCCTTCATTTTCCTGCTACTGATAAAACTATGCATGTGATTTAGTGTAGAACTTTTGCACTACCAGTAAATGCAGCTGAGTTGTACTTAGCTACTAATTTCAATATAAATTTTGTTTCAGTAAATACATATTCTTTTATAACAAAATAAACACTATAAGGACCTAAACTGAAGTCAGTTTTATTATTATTTTTATGTCATTTACCAATTTTTTTTTGAATTTTGATTATTTTAGTATCAAGACATTTTATGATTGGTGTTGTTTCTTCCCTTAATTCATATCCTAACCTTGGGCTAAGTCCCTTGGTTCCATATAGAAGTCGCTATCTGATACTAGGCCTGATATCTAAAATGCCAACTTATAATCTATGAATATTTAAGCAGTTATATTTCAGAATGTTATTTCAGGAATGAACAAACAGTTTAGTTATAAATAAGATAGCATGAGCACCTTGCTTAATTGCAGCATGTGACTTAATTATTTTTCAGAATAAAAGTATTTATTACATTGGTTGCAATAAATTACATTGATTTCCCAGTTGAATAAAAACCGATAATTTCACATGTGAAATAAACGTGGTTATTTCACTCTCTGACGTCATACAACAAAAGGCGTATCGGATCAAAACAAATTGTGAATGCGTAGGAAAAAAAATAGTTCCTTACATTTTCTACGTTAATTTCATAAAATAAAATAGCCATTAGCCAATGTAATAAAAAGTATAACTAATCGCCGTATTTGAATATCAAAAATAAGACAACTTGTGACCGAACGTCGCTATGGATTAAACTCGTGCTGCGCACTCGTTTAATCCATGTGTCGTTTGGTCACGCGTTGTCTTATTATTGATATTCAAATCCAGCGATTAGTTATACTATAATTAAATATCTTTTACAACATATTTCCAAAAATCTGGTAAAATCTTATAATAAGTAACAGTTTACACTGAAGAAAACAATGACTTTTTCTATTTCAGCTTTTGGATTTGTACCTGGGCAACGATCCCAGAGACCAGCCAGCAGTGAACAGAGTGGTCAACTTACCACCACGTCCAATGAGGCGGGCACTAGGAGGAAGCAATCGTCGTCGGCAGAACGTCAGACGCGTACGCAGCAATGAATTCAGCTTAGATGGCAGTGCTCTTGCTAACATTACTTTAAGAGATATGATATAGACATTTAAAGCAATGAAGACAGATTTGGAGGGAGAGCCTTCATTAAAGCAGTTAAACGACAATCTTAATAAGTGCTCATATAACAAGTTGTTATGCATATAAACTAATATTTGCTAAAACTGATCATATTTGTTAAATCTTTTTTTTGGAAAATGAAATACCTGTTTGGGTAAACATCAGTACTTCATTCAGCTGTATGCATTTAATTTTCATATTGAGGTTTTAAAAATAACATTATCACACTAAAAGTTAATTCAGATACTTTAAAATTGAACTTGTTATCATTTCTAGATGTATACTCTTTTCAATTTTGTTGAAATTAATTGCTATTGATTCGAAATAATTATACATATATTATCTCAATAGCTTAAATGTTGACACTTAAATAAGACAGTATTGATTTTATATCTCATACTGATAATAAATGAGCTGTTATGTTCATGAGTGAAATAAATGAAAAAAACATTGTAAAGTAAAAAAATCGGCATTTGACAGATTGTGATAATGCTGATTACAAATTTTTATATCTTTTGTGTCTGACAATAGTCCAAACAGAGAATGTACTTGGGAAAAATACAATAGGAAGTGTAAATTTTGATACATCAGTGATCCAGTTTAAGGTGGGATATAACACTGCAGGGAGATAACTCTGTGAAATCAGTCGCTGGGTTTTAATCACATTCTATTGTTGAGGAAATATTAAGCGTCTCATTAATAAAAAAAAGTTTTCTTCAAAGTAAATATTTGTCAAAATTTAATGAAAATTAAATCAGCCGTATTAATTTTAGTCTAGGTTTTTGGTACCACATTAAAATTATTAGATAAACAAACAAGAATTTTCAAATATTGCGTTTAAACTATATTTTGGTTTTGTGGATTATATGTACATGTAAACCAGATATTGTAACTCAATAGTTATTTTCTATCCTGCAATGTATGTCATCAGCAACAACATCAGTTGTTAAATTTCGAATAAGGTGTCACTACAAATGTAGGTAGACATGTCCATGTGTTTTACTTTTTCTGCAGAATTGTTAAATGATTGATGGTTATTTTTGTTATTTGTCCAAATTAACGTTACATCATTAAAACCTGCTGGAAGAGAACTTATCAAGGAGAAGAAAGTTTGAAAAAGCCAATGAAACCAAACCACTGTAATTCAAAATTAGATATGATGGTATAAACATTACATGGCACAGTTTAAACCAGAGAGAAAAATAACAATAAAGACCAAGTTTTATAAATGCTTCAGAAAGACTAAATGTTTTTGTGTATGCTTTTGAATGAATACCTATTTTATTTTAATTTGTGACTGCTCTTCTCCTGGCAGCTTCCTTAAAATGAAATATATTAGCTTGTGTTTTAAATTCAGTCAATGCTTGTTTAGTTTAAACTGGACATTTTTTTATGATCTAACATTTAGGATACTTTTATTGACTAACATATGTTAGCTTTATGAAAAATCTGATACAAAATTGATAATTAAAAGGAAATTTGATTTTGTACTCACATGAATAGCAGTGTGAAAGTTGGATTTACTAATGTAAGAGTCAAGATTTGAGTGATAGGAATAAGATAGATTTAAAGCTTATGGTTGATTTGAAAGGATGCAATATTGTTTTAAAAGCAACTCTACTACTTTGTAAAGAAAATGCATGTTTACTTTCATTTGTCTATTTATTTGTTTAATTGATTTGTTACTTTTCATGTATGTGTGCAATGCTTATTTTTACTTTGTTCTTTTTTTTATGCTCCACTTAGGGGTATTATGATATCTGGTCTGTGTGTCTGTTTGTCAGTTCATCAGTCAGTATGTTTGTCAGTCTGTCTGTCTTTCCAACCTTAGATTTTGGTCAAGGTAGTTTTTGATGAAGTTGAAGTCCAATCAACTGGAAACTTTGTACACATGTTTTCTATGATGTGACCTTTCTAATTTTTAATGCTAAATTAGAGTTTTGACCCCAATTTCACAGTCCAATGAACATAGGAAATGATAGTGTGAGTATGGCATCTGTGTACTATGAACACATTATTGTTTCAAATGCTATCCATCATATTATTAACTTACATGACCCATAGGGCTATGTAAACCTTTTCTGTCTCATAGCCTTGTAGCTGTTCATAGAATTTTCACAGCATCATCTCTTCTGAAGTACTTAGAAAAACTAATGCATTTGGTTGGCAAATACTGTAGCATTAAATCATATTAAATTTATTGAAAACTCATTTGATTTTTGCCTCTAAAATTGCTGGAAATTTTGTTTCACTATGTATGGTAGGTCTCCTACAAAAAATCCTTATTTATATCAGATTGGATAAAAAAAGATAGCTGCCAAAGGCAATCTTTGATTCTAATGAAGCACGTAAAAAGTCTTCCCTGAACAGACATTTTGTGTTTTAAAACTTGAGTATTGTTTTTTTTGTAAAACATCATTAAAAATCTATAAGGTGTGATCTAAACTACTGATTTAAAAACTAATGACAATTTCTTTTATTTTGTTGTCTAAATTATTTTACTAAATTTGGGCCAGGAAAATTGAATTAAAACATGTCTTCCAACAATATTCATTTGGTTCAATTTTGAAAAAAATCTGTCAATTGAATGTCTTGCGAACAAATTTTATTTTACATTTTGATACATATTTTAAAATCAAGAGACTATAAAGTTGCCTTATTACACCGTTTCCTTACAAATACATAAACTATTGAACAAAAGACCAAATAAAAAAATGTCTTTTATTTTTGTTATATTATAATAAACCAGATGTTGTTTTAGTAGTATTTGTTACACACTTTTTCAATTTGTTGCCTTTATTAAATGTCTGTGATACCATTTTATTTCAGCACAGTATTAATCATTAAGTATTATGTACATAACACTATTAGCAGATGTTATGGGTGATATAATTTTGAAAATTTATAATTCATTTATTCTATTTTTCTATATCATTTTAAATAAACTGTTGGAATGGAGTTTTGTATTTTATGAGTTCCCTTATTATGAAGGTGAAGGTGAACAGATCTTTCTAATATATCTGTCTGTCAGGCTATGAATAAGTTTATCCATCAGATTTTCAGTCAATCAATCAGTAGTCTTGGACACTTATGTTTCCAGATTTTTTCCCTCTAATGAAAAAAAAAATCATCAAAGATACCAAACTTATAATTTTGTATGCCAGACTTGTGTTTTGTCTACAAAAGAATCACAAGTGATGCATGAATCAAGAAGTGAAAAGTTTCACTTCTATTTGGCAGAGGTAGATACATTGACTTGATAAGTTTTTTTATTTTCTCTCCTTTAGTATTACTGATCTTGTTGTTCAAGTAAACAGGGAGGACATTTAAATAGTCTTGGAGGTGCAATCACTTTATAAGTGATTATACTATTCATTTTCATCTGTAACTTACACATGCTTATTTGTTTTGTTTTGGCAAAGTTAAACATTTCAGCTCTTATCTGGCTAGAAATGCATTTTCAAAATACTGCTTCTCTCCTTCCACAGCCCCATGAAAATCGGCTGGTCATACTCTTTCCTGGTGCTTTGTAAATACGAAATGTATGGTTTCCTTTCGGAATAGAAATAAAGATTTTGTACATTTCCAATTGTATATGAAGAATTACACATCAAGTTTTTTTAGTATAACCAAGAATATTGGAATCATTTTTGTTAACTAACTTCTTTAAAGCTTTATATTTTAAAAGGTGGAAGACCTTGATTCATACTTTGTATATGGATGCCTCATGTTACAAAGTTTCCGTCAGTCACACACATGTCCAATGTCCTTAACCTCATTTTCATGGTTCAGGGACTTGTTGAAAAAAAGTTAATATTTTTTGTAATCTTAAATGCTCTCTTATTATGAGTATTAAGATCACTATATTTGGTGTGTGCGTACCTTGCAAGGTCCTCATGACCGTCAGATAGTTTCCATTTGACCTCGACCTTATTTCATGGACCATTACACAAGGTTAAGTTTTGGTGGTCAAGTCCATATATCGGATACTATAAGCAATAGGTCTTGTATATTCGGTGTATGGAAGGACTGCAAGGTGTACATGGTTAACTGGCAGGTGTCATCTGACCTTGACCTCATTTTCAGATTTCAGTGGTCACAGTTAATTTTTTTGTGTTTTGGTTTGTTTTTCTTTAACTGTATGCAATAGGTCTACTAGATTTGGTGTATGGAATGATTGCAAGGTGAACATGTCTAGCTGGCAGGTATCATCACTTTGACCTAATGTTGTTTCCATTGGTCAATGAAAATATTCATGGTTAAGTTTGTTTCTTAGCAACTATAAGTAATATGCCAACTATATTTGGTGTATTAAACTAGTGTATTTGCTTCATGCACATATTGATATGTGTTGAGTTTACCTCTGTTGGAAATAAGAACACAAAAACCTCCACCTAATTTTAGTCAACGGACAAAACATTCAAAACTATAAAATATTATCTAAGACTTGTCAGTGTCTATTTACCATTGCCACTGAATCAGAGATATACGTGTGTGAGATTGTGCAGCACGTGTCATCATGACATGTGTCCCTTTGCGGCCTTCAGTTTAGATTATAGACTAGAGAAGAGACTAAATGCGTACAAACCTGATGTCAAATGAAGATATACGAAATTTAAATAACGTTGATCCTTTAAATGTACTAAACACAAACACATATGACAATTGTTCACATAAAATAGATGGTAAAATTTTCCAAATGAACGTCCATTAAAATTAAGTCTCTGATGAATATTTCCCGCGCAAATGTCGTGGAATAGACCAAAACGAATTTTAGGTGTGTGTTGTCATTAAAACATTCGGGTCAATGAACACAGTTAGATTTAATATATAAATATGCTAACTATATTTATATTGGTTTTTCAGAAAAGTGACTTTACCAGATTTTTTTTTGTGGCAAACAACGGTAAATAGCCTATATTATCTTGACATGACATATGAAAACCCCTTAAGCATAATGGTGTGTGTATGGAATAGTCCATGGAATTGTCCAAACCGATACAGGTGAAATACGTAGAATAATATTGCTGTTTCTATTATGGACACAGCAATAAAATCAGATTTAACATCCTTATGAGCCCGTAGTAAAGTAAAAAAACTGTAAAAAGCCTTATTTAATAAAATGTGCTCGATTAACCTTGAAGTGAAGACTAATGTGCTCGATTAACCTTGAAGTGAAGACTAATAAAAATTTGCGTGTATAGTGAACCCCCTAAATAAAATAATAATGTGTTCTAGACCACTTCCCCTTTCGGTGATCTACAGAAATGATTTTTTACTATATAGTATGTTAATGATTGTAAGGTGTACATGTATTTCTCTTTTGGTTTATCTGACCTTGACTTCCTTTTCCTGGAGTATGGTAAGTTTGTGTGATAGTATTAGTAAAGCTTCATGTTAAGGACTAACAACATTATATCAATGGTTAGTAAAGAAGGCTAGACATTTTAGCGTGTGCACTCTTGATCGTTTGTTGTTTTGTTAAAGACAGTCTGATTGTTTTTTTCGTTTGAATCATTTGAAAAGTTGTCATGTGCCGAATTTTTATAACTTATTTTATTGTATGAATCTTTGTCACGTTTGTCGTGATGATCACAGTATGTTAAAATCACATGGAGAGATGTTTATTTGGAAAATTATACCACATTTCCTTTTGTTTTGAAAAGAAATAATGTCATTTATACTTTAAGACTGTGGCGGTGAATTCCCTTCGTTTTCAATTATGACAAAGATGATGACATAAGGAGACTGATATATACCATCATCATCACATGTTGAATTCTTTACCAGATACTGCGTATGTTAGTAAAGGTTTGGGAAATATGATAGCACTATTGATATTCATGTTAGTGTCTCTTAACTGTGTGTACGGTAAGTCATTTATGTTCAAACTTTCTAGATACTAAAACCAAAATTTGTTAAATCACGGACGATAATTTCCACAATAAACACATAAACGTCTGTATCATAAAAAAACATTTTTCTAAGAAAACCTTTATTAAGATTGCTTAAATGATTTGGACTAATAAATACATTTACTATCTGCAGTTAAAATTCTTCAGTTCGATATAATAATGATAAGTTTATTTAACGTACAGAGTATACTGGTTTTGTTTGCTGTGAAAAGGGAAGAGGGAGATACTATAGGGCACCAAATTTATAAGTCAAACCAAACTAACATCGACATGGAACTATACGAAATTTAAAACTATATAAAGACAAACAATATTCTACAAAAACAACATAGAAAAGTTACCTAACTTTCTGACCAAGGTCAATTGATGGAATAATAATTACTTGTAGAAATAATTAGTATAAATTACCGGAACTAGATGTTCTTTAATCCTTTCTAAGATTCAACAATGGGTAAGAATCTATGAGGACTAGCGTTATGGATTTAATGATAAATGTTATAAAACTTTCTCCATATGTGGGACCTTTACAAATCTATTGTTCTGACGAGATGAACCTTTGCTAATAAACCTGTACTGTCAAATAATGGAACCATTACTTAAATGCAAACTGTGTAGTTATTGATACATAAAGACAACAGTAATATACCAGTGTTCACAAGTCATAAATCGATTGAAAGAAAAAAAATTATGGGTAACAAACTAAAACGGAAGCAAACACATCAAATATAAGAGAAAAACAAGGGAACCACAAGAACACTGAAGTGCAACAAAAAAACAAGCGACGAACATACATAAGAACGAACTATTCGATAGCAACTGCAATATTTCTGACTTTAAAAGCAAAACAAAAAAATGATAGGTTGAACCTGGTTTTATGGCTAGCCAAACTCCCGCCTATTTGACAATGTTAAACAAATATCACTGAAATGACTACACTACGTGACAGAAATACAGCACAACTTCACGTATTTCGATATACATGCGAACCCATTACAACATTATATTAAAGATAAATGTCTAAATATATAAACATACAACTGCAGTATTCGGTCAAACACTTTTTTTTAATGTTTTGAATAAAGTTGATTTAAGCTGATATAAGAAAGATAAATACTGTAAAAAAGTGCACAGTTTCTAACCATTACATTTTTCTTTTGCCTTATTATTAAATTGGACAAAAAAGACGGTACAACAAAGCCCAAGAATTCCGGGCTGCTCGTTGTTTAACTGATTCAATGATCTGTTGATATTCACCTTTTCACCCTTATTTTTGTCATATATGCAAAAATCAGACTCCGATTAAAAGAATCAGTTAAATCTACAATTAGAAAAAAAGTAAAATAAAAAATACTGAACTCCGTGGAAAGTTCAAAACGAAAGTATGAAATCAAATAACAAAGTCAAAGCCAAAACACATCAAACGAATAGACAATAACTGTCATATAGAGTTTATCTTTAAAAGATAAAGGAAAGTTTACAGTATCAGTATCCCTTTCAAAGACTTGTGAAAAAATTTCGAGAACAGGATTTACAATAAATAGCAGTTATATAAAATTTTCGTAAGGTTTCTAATTTGCAGTTACTCACTCCATCAAGTTTTCACAATTTATGGTTACAGTTCATATACAACTATGTAACAACTATGTACTTGATTGGTTTCGTGTTGGTCCATTTTCAGTGAAAATGGGGGGAAAACCTCATTGAATTTATTCAAATTGTAAAATTATTTTCTACAGCTACATGCAATTACCATGGAACTGTACACCAACTGGGAACGAGTTTTGATGCCATTGACGGATGTAATATTTGTTTTTGTAAGACACACGGTATATCATGTACTGAAAAACATTGTATGAATCCGCCTGCTGGTAAGCTAAAATGAAATATATATTGTGTTATATTGAAGTACATTTAACCAAAGCTTCTAACCACTACCTGTAACCATGATTGAGAACATAACTAACTATTTAGTTCTCGTAGTACATATTTATCTCTTTTATGTCCCTTTTTTACAGAGTGTTGAAACGCGCCAACACCTCTCATTATGAGTGTCATTTTCGAATAACAAACTGTTGACCAATTCAAGTAAATGAAAGACAATAACAATCAAAACCAAGGAGTAAACAAAGACTCACTAAACCAAAGAACATTTACATCAAAAGTTATAAATCAGAACTAAGAAACAACACGAACTCCGAAGGGTAGACATTTCCTGTACTGTAAACGGCACCCGTCGTGTTATTTCTTTGTTCAGTTCGGTAATGGTGGAAGGTTATAATGACTGAGGAAGAATATCAGATACGATTTCTGACACACTTTTGTAATAATGGCCAATCAGCTCATGACGGCGACCGTAACATTTTTTGAGTGATGACCTTAATTTAAAATCTGATAGTCATTGTTAACAGAATTTCGCCTTTTCATACTCATTTGCCTGAAGAGATCATGAGATCGCACATAAGTGAAACGGGTAAATGTGTTAACCATATAATGAATTAATGTAGTTCAAGGGTAAAGAAAAAATTACAGAATTTTCTCCTACTTTGCCAAAATGTTTTTTTCGTTTTTTTTTATTAAAATTATTGGTCACCGCACTCTTTTTTCAAGGCGCGGGTCGTTCAAAATTGCAAAATTTGCTTAGATTATACATGAAAAAAAACATAGTTGTGCATGAAAAGAAACTTACGAGATAGAATTTTGAAAAAAACATATGAACAGATATTTTTTTTATATATTTTAAGAAAATTAAAAGAAAATATGTTGTTGCCGAAATTGTCACTTACTACATGTAAAAAAAATGAAAATTTCCCTAAATGTCAAGTTTAAATCCCCGCTTAGAAAGCTTATTTCAAAAATTGATTCTAAAAACATAAAATATGGTATTTGTCAAAACAATTTGGTAATGAAAGGAATCGCTAAGTTTTCATTATTTAAACAATCAGTTTAACCAATAAATTGCAAATCTCTCTCCAAAGCAGATTTGGGCAAAATCTAGACCGATTATGTATATTACAGCATATAAGGTAGCAATACACAGTTAGGAAAAAAACTGACACTCATAATTTTTAAACACCCTCTTTCCCCTCCTGTCTAACAAAGAAGGCTTTATATGTGTTATGCATGTATATACTTGTAGAAAGAAAATCTTCAATAGATTTGATTTCTAATGGTCATAAGAGTGAAATATAATCCCTTGTGGGTGTAACCATGGCAACAATCTGCATTTCTTAGATACAAAATATAGCAAAAAAAAAGGGGGTGAACATGTCACAAAAGTCTCCAAAATTTGGTCTAAAGGAAAATTTCAATGAATTACAGTGATACCTTTCCTGAATCCATAGGTTTATATCTATCAAGTGGTTCAAAAAAAATCATATGCTTTCCTGCTCGTTTTTCCATAAAATTGAATTGAAAAGATCGAGCGCAAAATCTTTGTTGATAAACGCTACAATAATTTATAGACCTATGAACGGTACGGATAGGAAAATACGGACTGTCAATCATAGAAATGGCCTATAAAACATGTTAAAATCAATCTAAATGATCATATAAACCCACTAAGAAGGCTATATTTCTTCAATTATCTAAAAATCAATGTTATTGTACAAAAACTTTCATATTTAAAAAATTCACAGGGGCCATAATGCGAAACTAAACTTCTAACTGTGTATTGCTACCTAACACACGTATACAAAAAATTCTGTAGTTTCGATTATTGCCAGTAGTTAAAAAAAACGTTTTTAGTACATCTTTGGAATTGTTTGAGGGCCACTGGTAGACAAAATGTACGTTGTTATTTTGAATATGATATGAAGGGTTATGAAAGTTTTTATATGTTATTAGTAAATTGTCCATGTAACAAATATTTCACCAAAAAATAGTCAAGATGATATAAAAAGAAATGATTAATAAATGGAACAATTTTGGACTGTTGAGTGTCGACCAGGTTGACGGGCTCGTAAATTTCGAATTCCACTGCAAACTAAGGATATGTTGTATAATAAAATTGCTGTATTGTCATAAGCAAAAGATAAGAATCATCAGTGGTACCACTTTCAAAACAGTAAGAAGGCCAAATCAAGTTGGAGATCAAAGTAAAACATCGGGAAAATCTTAAAGCCGTAAACAGAAAATACTACCTTAGTAGTTTGATTGATTCAACATTCCAGTAATTGTAAGAAAAATATATGTACAATTGTATTTCCTGACATCAAAGAATTGCAGATTACTCTGGAAGTGATATGGCCTAGGGGTTGGGGCGAGATGTCCAACAGCAGTCGCATACAGGATGTACAACCATAAATGTTAAAACATTTATAGCAATTCGTTTTAGTAATGTTTGTATCGCATTAAACGAATATAAATCTATGAGTTACATTTCAGCAGCATGCAACAGTCTTATCTTCTCTACAGTAATATATGATAATAATTATAACTCATATATTATTCATTACTTTCAGATAAAAGATGATACTTTGTGTACCAAAACGGATTTCATAACAGCAATACATGAACCTTGTATATCTATCAAAGATACTATCTATCATTAGATAATGAGAATAGGTTAACAATAAATGTTGTTGATTAATCAGTTTTGAAATTACTAGGCCAAAATCTTTGTTCTATTAGATAAACGCATCATAGATACCAGGACTATTTTTTTATATACGCCAGACGCGCGTTTCTTCTACAAAAGACTCACCAGTAACGATCGAATCCCAAAAAGTTTTTTTTAAAGCCAAATAAAGTACGAAGTTGAAGAGCATTGATATTTGAAATTCCTAAAAGTGTTGCCAAATACAGCTAAGGTAATCTATGCCTAAGGTAAAAGAGCCTTAATATTCCAAAAATATCTAAATTTTGTATACAGTTAATTTATAATTATAACAATATCAATGGTAATTCACACACTCATAAGACGTCTGTGTTTTATTAAATGCACTTCACCGGACGCGCATAAAAAGAAATTTGTAGTATACACCACTGAAATACCACTAAATAACACAAGTATCCCTTGAAATTGACTTTGAATGATGGACAACATTAGTTTTCTAATGTTCAAATCTTATATATATTGAGAAGACACAGACAGGGAAAAAAGAAAAGATTGCACACTAAAAACGGAATGAGGTACTCATAGAGTAAACATTTGTGTCTTTTGTGTCTTTTTGTGTTCTGCTGCCGATATGACGAGTCCAGCCTTTTCAAACCGAATTCTATAGGTTGTTCTTATGTAGGTAAAAGACACTTTTGATCCAGGTGAGCGGAGAGTAAGTTGCTCATAAACAATTTTAATTCTTGTTTTAATTTTGTCTCGGGTTGTAAAACGTTGATTTTACTGGGCCAGTTGTTGAATGACCAGAAGGTGAGCTGCAGTTTGTTGAAAATCGACGACATTTATACTACAATGTGGAGAGTTGTCTTTTCGAAAATTATATCACATCACCTTTTTTTATGATATTCTAAGAACTAATATCAATAATGCTTTTCAACTAGAACGGTGAATTCCCTACGTTTTCTTGTATTACGTAGATTGCAACAGGAAATCGGTTAACACATCACATGTCATATGCTATACCGAATCCTGTTCAGTTCACAAATAGTTTGGAAATATGATAGCAACACTTGTGTTGATGCTAGTGTCTCTTAATTGTGTGCACGGTAAGTAAAGTTTGTTTTGAATTACTCTGACGAGAAAAAAGATACTTAAACTTAAAATATGTTTCAAAATGACGATGTTTAACACAGATATAAACATCTGACAATTAGTCTCATGAGGTAAAAACAGAAAGTCATCCCTATTTTGTTCTTTATTCAACATGAAATAGTTTTAATTTTTTAGAAAAAAAGGCAAAGAATAATCATTTTTCTTAGATGTAATTTTTCGAAGCGCTTTTCTTGATATACCACCAACAGAACGCTCTTAAACTCAAATATTTGAAAATAAACTATGTATTAGAACCAAAAACTGTTAAATGTATAGCTGCATGACCAAAAGTAGCATATAAATAATAGCCATATTCATATAAGGTCAATACAAAATATGATTAGAAATTACAATGAACAATCAATTGATAAAAGGCATGTAGGATAATTTTGTAAACTATTTTAACGTGTTGTTAATTTTTGGCCTCAGGTTATTTCAAATTAAATTATATCCTGGACTGACAACAATAATGACGTTGGTCTTATTTGACAAATGTCTATGTTTACTTTTTGGAGTTAAACTTAATTCAGCTGTCAGATAAAGTAAAGATAAAATATATGTCGTAGATAATATACTGGGTTTGTCTGCAGTGAACAGTGCAGGTTGATACAAACTTATAAGTCGAAGAAAAAGTGACAACGCCATAAAAAAAAGACCCAGAGAATAGAGTTAAATAGATGAAAATAAGGCTGTGAAAAGATTCCAGCTACTTGAATTTCGTGTTCTTTCTTTTTTCCATATCTACAATTAAATAGGAAAGGACAAATGAGAACTTGCGTTAAAAGCTTTACAGGAATGTTATAAAAATTGATCCATATGTCTGAAATAAGACTTATACAAATCCATTGATCTGAAGGAATGTACTTTTGTTAATAAAAACTTGTACTTTAAGGATATTGTTAAAGAATGAACACACGAAAATATGCAGTTATAGACACATCTGTCGACATTCTATCGATCACGTTACAAAGTTATATGCAGTTTTAGTTCAGACAAACTTTAAATTGATTTTAATAAATTAGATATAAGCTGATGTTAGAAAAAGTAATTATTATAAAATATTGCATTGTTTCTAACCATTGAACTATTATATTGCTGTTTCTTTCTCCATATAAATGTCGACAAAAAAAGAACATGAAATCTGAGTTACATATTGTCATGGTAGAAGATGACCTGTTGATGTTTATCGTCGATATCATTTCTCTTTGGTGAAACAAACATGTATATCTGTCATTCAACCGAAAATCAGAAGTCGATAAAATAAATCAACGGAATCTTCCAGCAGAAAATTGATCTAAAAAAAATGATATAAATTTAGTCGATAAGGGACGCTTTTGTGCATTTATTCTTATTATTAACGTGTATTAAAAAAATTGAAGGCAGATGAACTATAAAACGTATAACCACAAAAATACTAAACTCCGAAGAAAAAAAAATGTTAAGTCCGTACTCAAGTAGCAAAACCAAAAGATCAAACACACAAAACGAAATGACAAATACTCCTTCCATGGTGCAGATATCTATTGATTGGTATCTTGTTGGTGCATTTCAAATTCTGATGAAAAAAGTTGGAATTTAATTTAAAATTGTAAAATTATTTTTTACAGCTACATGCAATTACCATGGAACCATACACCAAATCGGAACGAGTTTTCCTGATATTGACGGATGTAATACTTGTTACTGTGAGGTAAACGGTATATCATGTACAGAAATTGGTTGCTTGAATCCGTCTGGTAAGATGATATACTGATATATTTTCGTGATATATTTACTTGTATTTATAGAGAGAAAAAAGCTAAATCACAAAGATACTGATCTCTGAGGAAAATTCAAAACGGAAAGTCCCAAATTTAAAGTTGCGTAGCAGTATCCGTTATAATGACTGGGCACGAAAGTGTTCGCTAAATAAAAGACGATTTTTTTGTATTTTTCTTTAACACTTTTATATCTCATTATTGTTGAAAAGTATGCAATAATGTGTCAAACCTCTCACTAGTATGAGTGTCATTACCGAAATAATAAACCGAGATCCAATTTCTGTAAACGTAAATTTGTTAGTTGTTATTGTTTACATAAGATAACTGGTTTATACTGAATATACTCAAAAGTGAGCATGAGAGATAGAATAACTGAAACGCTTTAACTATATGATGAAGTCACCGCAAACTGCTTTCATGAAAGATGTCAATAATTTGGATTCCGTAGTTTTCGATCGCTCAAATCAAAACAAAGGTGTTCGTATGTATTTGGAGTTGTTTTGGTAACAATTGAGGCACTTGGTAGAAAAATATATGGTTTTAAATGTGACCAGAAAGGTTAAAATACATTTTGATATTATCGGTACATTGGTGTTTGAAAAATTATCAGTGAAAAGAATATAAAAAAAATATTCAAGAAGAGTAAATTCACAGGTATGTTGTGTCAAGTATTTAGACCGGTTTGAATGGCTATAAAATACAACTTCCATTTCAGGATGAAAGTATTTTGGATATGAATGAACATTTTGCATTTCGATAGGCAACACATGGATCCCTCGATGATATTGTGTTAATTGTTCCTCAAGGTTGCATCTTCTTCATCTAAATTCAGATAGAATGTATATGCATTTCATTGAAACTTTATCGACATATTCAACAAAAACAAACAGAAGACCCATTGGTTTACAACTGGGTGAGAGAAGTCAGCGGAACGACCATATGACTATATTCCCATTTAGGGGAGTTCATTTCACTGTCAGCATATAAATTCATTGACTTAAGTAACAAAACGACAACGTCTTTTACATTCAAAATAAAATAAATAAGCAAAGTGGTTAGTGATATGATAAAAATACCGTTTTTTTTAATAATTCCATTTAAGGTTATTTTGCTTTTACACCTTTTGAAGTCGTCCCAAGGATACGTAATTATGTATAGAGTAGGCCTCCTCCGTAGAACAAATCTTTTCCTTCAATTACATAAAACCTATTTAAAGTTTGCGTTCTTTAAACTAATGTTTCATCATAATATAAAAAATTGAGAATCGAGATGGGGAATATGTCAAAGTGACAACAACCCGACCAAAGAATGACTGTAAATATTCAGCTAATTCTTCGCGATGTGATTAAAAGTTTTTGTATCTTTGGTGTGTTTCTTTTAAGTTAAATTTTACGAAGTTCCGACTTAGTCGTTTGAATATTCCGCTGCTTATATGTGCCTCTCTTTATTCACCAACAACTATTTATAGTAGTGTTCTCAACGGTTAACCGGTTAACCGGTTAACCGTTTGAACGACCGAATACCGAATACCAAAATCGCTAACCGGTTAATCGGACTTTTTTCAATTTTGATAGATCTATAAATATAAATTTGTATTGAAATCATTAAATGTTTTATGTTTTCTTTATAAATTGTCGTGGTAATTAATTTGACAGATCAAGTATATTGATTGCTATTGTTAATTAAAAAAAATAAAATTGATTAGAACTTGTCTCTTAGCTCGGGGCAAGATATTAAAGAAACATAATACGTATACATGTTTTTTAACACTAACTTTAAATCAGTAATAGGATTATTTTACGATTTACTTCATTATTTCATTTCCCCCCTTATATTCCGTATGTGCAATCTCCATCGTGCAATGCGTTGTCATACTTTCGACGAAATGCTAACTCAAAAATTGTGAAACTACGAGTAACAAGTTTGGCTCAATAATTTAAAATCGAAACACTTCACATTATTTATGGTGACAAGAGAAAATGAGAGAATCATCGGTTTCAGACAGACATATTAAATTCTACGAGATCAAGAATTTTTGTTTTATTTTTCGATCTCAAAATAGAAAAAAAACGCCATAGTTGAATGATACGGTGAATTTGATTTTCAAAAGTCAAACTTCGTCAGGAATCTTCACAGACAAGCGATCTAATACCAAGAGACAAATTTCAATTCATCGTATTATAAAAACGTAAATGTATGACTTGGATAGAAGGTTGTCACATTGACACTCATACCACATCTTATATCTATGTATAGGGTACTATAGATATGGTCTTCAAACATCAACTTAAACTACCGGTTAACCGGTTAATCGGTCGAACGATTACCCGAGTAACCGGTTAGGCAAAAATGTACGATTTGACAACACTAATTTATAGTGTTAAATAATGTGAAATCATTGTAAAACCGCTACTTATCGGAATACCAAACGTTTGACAATATAATTATAACACCTCTAACAAATTATGACGTTTTAATTAGTTAAACGCCGTCACTTAGTGACCCCCGATGGATCCGTATGTGATCAGTAGAATATGTGGCTTATGACGCCACATTTACTATAAATGGTACGTCATCGATTAATGTTATTGTATTTCATTGCTTATTTTGATACATAACTTAGCAGTAAAAGAGGGACAAAAGATACCAGAGGGACAGTCGAGAATAAACTGACAACGCCATGGCTAAAAAAATCAGACAAATTATAGAACATAACATAGGAAACTAAAGACTAAGCAACAAAAACCCGACTTAACACTGGGGGTGATCTAAGGTGTTCTGGAAGGGTTTGCAGATCTTGCTACACATGTGGCATCCGTCGTATTGTTCATGGTATTACAAACCCGGTCAATAGTCTAATTTGGTAGGTCATATTCGTGGTGAATAGGGAAACTGATTGTAGTTACGACATTAGGAATAACCTTCGGCCACCTTGGATTTTACCTGCCCTCTATGGATCCATATGGTGTCTGTAGAACACCACAAATCTTGTTATTTCTCCATAACGAAATTTTTTTCAATAATATTTTACTACTTCATTTATATTACAGTTTAAGTTAGAACTCAGTTTTTGATTATCTTGATTATCAGTTTTTTATCAGTTTTTTACCAGTTTTTGATTATCTTGATTATCTCAAATTACGCTTTATAGGAAAAGGGTATCTATATCTTTAAAAATATGATGTCAATTTCAGGAGTTTTTTTGGCTGAAATTACATTGAATATTCACAATTAAGCTAATAAATAAGATTGTGACTATCCTTTTTTTAAGTGGCCTGAAAATGCTTCTGCTCATGGTGATGGTTACAGAACTGTTTCCGTATTTAATTGAATTAATTGGTATTTCGTCCCATGGATTACAAGAAATGTGAGCGTTCGTAGTAGTACCATATATTTAAGTTTTAACAAGGACACTTTTCCAAAAATGCTCTATGTGTATGTTTTGTATTTGTCATATCTATGTTTTTAATTTTTATTTTAGGTTGTAAGTATGATGGAATATATTATAATATCGGTGATTCATTCCCCAGCATCGACAAATGTAATACATGTACGTGTGGCTCTGGTGGTTCCGTAGCCTGCACGGAGAAGGCATGCTTATATGGGCATTAACCAGAATCATGTAATCAACTAAGGTATGAGTTATAATTATTAAGTCAAAAACCTCTTTAAATGTCTGTGAATATAAAGATGTTAGCCTTAAATAAAATTTAGCAATTGCTAGTTAAATATTTTAGTGATGAATGGAATAGTTTCAAGAAAATTCATCAATTGAAAAAAAAACCTGTGCTTATCCAAAAGGAAATTTCAAATTCAAAATTAAAGAAACATGGGAAAAAACAGGTTACCAGCAGATGTAGTATTACAATTCATTTTGTTAGTTTGTTAGAAAAACACACAAGAATATGTGTCAGTAGTTACAATTAACCAAATACCACATCCAACTGATTCAGTGTAAATATATGTCTTAAACAGAAAATCGTGTACAATGTCAAACCATGTTGTCAAAATGTAGAACAAGAAGTGTTCAAAACTTTATAACAAAATGCTATTGCGAATGTTTGTGTGGTATTAATTAACATATTATTGAGTTACATTTAGAAAAATACAACAATGTTATGTTCTCTACATGAATATGGGATACTTATCATAACTAGTATATTTTTCATTTCTTTCAGGAAAAAAGATCCTCTGTATACCAACTTGGATTCATAACAACAATATGTGAACCTTTAAATTCTATTAGTAAAATAATGTGAATCATTAAACAATAAAAATGGTAAATTAATCAAGTTAGAAATTACTAGGTTGCATGTTTTCTCTTCTGAATTGTATCGCGATTTGTTACTAGACGCCTTCTCCCAGCACTTTCTATATACTTATATACGGTATGGGTTTAGCATATCGTTGAAAACGTGTGGTGATGACGAATTAAATTGCTGTTGAGTGGAAAATTGAATGCACATTTACGACAGGAATATAGCGATGGGATTCGAATCAAAACAACGGCCTCCCACATTTTAGGTCTGAGTTTGAATTTTGAATTACACTACAATCATATCATGTATATAGGTAACTCATAGAAACTTTCCGTATCGCTACCAGCGGCCTGAAATGAATCGATTCAATAGTTTGAATAAATTAAGAGGAAAATTTACTATTGTAAAACTTTAATTACCAGGTGATGTATCGAAAGGTCATAACATTTATGTGATTAATGGTTATTAATAAACTCATCATAGATTTTATAAATGCACCAGACGCTCGTTTGGTCATGACGTAATAGTCGACACAGCTAAAACAAAAGTGAGCAGTGTATCTTCAAACTACATGAAGTCCAGGAATTTATAAAAAAAAAAATCCTGTAAAAACATTTATGTAAAATACATACTTTTTATACATTTTATATGCTAGCTGCAATTTACGATAAATAAAACCTTGACATTTGAAGACGTGAAAAGATATCCTAAGATAATAATAATAAAAAAACTTTATTTAGGTAACAGCATGTGCTGTCAACATTCAGGAAATAAAACAAATTATGTAATACAGCTTAGTATTTCAAACAAAACAGTTTTCTGATTCATAGAACATAATGATCACATAACACTTTTAATGTATTTAAAAACTGATGATTAGCTAATTTTAAATGTGCATGAATGTAATGGATCGCACATTTTGACTCCGACCATAGATCTTATATCGATGACAAGATTATACAAGATAAAATGCACAACATATATCATAATTAAAAAAAGGAGATGTGGTATGATCCACAAAATGATGTAAGCAACTATAGGCAAACATACAGCATTCAACAATGACAAACCCATACCGCATGGTCGGCTAAAAAGGCCATGACATGATATGAAGAGTATGAAACCATTCAATTAAGAAAACTAACGGCCTATTTTATTTTTGTTAAATATGACAGACATAAACCAACAACAATTACTAAACTACAAACTACTGACTTCGGAAAGGCACATAAATAAATACACTAGTAGCAGGGTTAAACATTGCTGTGCGCAGTCAATTCTCCCACCAACTGGGGACAGCTGTGTACCAGAACAACATACGAGCAATCTTTAATAATAAAGCGAAAAATGCTTAATTTATCAAATGGATGAAAATACAAGTACATCTATAAAGTGGGAGTTGACGTCTTAAACATCTAAAAAAAAAGCACTAAGTATTGATCTGAGAGCCTATTACTAATGGGGAAATACATGTATCAAGGACTATAATATCAATCAGTACTTATACAACAACTAATGGATATAGTGAAAGTCGTCATTAATAGTCATAGATACACGTTACATTGTGCAGTGGAAAACTATAAGTATCGACAGATTGTAGTACATTTTGTATGGTTTTGATTTTACTGATAACAAATTAAATCTTCATACAAATAGACACATTATTCAAAAATTTAGTTACATTGTTGACCGCTGTACCCCATTTCTAGCTACTATGTCTGTTTGTTTTGTTCACACATCGTTGTTAATATAATTGAATTAAATGCGACTGTCATATAAGTGAAAGGTTTAGCTAGCTATAAAACCAAGTTTAATCCTCAATTTCTTCCTAAAATGAGAAAAATGTCCGTAGCAAGTCAGGAATATAACAATTGTTATCCATTCGTTTGATGTGTATGACCTATTGATTTTGCCATGTGATTATGAACTTTCTGTTTTAAACTTTCCTCGACGTTTGGTATTTTTTTTTTAAATATGTAACTTTTTACAACAAATTTATTTATCTTTTCAGTCGGTTGAAAACAAATCTTTCTGGTGTTATACTCAAATATCTAAATATACGAAGGGACAGTAACTGTTATTGTTGTTGATATTAGATTTATTTATAGTAATCTCCTTTGTGTAAATTTCATCAGTATAGCCATTACTTTATAATTCCTAAGTATACACTTCATAGTCTCTTTAATTCTCTGTCGGAATTAAAAGGATACTCGGCCAACTGCTGTAGGTCGAGTAATTTGCCATAACAGCAAAGAAAAGTGCAATAAAGATATTATTAAAAAAGAGAAATTAAAAAAACTAAGTTTTTACCGTTCTCGGAGAATTTGACTTCATGTAAATTAAGCTATTTTTATGTGCTAGTCATAAACATGATCATTAACAGAAACTTATCAAGCCTTGGCTTTAAAAAGGATCTGTTTTTGGTCATTTAACTATTATGTAACAGACATATTGAATTTTGTGTAAAGAGTTGCTGAACTTGGTACATGCTATGATTTATAATAATACCTTTCTTAAATTCGCTGTTGAACAAGGTAGTATCTCTCTCATGGGGAGTTAACTTTAGTTTAATCCACCATTTTCTACATTTGAAAATGCCTGTACCAAGTCAGGAATATGACAGTTCTTGTCCATTCGTTTTTTATGCGTTTTGTTATTTAATTTTGTCATGGGATTATGGACTTTCCCTCTTTTAAAGTTATTTTTATTTTTGTGATTTTACTTTTTTTTAGATAGATTTGGTTCCTTTTCAGATACAAATATACAGTAAGGGTAAAAAATCAAAATTTTACCATTCCCTTTTCCTTGCCTTCTTACAAATTAAGTTTACTGTTGTGGCAAACATGTTTATTTGTTTTCATGTGTTTTATTTTCAAGTTTTTATAAATAAATGTTTAAAAACATTATCATCGTTCATTACTTTATTTTCTAAAATAACTAAAAGGTTTGCAGTTCAAAAATTGAACTAATTATGTTTACATTATGAAGTATAAACTGAAACCCTGTTTTTTCCCTTGTCAATAGATGTCACCGTCGAAAGCAATGATTGCCTGTAACCAATACCAAAATGATTGTCAGAAAGGTCAATTTATTCGGTTGGGTATATTTTAAGTTCTTTTGTACCTTCTGATTTTGAATCTTATTTTGTTTCTGTCCCACCTGTTACCCTGTTTTGTCGTTTTATACGGTTTAACCTTTTTGGCTTAGAATATTTTTTGCAGTCAATTCTTTGGATTTCAAAATATGGAAAGCATTCATTGTGTGAATCTGTTTGCCATTGAATTCGACGACTTGAATAGCAGTAAACGTTGCGACCGTAAACACGTCTCGCAAATAATGTTAAGTAATTAAATTTCATAGACGTTGTCACTTCATATTGATATAATTTTGTCTTGGACAATAGTAAACTGGAATCCGCTTGTATTCGCTTCACTCAAACAAAGTTTAGTAGGCAGCCGAGAACCAGCTTAGGATAATAGTCAACACATTCCGTCTGTTTGTACCGTTGCTGTAAGGAAATAATGACGTGTTTCTGAAGTGAAATTGTCTGATAATAGCACGTTCGTGTTTGCCTGTCTGCAAAATCCATATTCAGACTTTCATTACTCTGTCTCAGCAATATAAAGATACAAGAATATTTTACTGATTTGAGTGTGGGTTTGGACTGAAAGAATCGTTTCACTAAAACTCATTTGTGTTTCAAAATTTATCTTTAAAAAATTCTTGCGACTTCAATATCCGGTATGTACAATAACATCAGGTAATCAAGGTTTTGCATTTTTGACAGAAAATGTATGGTGGTCATGAAAAGCAGTTATTTTAGAATCAATCATGATTTGGTAAACATAAACACCGAAAATGTGTGTTGCATTTTTTAATGTTTAGCGCTATAAAACCAGGTTCAATCCACCCTTTTCTTCATTTGAAAATACCTGTAATAAGTCAGAAATATGACAGTTATTGACCATTCGTTTGATGTGTTTAATCATTTAATTTTACCATTTGAAAACGGACTTTCATTTTTGAATTTTCCTCATTTTTCAGAATTTTTGTTATTTTACTTTTTTATGTCTCTGTATTTACATTCTTTGTGCAGTTAACAAAAATTCTTCAGTATTTTCACCAGCTGATTAATTTGAAGAACTATCCAATGGGAAATATAAAAATGTATAAAGAAGTTAGAAAGATTTTGTACTATAAAAAGTTTTTGTAATGGACGAGTTCATTGATTATTGCCTAATTCCGTTATATAATGTTTAAACTTTATGTATTACTTGACTTTATTGATGAAAACGTGAAAAATGAGAATTATCACCGAATATGAACTAGGAATCATGATCAGAAAATTGAAACGATGAATTGTAAATTAGATAGCCTTTGTTTTCAAATAATTATGAACCAAGAAGACGTGTCACAACAGGTGACTGATAAAGATATTGAAAGTTCATATCGTATACCATTTAGTGTCCCTGTGTACAAAGAGTGCGGAAATATGTTGAAAATATTTGTATTAATTTTAGTGTCTCTATACTGTGTTCACGGTAAGACATCGCATATTCAAACTCTCTCTTTAGTAGCTAGACACTAAGATTTTAATGCTCATTAGATTACTGAAAATAAAACGGACGTGTAGTGCCTCCAAACTCATAACAGAGCACTCCTCTAAAGATAAGAAAAATACTGGCATCCGTCATATATTGTCTAGATGTATGTTACTGTTTATTATGTTTCGGCACAATTTTACAAGGACAACTATGTTCTGTAAAACAAATTAACTTAAAATTGATTATTTTTCAATAAACCACAAAATAGAAACGTGGCAAGTAGGATAGTATAGTACAAATAATTAGACTAATTTGTCTCCATCATTTAAAAGAGGGGCGAAAGATACCAGAGCAACAGTCAAACTCATAAATGGAAAATAAACTGACAACGCCATGACTAAAAATGAAAAGACAAACAGACAATAAATAGGACAAAAAAAAACAACATAGAAAACTAAAGACTGAGCAACACGAATCCCAAAAAAAATGGAGGTGATATCGGGCGCTCCGGAAGGGTAAGCAGACCCTACCCCGAATGAAGCACCCGTCGTGTTGCTCGTGTTATTACAAACCCGGTAAATAGTCTAATTGTCTAATTCAGTAATTCACATTAGATGTGTTACAATTTGTTTACGAAACCTTATATATTTTTATATTTTTTTCTGTTTTGGTTTAGCTTTCAGTTTTCAGTTATCTGTTTATTGTTTTTGTTGCTTTTTTTTTTTTACCTTGAATCAAGAAAATAGATAATGATGAGAAAGATGAAATTTAGTAGCAGAAGATCAGCATTTTTTTATGTTGCAATTACTTTTAATCGATTGAACGTAAGAGTGAACATAGATAGCCGTTTTCAAGTCTTTCCAATTACCAAACTATCATCATTGTCTAGTTACTTGATAAAATAAACTTGAGAAAACATTTCTTTGATTTATCCTTAGGTAAATCTCACTGTAGCTATCAACATCATCACTATGACATAGGAGCAACATGGCCTACATTAGATGGATGTAATACATGTTCGTGTACCCTGAATGGTGTCCATTGCACAGCAAACCCATGCCCAACTGATAACAGTAAATATAACATAGAAATAAGAAGTGCAACTCAGGTGCAAAATGCACATGGAACAGAATATAATAACAAAAATACGTAACTCTGGAAATTTCTAAATGGAATGTCCATGAGCAAATGTCAAAATCAAAAGCTCAAACGAATGGATCATAACTGTAACATTCCTGACTTGGTATATGCATTCTCTTACAAAGTTTTATGGCTATATAAACTTTCGCACTGTATGACAATCGCATAACAAATAATTATATTGACAACGATATGTGAACAAAACAAACAAAACTATTCATTAAGTTCATATTTATAAATGGGCTATATATTTTCTGATCAAAATTCCTTGTTTATATTCAGTGATAAATCTTATTCGGTGATGACATATTCTAAGAAAAAGGGGGTGAAATTTTTGTACGAAAACTTTAACATAACGTTATCATGTGTGAAACATATTTTAATTACCAGGTGACTAACTTGTTATGGCGTTCTTTAAATGTTTGAAGGGATGACTTCTACTCCACCACTTATTACAATATCTTCCTTGTAAGCAACCCTCTATCCAGGAGTCAGTATGATTGGGATCAAAAGCTTTTCTTTTTCAATTTCCCTAATAAGCTAATATTTGAATTCTGCCTCGATTGTTTTATAAAAAAAATTAACAATAAGAGTTGCACATTTGGCTCTAAATGATTGACGTTTTTGTGTTGATACACACGTCCTGCGAGCGTAACAAAATATGTTTATATCAAGACATCAAGCAGTTGGTTTTCAAATGTTTGGTTTCAGTGTTCATGATTAAGATAATTTCACAAAGCGCTTCACACGTATAAAATTTATAAAGTGTTTTTTTTACATTAGGCAATGATTTATAACAGTTCAAAAACTCCCTAAGAAATTTCCCATAAAATACCATGTTTTTGTTAAGTTTTACTTTGTGGTAGACTATGCATTAAATGTCATGGCTGTTGTATTTTACTAGCCAAGCAAGAATGCCATGTAAACCAACATATCTATAAATTTGGCGCAACATGGACTGCTACTGATGGGTGTAACTTATGTTCCTGTACAGATACTGGTGTACACTGTACAAATCATCATTGTCAAGTGGCTGGTTAGTAACAATTAATTTAACCACTTATTCAAATGAATAATAAACTAACTAGTTCAATTAATAACTGGTCATCATTAAAATCAGATGATGTGGTATAATATAATTACTAAAGAGATAGCAATCAACCAAAGACAAAGAGACGATGATGTATGGGAATGCAGGTCAACATACGTCCTTCATTATTTAGTTAAACCTTTATGTATAACAAGCATTTAAATGCCGCAGGGTAACAATTGTAAAACATTTACACAAAAAGGAGATATGTTGGTGTACCTAGTTATATGAGTAGCTAATGGTATTCTTTTGCATCAATTTTCATAATCATTAACCGGCACATACTATTGCAAAATGATACAGTATGCAGTTAGTATTTACCGCATTAGCAAAAAAGCACCTCTACTTTCTGAAAGTTGTGTTTAGTTAGAATTGTTGAATCAGAAGTGTGTTCAATATATTGTCAAAACACACGAGCTATCACTGATCAAGACAAAGAGGAATATTTTACTATTGCAACCCCAAAAATATATAATATTAGAAGGAAATCATACCATGAAAAAAACCTTTTACCATCAGGTATTTCATACAGTTGGTTTTTGAAAAATCGTTGATAAGAATTAGCTACTTGCTGTATTTACAAATTTCTGAGCCGTTGTGTAATTAGTAAATACTATTTTGATCCACCGCTCAGAGTTCCTTGTAATACTTGGTAAAACGTTTTACCAATCTCTTTAGTTGATTTTACCTTGCTTATTAATTTCAAATTCAACTGATAAAACACAGAGATCTTTCACTTATAATCTGCAGCAACATGCACCTACCATGGCACCATACACCATTTGGGATCACGTTTTGATGCCATTGACGGATGTAATACTTGTATGTGTATGGAACACGGTGTGGCCTGTACTGAAATGGGTTGTATAAACCCCTCAGCTGGTAAGATATAATTATATATTTTCATAAAATATGAATTTTGGATGTTCGTTCCACTTGTTTTTGAATGTTTGAACGATATAAAGAATCATTTAGTTTTATCCATGAAATGAAAAAAATTTCATGATTTTGTTACATAGTTTAAACAGCCATATTTGAAAAACCTGTAAAAATCCTTGTATTTTATTCCTTTTTTATTGTCAGAAAAAATGGTGCTTATTTTAAATAAATGAAAAGTCTTGAAAGAATTTTTCCCGCAAAATTTTTAATGGCTTATATCTCAAAAACAAGCACATGAACCTTTCTTTTATCTCCTTTTTTTTATATCATTTACCTATAGTATGTCAATTAATAACCGTCATTTAAAAAGATTGTTATTTCTAAAAGGGTATCGAACATCCTTCATACGTTTTGCAGGTTTTTTAACATTTTTTATATAAAATGTAATCAGATGATGTATGATTATTTATTAAACAAGTATCCACCAAATAACACAGGAAATTAAAGTAAGCCAGCGGTTTGATTTATATAAAACTAAAATAAACAAAAGAAAACAACTAATATTACTATAGTTACAATCTCCTGATTTTGGACAAGCCAATATAGAATATGGCGACATTAAACATGATTATAATCGCTCAATCTTCTCCTTACCACCGACATTGGTGTGAAAATACAACATAAGAACGAACTTGAAAAAATCAGCTGGGAAAGGCTTGACTCATTATATCAACACATATGGGGTCCAGTATCCCAGGCTAAATTGCAAGGGATCTCAGAGCAGCAAGTGTCTGAGAGATGCAGATAGCAGGCCCGCCAGCGAGCAGATATGCCCTGGCTATCATCAGCCTTTCCCCAGCTATGGACTAAATGCCTTGTGGGTGACTTGGGAATAGTCAAAGGCTAAGGAAGTTAATCCAAACAGAAACTGCGGGAAGATGGAACTCGTTAGCAAAAGCAATCGTCTAAGGGATGGATAACCCATAGAGACCAACCCGAACCTTCATGTAGAAGGTTCAGCTAAGGGCCAACACCCTAGCTTGTAAAACAAATACGTTACAAAAACAACTACAGAAGAAAACCCTCTTACTCGTCAGCGGCTAGAGATAGAGGTAAACACAAAAACAAAACCACGAGGACAACATATGACACGAAGGCCGATGAAGTTGTTCTAATCTAAGTATCCAACCAAAATTGGAATTTGGAATGTACGAACACTGTATCAAAGTGGAAAGAACTTGCAGACAGCAAAAGAAATGCATTGTACTTGAAAACCTACATTATGACGAAACTAAGATCAATACAGCATGGGAAATGACCAGAGATTATAATGTTCAATCATGTGAAGAAACGGTCGGTTATCTACAACAAAACCGCAAGAAATGGATGTCAGATAAAATATGGAAAATTGTCAACGAAAGAAGACAAGTGAAAGAAAAAGTTCTAACGGCTATAATTAGACAGCAAAAAAAGCGGACATAAGAACACTATAGCATTAAAGATATAGGGGTGAAGAAAAGCTGCAAACCAGATAAAAGGAACTTCGTAGAACAACTAGTCGATCGAAGAAGCCGAAGCCGCCTATAGCAAGGGAGACATCAAAACCCTATACAAAATTACTAAGCAATTAAGCGATAAACCACCAACCTCAAATACACTAATCAAGGATAAAGACAACAAGACCCTCCCTAAACTAAGAGATCAGCTTAAAAGGTGGAAAGGGCATTTTCAGCAGGTTCTTAACCGACCGTCACCTACAGATCCAACTGAACTACAAAATGGTCCAACATTGAACATTAAAATCAACAAAATGACAAGAGCTGAAGTTACTAAAGCTATCAAAAGATTAAAAAACGGGAAAGCAGGAGGCATTGATAACATACCACCAGAAGCTATTAAAGCCCTCGATGATACCTCTGTCCTTAGCCTATTACAACTACTAAATAGGATCTGGAAGAAGAAAAATACCAGACGATTGGAGTAAATGTCTTTTAGTGAAAATCCCCCAAAAAGGTAACAAGTCTCTTTGCAACAACTGGAGAGGTATCATTTTACTGGCCATACCGAGTAAACTGCTCTGTAGCACTATCCTTAGCCGAATTAAAAATGAAGTGGATAAGATACTTAGAGATGAGCAAGCTGGCTTCAGATAAGAAAGATCATGTGCAGACCAAATAGCCACATTGAGAATTACCATTGAACAGACAATAGAATGGCAGACGACACTCTACCTAAATTTTGTGTGGACTTCCAGAGAGTTTTCGATAGCATTGATCCCCAGGTCATCTGGGACATTCTTGAAAACTATGGAAGTCCACATAAGATCATCAAAATGATAAAACTGCTATACGACCAATTTTCCTGTCAAGTTATACATTGTGAAACTATGACCAAACTATTCCCTGTTACAACTGGGGTACGTCAAGGTTGTATTCTCTCTCTTCTCCTTTTCTTGATAGTAGTTGACTGGTTGGGAAAACAGCCTACAAAGATCAGAAAGGCATTGGATGGACTCTCACAACACGTCTAAAAGACCTAAAATTTTCCTATGAAATATGGACAGTATCCCATCGCTTCAAAGATGCACAACATCAGACAAAAAGTCTTGAAACAGCAGCAAAAAAAACCCAGGCCTATAAACATCAACACTAAGAAAACAAAATCAATGCGTTGACCACAATGTGTTAACGTCCAATACACCTTTACTTCTTTTATTCAACATTAAACACTGTTCTTATATTTATAATTTTATTGGATTTCTCACTTTTATTTGCGTTTAAACTGATTATAACTTAGGGGACAACAAATTGATTTGGGAAGGGGTGACGCAGAAGTGAACTGAAAATAAGTACTGTTAATTCAGAAATTATTGCGTGCATTTATTATTGCGATTTTGTCATTTTGCACTTGAATGCGATTTTAATTTTTACGATTTTGAGAAAAGTCATGCTTAATTCAGTTGAAATATTACAGAATGCGAGTTTTAATTATTGCGTTTACAACTCAGTCGCATTATTCGCAATAATAAAAACCTCGCAATAATTTCTGAATTTGTAGTAATCTTGCATCCATCTGACGGGGTACAAATGAATATTCCTGCGACACAAAATGCAGGAACTTATTGTATCGAAAGGTGAAAACTAATAAAAGAGGGACGAAAGATACCAAAGGGACAGTCAAACTCGTAAAACAAACTGACAACGCCATGGCTAAAAATGAAAAAAACAAACAGGAAATCAATAGTACACATGACACAACATAGAAAACTAAAGAATAAACAACACGAACCCCACCAAAAACCAGGGGTGATCTCAGGTGCTCCGGAAGGGTAAGCAGATCCTGCTCCACATGCGGCACCCGTCGTGTTGCTTATGTGATTACAAATCCGGTAAATAGTCTAATTCGGTAGGTCAAATTCATGAAAGGGAAGGGGATTGTAGTTACGACGTAAGGAACATATCCGATATCATTTGTGAAACGGTTATTCCATAACGGTCAACCAACTCGTGATGGCGTCCGTAAAATTTACGAAGGGATGATTTCAACTAATGATAATAACGTGTGCGTAGCATCATATGAAAATAAATATTGCGATCGCCAAAAACATCCTGCCTCATCACCAACCTATTATATACACGATGGTCGTGCCCTGATGATGTAATCAGATGTTATCTAAGGATTTTCTTATCCCAGGCATAGATTACCTTAGCCGTTTTTGACACAACTTTTTGGAATTTTGGATCCTCAATGCTCTTCAACTTATTACTATAATAGTTTGGCTTTATAAATATTTTGATATGAGCGTCACTGATAAGTCTTATGTAGACGAAACTCGCGTCTGGCGTACTAAATTATAATCCAGGTACATTTGATAACTATTATCTATACTAGAGGATATTGCTACTTGAAGGTACATGCAACTACCACAGAATAGTTTATAATGTTGGCGATTCATTTAATTCTACGGACGGCTGTAACACGTGTCATTGCACATCCCATGGTGTGTCATGTACTGAAATGTTTTGTGGTGTCCTTCACCCAACTGTGCAGCAAGCAAGTAGGTATATTATGCTTTAATAACAAGTTTTAAAAATTGTTGACCACATTTTATTTATATTTGATATTACTTCACAAATTATATCTAATAAATAATTTTTTATCTAAATCTAATAAAACAGCTGTTAATGAAAATGTTGAAAGTCAAATTCCAATAACAAAACCTCAATACAAAACTTAAGACTTAGCAATACAAACCCAACAAAAAACTGGGTTGAACTCGAGTGCTCCAGAAGGGGTAAACAAATTCTGCTCAATGTTTTGCAACCGTTGTAATGAGTAAATGAGTAATCATTTTGAAGTTGTCAATGAACTGTTTTTAAAGTTGATAACATCAGAAGTGAAACAGTCTAGACATGTAATACAAAATATAAAAAAATAAATGTCGTGTTATTGCCAAAGACACAAACATTCTGATATCCGAGGAAAATTTAAAAAGGAAAGTCCCTAATCAAATGGTAATATCAAAAGCTCGAACACATCAAACGAATGGATAACAACTATCACAATCCTGACTTGGTGCAGTCATTTTCTTATATAGAAAATGGTGATTACAATCTGGTTTTAAAGCTAGCTATTTACCTGTCACTAGCATGTCCTTAGCATCAAATTACTTTATATTGACAACGATGTGTGAACAAAACAATCAGACATAATAGGTAAACATATCAAAAAAGTCAACAGTGAGTTATTGTCTTAATCCCTATAAAAACAAACAAATATGGAACAAAGACTAACAAAAAGGCATATAGACAAATCACATCAGCAAAAATCAAAGACAAGAATACAAAAATGTACCATAGCACAATAACACAATTACAAGAGGTATAAGTACAGAGCCATTTCATTGTCAAAAATTAAAGACAAGAATACAAAAATGTACCATAGCACAATAACACATTACAAGAGGTATAAGTACAGAGCCATTCCATTGTCATAATGATAAGAAACGTTTGTTTAATACTTTGCTGCAATGCAAAACTACGCACAACAGCCTTACAGAAAACAGAAATTATCAAGATTTTGCTTCTTTTTTAATTGTTTGAAAAGCAACAAATAATGCTTTATAGGTAAAAAGGCAATTATATCAAAAACAAAAGAGAATAGTCCAATTGTTATTTTTAACTGGGATTCCTTGAATAAGTTATGGAGACAAACGCCATTTGCATGAACTAACACATTTAATATTTGGAGTAATAAAAATACTAATTGGGTGACAAATGCAGTCATTGGTCACATTCAAATGTTGTCTTTGTTGTAGAACATGTTAGATCATCTGTTTACCAGATTGGATTTAATTGTAACTATAACGGTAAACAATTCAATGTTGGAGAAAGTTGGCCAGCAACAGATGGATGTAACACATGTTCCTGTCACTCTGGAAAGCTGGTTGTTAGAATGACATGTACAGAAAATATGTGTGATAGGGGTAAATACCATTTCAGTTTATATTCTTTTCTTTCTTGTATAAAGATAATGGAAAAAAAACAATTTTGTACGAAGACAATGCTTTTAAAATAATCAATGTTCGTTATAGTTTTAGTGTTTAAATTTTATCACAATTTAAATGCTTCACTGAATCGATTGTTGAGAGTTCACTTTACACCTTATCGCTATTCCCGGTTGACCCAAGAATAAGTCCCACTTGCATTATTGACTTCATACAATAATCACTTTTCCACTGTGGGGTCAGATATTTTGTATTTTGACGTCAACATTAAACGGGATCCTGTGGAATGTCCTGCAATGGCGGACACATATTGGTAAGGTGTATTCGATACTACTGCAGGTGAATGTTTCCTCTTCGAAGGTATCAGCAGCTTTATAGTCTCCACTTCTTTGTTCTCATCAGTTATCACTTATATGGTCATAATGTTTTATTTGGTAGAACCTTTCGGTCATTAGTTCCTCTGTACTGGTAAGTTTTGAAAATTATTTTGTCTTTTTAAATTTTTTTTATTCGAGTGTCATTGTTTAGTCTATAGAAGACAAAAAACGCGCGCATGACGTACACAATTTAAATCCTGGGTTTTATGTATATTTACAGCCATGTGCACTGAGTTGGAGCCACTGTGGAGATTTCCTTTCCGATGGTATTCCCAGCACTTAAGTGCTGATAAGAACTATCATTTAGAGGTTTAGCGCTATTAAACCAGGTTTAATCCACAATTTTCTACATTGAAAAATGCCTGTATCAAGTCAGGAATATGAAAGTTGTTGTCCATTCGTTTGATGTGTTTTGTCATTTGATTTTGCCATGTGATTAAGGACTTTCCGATTTGATTTTCCTCTGAGTTCAGTATTTTTGTGATTTTACTTATTGATATGAACAGTATTATAAATAAGCTGTTTTGAAATAGTGAAGATTGTCTTCCCCAGTAATAAATCACATTTGGTCTGTTTAGCAAAAGCTTAAAGTATTAGACGTCAATGCTGTTCAACTTCATTATTTACTTGGCCTCTTTTACTTTTGTATTCGAGCGTCATTGATGAGTCTTATATAGCAAAACCTGTGTATGGCGAACACAATTTTATTTCTGGCATCTATGACAATTTTATTTGATCTTTATTTAATTCGATTCCTTTTGCCTCGTTCATAACATTAATATTTTATTTTAAATGTTTACTTAGTTGGAAATTGTGCGTACAATGGAAAATCATATAAGATGGGAGAATCCTTTCCAAGCATCGACAAATGTAATACATGTACATGTGGTTCGGATGGTTCCTTATCCTGCACGGAGATGGCGTGTGTATTCAACGTTGACCAACAACATTTAATCAACTTGGGTAAATAAAATAAATTTAACTTTCATACGTCCAAAGAACTTTACTTATTTACCGTTTGGTGAGGGTAACAAAAACATATTGCCAATATATAGTCCTCAAGATTAGTATATGTGTCTATCCAATATATCGAGCTCCAAATCGTTTCTAATCTAACAGTTGGGAATAAACAAACATAATAAATCAAAGTATTGAATGATACTATCTTGAATTATTTCAACACATTAAAAAAGACTACTAGTATCTCAATTTTATTTCTAAAATACGAAACTTCACATGAGCCTTGCTTTGTCATAGTTTGATTTGCTGTCTGTCGAAAATATCAAACTAAAACACATGGTTTACTTTATGACAGCCCAATAACATGCCACTATATTATCAATGACATTTGATTATGTTCATTTATCGGTTTACTTTAGGGAAAAGATCATCTGTTTATCAAACTGGATTCCATTGCCATCATGAAGGAAATCAGTTTAGTGTTGGCGAAAGCTGGACAGCCTCAGATGGTTGTAATACATGCACCTGTCATGCTGGAGATATTCTAGTCCGCAGGACATGTACTGAGAAAACTTGTGCAGTCGGTTTGTATACACAAATAAGAACATTTACAGTCAAGAAATTATCAATCTCAGTAGATGTCATGCATAATACTTAAGAGTATCGAGTAGTTAATTGACACCTATTCAGTAAATGTTATTGCTAGCAGTACGTAAAATCACGAAGATCTTCTATAAAAAAAGAGTTTTTGGAATATTTATAACAATGAAAAAGAAAACTAAATCAAAGGTCTTGCAATAGTGCATTGTCTATCATATTTTTTTTTTCTAAATTCCGTTTCAGAAAATAAAGAGCAAAACCAAATATATCCATTTCTCTTAGTCGATTGATTCTTTTCCTGACATGTTGCTTCTTTAAGAAATATTTAATGGAAGCCATAGATGTGTTGGAAACTTACACATACCCTGGACCATGATATTCGAATTTTATCCTGAGTATTTTATCCCGGTGTTACTTACAAAGCTTAAGAAGCACGTTAAAATTTAATTCAATCAACGTGTGGTTCTTAGTTCTTCATTGGCCGAAATTCAATAATGACGTTAAATTGTCTTGTTTTCCTCTGAATTTCTTTTTGTGATGTAATGTTAACGAGAAACATAGAATCAACACATCTTTTTAAATATCATTAAAAGAGAAGGATTAAGAGAAACACATTTTACCACCAAATCGCGTGAGAGACGATATTTTTCTATTGGTTAACGTGCAAATAATGGAGATATTTCAGCTAAATAAAGACAACAGTAATATACCGCTGTTCAAAACTCATAAATCGATTGAGAAAGAAACAAGTCCGGATTACAAACTAAAACTGAGGGAAACGCACCAAATATAAGAGGAGAACAACGACACA
Organism: Mytilus trossulus; assembly: GCF_036588685.1. Lineage (NCBI taxonomy): Eukaryota > Metazoa > Mollusca > Bivalvia > Mytilida > Mytilidae > Mytilus > Mytilus trossulus. The sequence continues at coordinate 18,259,773 of NC_086374.1, read as the reverse complement.
ACAGAAACACTACATTACAATGTAACACACACAGAAACGAACTATGATATAACAATGGCCATTTTCTTGACTTGGTACAGGTAAAACTGTTAAATCATACACCACAAATATGCAACACAGCTGAATTCAAATATCTAAATAAACACACAAACAATTTCTAAAAAAGACACCAACAAGAAAGTTATTGAAATTAATAGTACATTCAGTTTATTAAAACATAATGCCGTATACACTTTCCCGATAAAGTAAAAGCTAATCAAAATATAAATACATAATAAAAACAACGCTATAAAAACCTTACGGTTTTAGTTTGTAACCCGGATATGTGTTTTTTTTTCAAGCAATTTGTGACTTTTCAACATAGGTATACTATTGTTTCCTTTATTTATGGAACCTCCGAACCCATCTGCAGGACCGCCAAAATCGAAAGCTCGAAAGCTAAGCTGGGGTCACAAATTTCAAAGTCTTGAATGAAAAACAGAAACTTGAAACTAGCAGTTGACACATATCACACACACAAACACCAACACACACACAAAGAGAGAGAGAGAGAGAGAGAGAGAGAGAGAGAGAGAGAGAGAGAGAGAGAGAGAGAGAGAGCTACGTTTAAAGTTGTTTGGGTTAACTTGTTCCCTTTCATCATGTACATTGGATTAATAATTTTGCTTTTATCAAGTACATTGAATTAATACTTTTAATCATGTTAATTCGATTTATATTATATTCTGATTCCTTATCTTAGTTGGAAATTGTGCGTACAATGGAAAATCATATAAGATGGGAGAATCCTTTCCGAGCATTGACACATGTAATACATGTACATGTGGTTCGGATGGTTCCGTATCCTGCACAGAGATGTCATGTTTATCTGAAGTTGACCAACACCTATTAATCAACCTGGGTAAATGAAAATAATACTTCATAAATTGTGTGCGTCCGATGAACTTTTTTTCTTGAATTACAATAAGGCTAGCATTGTTAGAGTAAACAATTTTGTTTCTAAACAAAAGCATATTGACAACATACAGACATTAAGATAGTACATGAGTCTATACAAAAAAAAAACTCATCATAGATACCACGACTAAATTTTGTATATACGCCAGTTCGTCTACAAAAGACTCATCAGAGACGCTCGAATTCAAAAAAGTTTAAAAGGCCAAATAAAGTGCGAAGTTGAAGAGCATTGAGGACCAAAATTCCTAAAAGTTTTGCCAAATCCATTTGACATGAGTCTTTACAAAATATTAAGCTCCAAGTCGCCCCGAACATAACACAAGGTAGGAATTAACAATCATAAACTATTAAAGATCAGAAAGATACATTGCAACATAAATCAACTACTGTATTGATGAAATCAATTCTAATATGTATATACATTTGATCAAACCAATAAACATTCTGCACTTGTACTGCATGCAGCTTGCACTTTTATTTTGAAATGTAGAATCCAAACATCAAGTCTATATAGATTACTAACTAAATAAAACGAACTTATAAGCACTATTACAACGACACTTTAATGATAGTTATTGAATTGTTGATAGTTTAAGAGAACAGGACTTCAAAGCGTTAATTATTTACTTTAGTGATGTTTTCGTTTTAAAGATTTTTCAAACATTTTAGTTAGGGAATTCGCCTTTCTACTGTTTGAATTGAATTGTTCTTGGCGAGTTTAGTTTAGATGAAACACGAGTTTTTCGTACTAAACTTAAAGCCTGGTTTGGAATACGCGTTTTTTCAACAGTTCAATTTCAACATTTTTTTAAATTTTAGATGCTTTCTCTATTAGCACTAGTTATAGAATAACCGATATTCCTGACTAGGGCTTCTGGGTGACATTCAATGACATGCAACATTGTTTATCCATTTCATATGAAAAGAAAATCATTATCGATTTACTACTTTTAGGGAAAAGATCATCTGTATATCAACGTGGATTCCATTGTCGGTATGAAGAAAAGCAGTTTAATATTGGCGAAAGCTGGACAGCATCAGATGGTTGTAATACATGTTCATGTCATGCTGGAGATCTTATAGTCCGCATGACATGCACTGAGAAAACTTGTGCAGTTGGTTCGTATAGATCAAATAGTATATATTATACAATTTACCAAAAAGATTCAAGCAGATAATATCAAGGAATATATTTTACGGATTTTGCGGGTGATGCATGCATAACATAAGACTGAAAATGACTGAATTATTTTAGAGCTGTTCATATCAAAATGATCCTTTCAGATCAAATTTGGTTTTTCTGTGAACATTAGAAGATTTAAAGCTTGGTATCATTTTAACAATTTATCAATCGCAAATCAAACCTGTCGATCATCGAATATTGGGTGTCGCCCTTTTGGGTGTCTTTTGGTAATTTTACCGTGCTGTTTCTGGTCATGTTTACTCCCATTTCCCTTTGATTTATATTTATAAAGATATTTACTGTTTAAATACAAGTATACAAATATAAATATCTGGGTATTATCATTTACTTTAATGGAAATTTTAAACATGCAGCAGAACACTTATAAAAACAAAGCCTAAAGGCACTTTTTTCTCTGCATTCTAAGACATTTGGATTCAATACTATAGATCATAAACTAAAATTAAAACTTTTTGATACTCTTATAAAACCCATAAGTACTTATGGATCTGAAATATGGATTAGTGACTACAATATAAAAGACTCAAATATTGATAAATTACCTTTTGAAAAAATTCATAATAAATTTTGTAAAAATATTTTAGGAGTTCACAAGAGAAGTTCAAATATGGCAGTGAAGTGTGAATTAGGAAGTCAACCTACTTTGAATCATATACTAACCCTAGCCCTTAAATATTATGATCGACTTAAACAGCTTCCATCTGACAGATTGCTTAGTGAAACATATAAATTAGATCATTCATTATATACTGATGGACACAGATCTTGGCACAAATTTATCTCTAACTCTATTGAAAAATATAATTTAACAGACAATAATCTCAATTTAAAGAACTTAAAGGAAAATATTAATAACCAACATTCTAATAACACTTTGCATAATCTAGAAAAATTACGTTCAATTGAACAAGACAATAAATTACATTACTATGCCAATATTTATTCAGAAGAATTTAAATTGCAAAATTATCTATCTTATAAATGTTCTCCTAATATAACAAGAAATCTTACAAAATTAAGAATTAGTTCCCACCCTCTTTTGATTGAGAAGGGTAGATATTTCAGACCAAAAATTAAGAGAGAAAACAGAATATGCTCTAACTGCAATCAAATAGAAGATGAAAAACATTTCCTTATTTATTGCAAAAAATTTGAAAATAATAGAAAACAACTATTTAATAAACTAAATTTTAATTCACAAGATCTGTGCCCTGAAAAAGTTATGGAAACCATTATTAGTTTACTTAACCCACAAAATATTGATGATACAAAAAATATATGCCATTACATACAATTATGCTTTGAATCTTTGTAATTTTATTCATTTAACCTTGATTTGAAATTTTGTCATACATAATATATATTTATTCATGTGATGTAATATCATGTTAATGTGGGGGAAGACATCATTATACTTGTATTGATTTTCCTGATTTAATAAAAACTTGAAAACTTGAAAAAAAAAAAAAAAAATTATATGAATTACTATAAATATTTGTGTAATAAATTATGTTTCAGGAGGGCAGTGCACATACCACGGAAAAGCCTTTAAAGTTGGAGAGTCGTTTCCAAGTATTGACAAATGTAACACATGTTCCTGTGATGCGGACGGATCTGTCCCTTGTACTGAAAGATTTTGTTTATTGAATGAAAACCAAGCCGGTTAATGCCGTAAGCTTTTAATCACACTTTTTAACAAGGTTGCCTTGTAAACATTAAACAATTCAGATATAAGGAACAAAACAAGTACTCAATCAAAGCCAACCAATCAAAAATTAAACAAAAAATTTAGCAGCACGAAAAATTGAAAGGATGAATATAGTGTTATATATCAGTATGTATGGTCAGATTATGTTTCTGTTTGTGATATACTATTTACAAACATCATCCCGGAGCACCCCTGTGATTCCGGTATGATACGTACTGAACTACGTTTCCAACAACCATATACAAATCAAGTATATAACAATAGGGAAAAAATGATTATCCTGAGTTTATTCATACTTCATGGCAATTATCGCTACGGTCTATTATTACTACTGACCATGCCCTCTAACATTTAGAATCTGCTGCCTTGGTTAAGTGAAAATGACTTACGTCATTTTTGTTTCTTCAGTTTATAAACCTTTTTTTTTAAATGCGTCAATTTTGAATATGCCGCATTTGTTTCCGAACATTGTTTGAATTAAGATTGACATCATATTATCAAATTATGCTTATTGTTAACCATAGTATCTATAAAAATGTAAACTTTTAGCTAATTTTGTTACGAAAGAATTCGTTCTGGCAAATATAATTTGCAAAATATTCGTAGCATCAACAAAAATATTATGTGTATATGTCGTCTAAAACACCTTACTTTTGAACACATACATGAAAGGTGTTATAGACGACACATAAAATTATATTATTGTTGATGCTACGAATATTTTGCAAATTATATTTGTCAGAAAGAAATCTTTCAAAAACGAACGAAAATAAATTTGACAATCATAACCCACGACAACTACTGTGTGATTACTTTCTGTTTCAGGTGGACATGTTATGGCAGTGTGTATAAAGAGTACTTTTTCCACAAGGAGATAAACTTACATAGAAGACTGTTTTAATTAAAACAATTTTATTTAGGGTGTATGTCGTTGAAGTATGTAATCTCCCAATTGATACGATATTCCTGTGCTTGCATTTCCTATCATGATTTTCTTGATAGAGGGTTGTTGCTCAAAAGGAAGCTATTAAACCAAGAGTTCCAAATGGTGAAGTTGAAATCATCCCTTCGTCAATTTTACGAACGCCATCACGAGTTGGTTGACTGTTATGGAATGACCGTTTCACAAATGATATCGGATATGTTCCTTACGTCGTAACTACAATCCCGTTCCCTTTCATGAATGTGACCTACCGAATTAGACTATTTACCGGATGTGTTTAATATTTTCATTCTCAATTTTATTGTTATCCCATAAGCAACACGACGGGTGCCACATGTGGAGCAGGATCTGCTTACCCTTCCGGCACCTGACATCACCCCTAGTTTTAGGTGGGGTTCGTGTTGTTTATTCTTTAGTTTTCTATGTTGTGTCATTTGTACTATTGTTTGTCTTTTTTATTATTAGCCATGGCGTTGTCGGTTTGTTTTAGATTTATGAGTTTGACTGTCCCTTTTGGTATCTTTCGTCCCTCTTTTAAGCGAATGGATAACAACTGTCTATGAATTTGCCTTGGATTTCGGTATTTTTGTTCTTTAAGTTATTCTACTTCGTCAATGATGTTTTTAAAAAAAAGAACAATAGGGATCCTGTATTTGTTTACAGAATTTGATTTAATGCTAGTCGCGTGATGCTAGACAGTAGTTGAATCTCCTAATATAGATATTCCTTAACCTGGTAGTTTTGAACCTAAAAGATTTGAGTGTGTATAAAGTTCTCACATTTATTTTATCTTTTAAATGATCAATCAGTTTATGTGTGATCGATTAAACTTGAAACAGAAAATTATCAAACTTAACATTGTAGTGTATCTTCATCGTTAAATTAAATTCTGAAAAAAATATTAATTTCAAAATGGCTGATCTTGCTAATTTTCTAATAGCGAAAATTAACTGGACAATATAACTGAAATAACAAATGGGTTGTCAAATGTCTGATATTTCATACTACGTGTAGTTCTGATAATGGAATATATCGACCTCTGCATATAATGGTCTGCATATGATGGCTTGCACAAGAGCGTACCAATAGACCTAAGGCGACACCCATTTGATTTTCTGTGTGTGTGGCTAGAGGATTTTCAAAATGAATAAGTTGGCCTGGTATGAACTGAAATAAATTACTTTGAAATATTCGGCTTTAAGGGTTCCTAATGAGGGCAATTCCAGTATCTCCGATCATATACTTTGTTAGAGAGTTGCTGTTTACAAGGAACCTTTTAAACTTATGCTTTATGATTTTTAAGTTGACGTCATGTCTTCAAAAGTTTTTACGGAATATGAATCATCTGTGGATTTAATTTCCCATTTCCAACGCAAACAATTTCAAATGAAACTACATAGCCTTCGCCTCTTTTGTTTTGAGGGTTTTGTTTTTGCTTTAGTTTTCGGTGCTGTTTTTTTGCGCTTTTTAATGTTTTATTTTAAATCGTCATAGTGTTGCATACTTCCCATGTACTCATGAGTAATGTATATGGTGATGTATTGTTAACGGTTAGACCAGATATATTTACAAATACGCTTATTTACAATACCTTATCACTGGATATGAATAATTATTGTATTTAAACATTGTAACAGTGCAGGTATTATAGGTTTTTCCTTTTGGTCACAATGAGTTCCCCATCGCTTTAATGTTGGTCTTGTACACAATCTTTTTTGTTCTTTCTATATAGTATTTATGGACTATTTATGGACTTAAGTGTGTTTAACCGATGTTTATATTTGACAATGTTACTGAATATTTGTCTTCGACCTGTTAGCTTCTCTTGTCACGTTGACCTGCATCCATCTTCCAATTATTTGACTGGTTTTCGTATGTTTTTTTTTTAATTCCACCTGTACTGTTCAGCTGCTAGACCTACTTCCAATTTTCAGCTGTTTGTGGCCGATTAGACTGACGATGGTACAATTCGTCCAGTAAACAGTGTTTCGGTATTGGCATGATTTGAATGATATGTGCGATATGATTTTAAATTAAAATTTCATTTAAGAATTGAATGCTTCTTTTTGTAAATTTATTGGGTGGTAAAAGCGTTGACCGAAGTACATTTTGTATGAAGCGCGGAAGCGCTTCATTCTAAAAATGTACGCACGGTCAACGCTTTTACAACCCTATAAAGTTTCAAAAAGAAGTATTCAATACTTATAATTACATTTTTTAAGCTAAAATCATGAAAACACGATTTTTATCCAGTTTTATTTAATTCACCTGTGCACTTTTTTGTGGGACCTCGTGTCATCATGCATGATAAATGTTATTGTCTGATGCAATTGTTTACGGGGTAACATGTAAGCCAATCAGAATAACGTATTAAAATGAAACTTACATCTAATGTAATTATTAAATCATGCAGTTGTAGATAACCAGGTTTCCACTTGGTCAGGCACAGCCCACAAAAAAACCAAACGTAACGCTAAAATTCCGTTTCATAAAACAATCGTATTTTGCGATGGTCGCACATTGCGTGTGAATCGCGAACGCTATTTACGTGTGGTTAAACCTGTCGCAATGCGATCGTTAAATAAGAGATGGCCGTCGCTCTGGCATACTTCGAGGTACTTCAGACGCCGAATTTTTAGCCGACAAGGGGTTTTCAGATAAGGATTGAAATCAGTGATAATTTAAATGACACGATATAGCATATCTCGCAACCGTCTTGGTAGACAGGGCATAATTTAATTTGCAGATACGCTTTTACCACGCCTTGAAATAACGACTTTGGTAAATTTCTCCAACTTTGACCTCCTCTCACACTGACTTTCGAGTAAAATAAAAGACAATTGCGTGCTATGTACTTACAATTCATATGTATATCAAGTTATTTCAGCAGAACAATCAGAAATATCTGGACCAAACCATTTGTTTGTGATATATGAACAAAAAGATCTAGACAATAAATTTTATACCAATGTTACCTGTTGACGCTACTAAAAGGTGTCTTCTGTCACGTCCGCGTTTTTGGCAGGGAGTGCTTGTTTGTCCAATTATAAATAATTCCGGTTGAAATATTATATTTTTTTTTTATTTCGAGGGCATTTGAAACTATCTTAATCTATCAGTAGCTGTTCATTAAAAAAAAAAAGCAGCACTCTTTCATGAAGATATGGGGAGGGTATATTTACAAAAAACCAAAAAAATTGTCAGATAATTTGATACTATGCGGGATTCAATATTTAGGTTCTGACGTTGGATAACATTTTGCATGGCTTTCGTGGGTACAGACTAACCAATGTTTTAAGTCGACGAATTATTTTTTTCTATAGGCTTTATATGCCTAAATTGTCAAACCTCGAAATCAAAAGCTAAAAAATAAACATCAAGTTGGAACTTGAACAATCAAATTTCGGGTATGCAACAACACAGAACGGTCTTTTAAATTAACCCCATTAGAATTGTTTCAATAGTTATATAGAATAGAAATAGATTTTGCAAATGTTATTATTACTATGAAAATGAGTTTGGTACGATATTTAAAAAAGGGACAATTACGGAACATAACCTAAATACTTGTGTCTTACAGTTTTAAACAATGAGAAAAGAACGATATAAACAATTTAAAGAAAGCCATTTAGTTTAAACATATTTTATCTGCAAAATAGCAAAATGGATATAGATATGAACAAAGAAGAAATATGTTATAATGACAATAACCGAAAAGGAATACATGTTATAAAAAAAAATCGAAACCCTTTCTCTCGCGATGTTATGCTGCTGTCAGCGTAAAAGTGTAATGTTAACTAAAACAATCATTCATTTATCAGTAAACTACAGAATTATAAAAAAAATCTTAGATGTTATTTCTTGGTTTTCGAGATGAGCTTCTATCTAATTTCCGTAACAATTCATGAAGGTTCACTTTGTCATGTCAAAAAATGTAATCCAAGACTTTCTGTAAATGTGAACTGGTATATTCAAAGTCCATTCATCAGAAATATACTATCGTGTATAAATGGGAAAAAAAAATATTTTCAAACATTTGCTTCAGACATTTTAAAAAGCAATTCAAAAACTTCAGCAAAACTTTAACCCAGGACTGTATTTACTTGTCAATTGTAAATAAAAAAAGTCTATTTACTAGTAAACAAACGGAAAATGAAAAAATGTTTTCAAACATTCACTCTGGATACTGTCTTTTGGTCATAAACAACTTATGTCCAATTTCATGAAATTATATGATGGGCTGACAAAGTTACTGATGTTTCAAACAAACTTTAACAAAAGACTGTACCTTAATGTTGACGCCGACGCCGACGACGTAATCTATTATCGGTGTGTCCCGCTTTATTAATAAATTTCGGAGGCTCGACAAAAAGGGTGGACATGCAATGTACATGTAAGATGATAAGACTGGTCGCGATTGGAATGAGAGAATTAAAAAATTCATCATTTTTTTTTAAATTGAATGTTTTGGATCGTTGTGTTACTGTAATTCTGACATAAGATTGTAGGGACTCAAAAATGTATAGTATACATATTTACAAGAGAGTTGTCTCATTGGCACTTATACCACATCTTCTTACATCCATTTTCCTGAAATGTAAGGTCACCATCAACAGCCAAGTAAAGCTCAAATGTTTCACGCCATTATTCCTACAGCTCATTAGTCCCACAGCCCATTTCTGCGACAACCCATTAGTCCGACAACCCAATATTCCAATACTTTTTTTAGAAGAGCGGTATAATAATTAGGTCAACTTTGAGACATCACAATACAAGTATAATATAATTATCATTATATCACCATAGGTCTCAGTCAGAATCGGAGCTAAAACAAAATAGAAAAAAAAACTAACGGTTTTGAAATCAAATAACAGTATCAAGTAGATATAGGAAGATGTGGTGTGAGTGCCAATGAGACAACTCTCCATCCAAACAACAATTCAAAAATTAAGCCATTATAGGTTAAAGTACGGCCTTCAACACGGAGCCTTGGCTCACACCGAACAACAAGCTATAAAGGGCCCCAAAATAACTAGTGTAAAACCATTCAAACGGGAAAACCAACGGTCTAATCTATATAAACAAAACGAGAAACGAGAAACACGTATATATTACATAAACAAACGACAACTACTGTACATCAGATTCCTGACAGGTGTTCTACACAAGTCAAAAGAACTTACAATAAAATCATCATTTTCCCCATAATAGTAAAGTTTTCTTTTGTTAAAACATTGAAACAAATTTCGAAGATTAATCATGTTTATCTAACTTTATCGAATCTCGATAATACGGTGGCATTATGCGGCTACATGTATTAAAGAACGAGATAACTATCTTGTGGTAACGACATATAAAGTCTACAGACCTAACATTTACGTTATTTGGTCTAGAGTGGACAGTTGTCTCATTTGAAATCGTACTGTATTTTCTTATTGTAACAAGAAGCGACAAGAAGAATAAATTTAGCGACAAGAAAACTTTAAAAACATTTTTTTTGATATATGGGCAGTAATAAAGTTATTTTCCATTTTTTTTTATTATTATATTGATAGATATTTCCCAGTCATATTATGCTTTTAATTTGTACATGTACTTGTGTTTAAGAACAATTATATATTTATTTTATATTTTTTTTAACACTCTTATTGTCTAAAATATTATAAACTGACTGTATGCAAGGTGCTTTATTCGTGAACCAATGTCCAGAAAAGAAAATGTTAATAAAACGTGAATATTTTGTTTTGTGTATTGACTCATTTAATCTCTTGAAATCATGAACAAAGCAATAACAGAATACATGAGTACCTATCCTATTAAAATAGTTAACAAGCTTGGGTAATGCTTCAATAACCAAAGGATTAAATGAATCTCTAATTTGATAACGTTAAATGTTAAAAAAAATACTGCAATTTAATACCACAGTCCCACTAGGTCACGATCGCACTACGAGCTGTGAAAAAAAATCGAAATTCGATGATCGTAGTACGATCGTTTAGACCGCAGCAAGGTCGTATCTCGGTCGTGGTGAGGTCTTCAAGATCGTGATGAGCGTGGCCAACTTTGAACATGTTCAAAACAATCGTTGTGCGGTTGTGGCAAAATCAGCTCGTAGTAAAAGTGTAGTGAGAGCGCACTAAGATCCTAGTAAGATCGCAAAAGTCGCTGTACCATCGTAGCGAGAGCGTGTTTCTATTTGGAGAGACTGCGCTACGACCTCACTGCGACCACCACGTTCTCACCACGACCCAACTGCGCTTCCACCACGACTACGTATACCACGCTGTTACCTCAACTTGCAAAAGTTAAGACACGTACTGTACATGGAGGAATTTTTGTGCAGTTAAAAAATGTTGCCAATATATTTTAGCAGAAGCAGAGTTATGAGAGTTAATCAGATCTTCACACACTTTTAGAGAATCGTGTAGCAGTCATGTGTCCTCGTGCACGGTGAAGTAGAGATCGAAGAGTGGTCGAATGTGGTCGCGAAGGGATCGGGTATTGGTCGAATTGGTCTGGGATAAAATAAATATTGAAGTCGCAGTGATCTTGAAGCGATCGAGCATTGGTCGAGTTAATCGGGAAATGATCGGACATTAGTCGAGCAACAAATCCAACTAAGTTAGACATCACGTGACTTTTGTGACGTATAATAGCCGCCATTTTGTATTATATTTCCCCATATAAAATGCATATATGCTTCAATAAAGTTTAATTTTCTCATAAACCTGATCCGTTTTCTTAATTTTGCAAATCGACTTGATATTCAAACATATTTCTATCAAACAATGTTGGTCCTAACATTTTAATTTTTGATTAAATTCGGTCAAATCGGAATCGTAAAATATGCACTTTTTCTCGTCATTTCTCCGTTGACTCAATGCTAAATTACCTATACTCATGTCTACTTTTATAACAAATAAAGAAATTCTGTAAATAAAACACAAACTTTGCAAATCGATTAAGTATATTCAAACATATAGCTGGCGAAGAATACTACTTAAAACAGTTTAATTTCAGGGAAAATTCGGTCAAACATCGATTTAAAAAAGGAATTTTCCGAGATTTTTCAAGATGGCGACTGATGTATCATATAGAAATGTTGCATCAAATCAATGATTTCTATAGTTAGACTTAAACAGTTTCCTAGATTATATTTTTTTTTTATGAAGAATCTCTGATGTTTCTGTTATTTTCCTTTAGTGATATTTCGATATCATTGATTTCAAAATTTCTTTATAAAAAAAAATATATTTTAAGTGTGACACGGGAACATTTATTTTTGACAGATATTCATCCAGGAGATACTGTTAACAGAAAATAGTTTACAATATCTATAATAAAAAAAAATCTTTTCTTTTTTTAAAGGTGTTTTTTTAAGTTTTCTGTTTATTTTATCTTTCTTTAAAAATACATTTATACATTCCTTTTAAAACAAAAAAGAAATAAATGTTTTCATCCAAAGAGAAAAAAAAACCAATGTCCAATTATAATAGATAAATATTCTATACCTTTAAAATTTCATTCCTTGACCGAACAGGTGAAATCTAACTTGGGTTATAATGTTACATCATAATATATTGTCAGGTAGACGTGCAAACCAAAAGCAACCAGGTGACATTCAACATCCTGTCAGTGTGTATACATGTATTACCAGAGTTTAAATTTTGTGATATACAAAAGTTTTCATAAATGTACAAATAAATATCTTCTCCTTCCCGTGTCATATCAGAAGAAGTATGTTTCATAATAAACTTTAGGAAAATATGAATATTATGAACATTTCTTTAAAAAAAAAAATTTTGCTCAAAAGACATTCAAATATTTATATGTTTCTAAATTTTTTTGCAAAGAAATATTCTGATTCAAATATGAATTTAAATGACTTTCGATCATTGAACATGATTTTATTGCTATTTATTTTTTAATTAAATATTTAAAGCTAAATCCAGGCAATGAATCGATATAAAGTTTAAATTGTGTAAAAAAAATATATAGTTATTGTATACATTCCAACAGAGACGTATAATACGATTGGTCTGGTTGTAACAATATTGTATACCCGATAATATCTATCGACAGAGTTATCGGTCCTGAATAGGACTGATATAGTTGGGTATGAGGTCGAAATGATCGAGTAATGACCGGTAAAACTTTTGTATTCCGATTAAACTCGTTCTCTACACGATCGATCCTTTCCCGATCGATTCGACCGTTACTCGGCGAATTTTCGATCTCTTCTCGAGTGAATTGCTTCTCGATCCTTTCTCGAATGTTTTTGACATGTCAAAAACTCTCGGGTAGAAAGTCAGATTGATAAAGAGCAAAGTAGACCATCCAGAGCATGCATGTCAGTTGAGTAAGACCAGTCTCCCGATCACGTAATTTGTCTTGATTAGCCTTGATCGAGTTGATCTGATCGGCAGTGTAAACCTAGCTTTATGATTGTTTGCTTGTTGTTTTCTGAACGTTCAGTGGTAATATTTCATGCAGATTAATGACAGAGAGAATAACTTTCAAACTATAATTTTGATGCTGCATGCTTTGTCGCTGAAAATGAATTTTTAAAAGTGTAAAATAAATACATATAAAAAAAACCAGGACAAGAGAGAAAGAGAGAGAAAGACGACAAAAAAAACCCAAAACAGATTTTTACCAAATATAAAAATATTTTCCATAGATTTTCTATTCATATTAGGCAACCCTCTTTGTTGGTTGTTTGTAGCATGTTGATCTCACCGACTTTTCAATTTTAAAAGAGACCACTAAAATCGACTTACTAAATAGCATCTCCTCGTTGATGATCTTACATTAGGAATATTATCCATTCTTTTCTGTTTGAATATCAGATATTTATTTGAAATAACCCAAGATATATCATATAATTTATAAAATAGAAAATAATGACCCATCCTCTAAAAAAAAAGTACCAACAAAAATTGACAATGAAAAAAATAAAATAAAATAGCCTAACGGATTCTTCTGAATATTACATGTATTTTAATTATTCAGCAATGATTACATTTTATACCACTGATAAAACAATTCATGACAGGGGTCAGACAAAGATTACTATTGACTTCAAAAAGCTTTGTTACAGTAAATTTCATGCGTCTGAAGCGTAATTTGAAATTATGTTCACTGTTTACGTTCAGCGCAGAATATTTGGGTACTAACGAATACAACCTAATTTTAGTGATCGAATTTTTATTCTATCAGATATCATATTGTTGTTATGTCGTCTAACCAACAGCACTGTCTCTGTTATTAAACTGAACCTTCAGCTTCTCAGTACTAGTACCTCAGATCACAAATCAAATATGATGAAATATACCTTATACCATCTTAACTTCTGTTTATTATCCGAGATATTTAAATTATTTAAAACGAAGAAAGTAAAATAGTTTTCGCCGTTTATTTTTTTTAAGTATATACAAATTGACAAATAGTATCCTTTATGCATTTCAAAAATTGTTACATGGTGTCTTCTTACGTCGCCTGAATTACAAATTATGTAATGTTTCTGCAATTTATTTATATTTGCCGTTCGTAATAATTAACTTATATTTGTTTATTCGGCATGCCATACTCGATGAAATTGCGGACGTGATAGAAAGCACTCTTTACCAAAACGTCAACGGAGATTACATTCCACGGAGGTTACATTTGTTCATTTATCTAAGATATAACATACCTGAAGATAAAAGTTGTACTAAAATTAATACTGAGATCTTTTGGCTTGGGAATTTATTTCCAAAATGTGTGTTTGTTTAGAATAGACCATTCAACGGAGATGTGGCAATAGACTTATCTACTATAGTATAGGCTAATATAGGACTTGCATGGATGATATTCTTTTACTTAACAATTTTAGTAAATCTACCGTTTTGGAGGAACAATTATTACTTTGGTTTTATTGGATTAAGACTCTTACTCTCCGTCGTTTACAAGCATATTTTTCTCCAACGATAGAGAGTGCGAAATCCTGGGATTCCCGTTCTAAAAATAAATAGCGATTGTATAGCGATCGAAAAATCTAACGATTCGTCAACGTATGCTTCATGAAACGCACGTAAACGTAATCGTTATGTAGTCGTTAGTTACACGCCAAAATCTACGTTAGTCGTTATTAGCGATTGCTTTATGAAACGGCAGCCTGTTTCGTTGTGAGAACGTTGTGATTTAACATTGTTGAAACGTAAAAGTGTGGACTACCAGTTACGTCGTAAGAACGTTATGATATAACGTTATGGAAAACCAACATGGAACCTAAATGGAACCTTGTGTAACCAAACTGGAACCTTTATAGAACCTTGATAGAACCTTGTATAACCAATCTGGAACCTTTATAGAACCTTGTGTAACCAATCTGGAACCTAAATATAATTATTTGTTACCAATCTGGATCCCAAATTAAGCCTAGTCCCAAATTTGTATGTTGGCACAACAATGGCCCAATGTATCAACATTCATTGGCCCAACGTTGTTTTTCTCTCCATCTTCCTGAACATGCATGAACATTTTGCCAATGGACGTTTAAGCAAATAACAATCAATAAGGAATTGTACCCATATTTGAATGAATTAAATCAACACATCCATGTTACCTATTTTTCTTAAATAATTATTACAAAAATATGAATACCAATACATAATTTATTTAATTTTACAAGGAGCAAATTCTTAAAACTTTTATTTTATGTAAATACACGTTGCAACATCAGATCTAGAATGAAAATTATAAAGTATATCCATGATATTTTATTTCTGTCAATGTAATTCACTTCATCAGGTTCATACAGTTATTTCCTAGTTCTGTAATTCACTTCTGACATTAGGTTTATACAGTTATATCCTAGTTCTATAGTTTCACTTCACCATGTTCATACAATTATAATTACTTCCTAGTTCTGTAATTCACTTCAACAGATTCATACAATTATTTCCTAGTTCTGTAATTTCACTTCATCAGGTTCATACAATTATTTACTAGTTATATAATTCACTTCATCAGGTTCATACAGTAAATTCCTAGTTTGTAATTTCACTTCACCAGGTTCATACAGTTATTTCCTATTTCTGTAATTTCACTTCATCAGGTTCATACACTTATATGTACTTCCTAGTTCTGTAATTTCACTTTATTAGATTTATACAGTTATTTCATATCTAACATGGGTTGTATTCACAAGAGTGTTCCTTTTGTTTTCTGCTACCCTTTCTTTTTGCACTTTTTCTGAATCCGTCTTTTGTTTAATTCTAATCCAGTGTAGCATATCTTCATAAAAATTATTTCACTGCCCCTGTAATAAAGAAATGAAACAAATGAGTACTCAATGTATACTTCTTTTGAAAATAATAAATCATAAAAGACTCTTGTTTAAAACTAGACTATACAAGGCGATTCCATAGGGATAAGGCACTCATACCACATCTTCCAACATTTATTTAGATTGTTAGACTTCACTGTGCCGGAAAATTGAGGGTAGATATGGATACAGGAAACAGAACCCTATAAAAATGTTCTAACTAAATGAATAATTCTAGTGAAAAAAAATATGAAGTCAAATCTAAATACAACAGCATTATCGGTATTATAATATTTAACATTTCAATTATGCATATATATTTGCAATCTTCGAATCTGATGTGGCATTAAGGATTGCTATATGTTACTAACTTAAAAGTATTTATTGTGCATTTTGTCCAATTCTTTTAAATTTGTATGAACTAAAAATAATTAAACAACATTCTGAAACAGTATGTAACACATGTAACAAGGAAAATTCGAAAATACACTTTTCCATTGATAAGGGTTATAAATGTATTATTTGTCATTCATAATCATATACGTATATAACAACTATTAATTAAAACATCTAATGAAGAATCCAGTGTCGACAATATTTCCAATACTAGTGAGAATATTGTGAAACACATTGATATCAAAAACACAGATAGCTTAAATTCTAAAAGCAAACCCATGCAACAACAAGAAAATGTGCAACTGACTCCAAAGATTAACAAAATGCCTCTGAAAAATAATTTAGATGATAAATTATCACAATGCGATAATCTTTTACTAAGTGACTCAATATTGAAGAGGATTAACTCTAGCCAATTTTCTCCAAATGAAACCACAAAGAAAAGATACATACGAGGTGGTGCAAATACTTGCACACAGTTCATTAACAACAATGGTGAAAACTTCCGTCCGAAAAGAGTGTTAATACACATTGGTGCACGTGACGTGCAAAAAGATGGCGTCAACAAAAATGAATTCAAACTTATGTTTGAATCTATCATCAAAACATGGCCAACCTCGGACATTTACATCTTACCAATTCTATATAGGAAAGATATTGAAAACATTACTATTGATGAAGCAAACGACAGGATAATATCCGTAGCTCATGACTATCCATCTTTCAACATACTCAAAGGTTTTATACCCACAGACGATATGTTCTTCGACTATGTACACCTCAATGACAGCAGAGGTATACCTGCAATTGTGAAATTTTTGAAGCGCCAGATGAAGATCCCATTCACGCAAGCTAACACACCACCAAGGACTAGTAACAAACCTAGTGTGTACCACGGCGAAACGAAGAACCACAGACAAAACAAGGCTGACATTAATAACAACAATCAATACTCACCGCCGCACAGAAATCCACACTATAACAATAATACAGGCCAACCACTACTGAGGAATCCATACAATAACAATGGTCAATACCAACCACCAATTGAAAACCCAAATTATAACAATAGTCAATACCAACAATCCTTTGGAAAAAGTCAATACAAACCACCAATGGAAAACCCAAATTATAACAATAGTCAATACCAACAATCACTCGGAAATAGTCAATACCAACCACCAATTGAAAACCCAAATTATAACAATAGTCAATACCAACAATCGTTTGGGAAAAGTCATTACAAACAACCAATGGAAAACCCAAATTATAACAATAATCAATACCAACAACCGTCAGGAAATCCACATGGTCCACCCTTCAACATGCCATACTTCAACCCTTGGCTTTTCGGACCTTGGAACATGCCACCAGCTAGGCAGAGAATGGACTTCTAATAAATATTTTCTTTATTAATGAACCATTCTGATTCTCATTGTTAACTGTCGGTACTGTATTATTTTTTTATATTTTTTTTTTTTATATATTTGTTTTTTGTCATTACTTTGTTTATTATTATTTTTTGGTTGTTATTCATTTTACATGGAAAATATGAATTGTGTTTCATATCAATATAAAATTATATTTGTACCATTATGTATCTTGATATCATTTACATATATCCTGTGTACATTGATTCTAGTCATTACCTGTGCATCATCAACAGTTATTATATCTTCATTTTATTTTTATGTATCTTTTTATCAATCTTTTTATTCAAGCTTACTTATGAATTAGAGTTATCCCTCTTTACACCAAAAATGTCAATAATTGACTTCTTAATGCACCTTTAAAGTAAATTGTTAACTTTTTGTTTTTGTTTTTGTTGTTTTGTTTCTTATACTATTATAAAAAGGTACCTAGACCATAGGACATTCATTAAGGTATTTAAAATCTTCATTTAGATCCTTTACATATAACCAAACCAACATCTAAACACATGCAATCATGCCTTAAAAAATCCAATTTATTACAAAACTTCCCAACATCTTAACCATCATTGATTCTTTAACAATGACCACGAATAACCTGAAAATTGGTTTATGGAATATCCAGGGCTTAAATCAAGACAAAATTAAGGACCCTGCTTTTTTGAATATTATATCTAATATGCATCTATTTAGTTTAATTGAAACATGGAGTGACAGTGGAACTACTTTGAATATACCAGATTATGCACTTATTTGCAACAGTAGTCGATCTAAACATAAAAAAGCAAGACGTAATTCTGGTGGAATTGCAATATATGCCAAACTTTCTTTGATCAAAGGTTTGACTAAGCTTCCTAATGAACATAGTGATATCCAGTGGGTAAAGCTAAACCATAAGTTTTTTAATCTTCCAAAAGATATATATCTTGCTTTTATCTATTTTTCCCCAGAAAATTCTTCTGGGCAACCAAAAGATATTGAAGAAATGTATTCAAAATTACTCTGTAATATAGAAAACTATAGTCAATATGGTGAAGTATTGATTCAAGGCGATTTTAATGCCTACACTAGCACAACACCAGACTTTGTATACTCTGATGAATCTATTTATCCTCATGCTGAGGATGATAGCTATATATATGATATAGGTACACCAAGAAATAATCTTGATCATAAAAGGCCAAATAAGAGTGGCAAATTATTAATCGAGCTCTGTAAAGAAGCTGGGCTACGAATTTTGAATGGTAGAACAATTGGCGATCTACTTGGTAAATATACTTGTATAAAATATAATGGTTCTAGTGTTGTTGACTATGCAGTTGCATCTGCAAATTTATTACATGTTTATGCCATAAATAGTTTTACTGTACATGACTTTACAACATTATCAGATCATTGTGCAATAAGCTGTAGCTTGTTAACATCTTTTTATGACAATACTAAAACCCAACAAACTTATTTAAAACCACTCCCAGGTAAATTTTTATGGGATTCAGAAGCTATAAATCGTTACTCTACACTAATACAGGATAAAAATACTAGTACCAAACTCAGAAAATTTCTCAGTAGAAAATACTTAAATTGTAATGAGGCTGTTAATGACTTAAACACAATTCTTCAAGAAACAGCTTTGGCTTCGGCCAAATTTATCAAAGGGCGCCTTAAAAAGCAAACAAATAAACCAAAAAGAAAACCCTGGTTTTCAGGTTCATGTGATGACTTATATAAAACTGTTAAGCACTATGCCTTTCTTATAAATAAATTTCCATTTAATGGAGCTTACAGAAAAGAATACTACTCTTATCGCTCAAAATTGAGGCGAAAATGTAAACAAGAAGAAAAATTATACAAGAATAAAATATGTTCAGATCTGTCCAATAATATCAAAAGTGACCCAAAATCCTTCTGGGACTTACTTAATAAATTGAAACGAGCATCAGAAAATAATACTACTGAAAAACTAGACGAGCAAACATTCTATAACTTCTTCAAAAATTTAAATTCTTGTGAAGCTCAACCAAAGGACAATAAATTTCACCAAACTATCCTTAAAAAATTAGATGAGCTTATAACTGCACTAAAAAACAATAATATAAATATGTCCTATAACCAACCAATAACATCAGATGAAATAATCAAAGCCTCTAAAACCTTAAAAAATGGCAAATCCAGTGCAAAGGACTTGATTTCAAATGAAATGATTAAATATGGTTTACCTGTACTAGTTGACCCTTTAACTAAATTATTTAACCTAATCTTCAAAGAAGGAACATTTCCTAAGATATGGAATGAAAGTTTCATTTCATTAATACACAAAAAGGGCAATAAGCTAGACCCTTCAAATTACAGAGGTATTTCTATAACCTCCAATCTTGGAAAATTATTCAATAAAATTATATATATGAGAATTACAAAATTCATGAATGAACACAACATTATTAGTGAAAACCAAATTGGATTTAAAGAAAAATCCCGTACCTCAGATCACATATTCACCTTGAAATCTATTATAGAACAAAAGAAAAATAAGAAACAGAAGGTGTTTGCTGCCTTTGTTGATCTCAGAAAGGCCTTTGACACAGTTTGGAGAAATGGATTATTTTATATCCTTTTAGAACTTAAATTACCCTGTAAACTTTTTAATATAATTCATTCTATGTATGACGATACTACATGTAGAATTAAATTCCAAAATGGTCTCAGTGAAGAATTTATCTCCAACCGTGGCGTTAAACAGGGAGATGTTCTCAGTCCTTTATTATTTAATCTTTACATAAATAATTTGGTAAAAAGTCTCCAAGATGCTAATACAGATCCCATTGTAATTGGAGATACAACAATAAATTCCCTTTTATTTGCAGATGATATAGTTTTATTATCAAATTCTGAAAAGGGACTACAAACAGCTTTAAATGTTCTTAGTGATTTTTGTAAATGCTGGAAACTAGAAGTCAACATAAACAAATCAAAAGTCATTATATTTAACTCAAATGGAAAAACCCATAATAATTTTTTTAAATATAATAATGAATTCCTGGAAACTGTCAAATCATACTGCTACCTTGGCATAACACTGCAGCACACAGGAAATCTAAATCTGTGCAGCTCATTGCTTGTTGAAAAGGGTAGAAAAGCACTTTTTAAAATAAAAAAAACAATTGGACTTAATAACCAATGCAAGCTATTAGAAAAATTATTTGACTCCCTAGTTGTGCCTATTGCTCTATACGGTAGTGAAGTATGGGGAATAGGCAAACAGCACAGGGATTCAGATCCCTTTGAACACTTGCAGTATAAATTCATTAAAGAAATTCTAGGAATACATTGTAAAGCATCAAATGCTGCATGTTTAGCCGAGCTAAATAGATTGCCTTTATATACCAAAATAGAATTTTCAGCAATAAAATATTGGCTTCATATACTTGAATCAAATAATTCACTTGCCCAAAAAATTTATAAAGCAACTGAAAAAAATAACTCTTGGATAATAAATATGAAAAATCTCATTTCAAGACTTGGATTTCATTTTATTAATCTAAATCCTATTGATATTAAGATGTATTTAAAACCCATTCAAGAAAGAATCAATGATATAACCTTCCAAAAGCAAGAAACTGACATCAATCAAAATAAAAAATTGAATTTTTTTAATATACTTTATAAACCAAATAAAAGACCATCGTATGTTGATCAATGCAAATCCAAAAGTGATAGATCAACATTATGTAAATTGAGGTTAAGTGCTCATACTTTATCTATTGAAAGAGGGCGATATCTAAAAATACCAAAGCAGAGTAGGGTATGTCTTTGCTGCAACAATGGAGACATTGAAGATGAACTTCACTTTCTTTTAAAATGTTCCTCCTATAAATTTGTGAGAGATAACCTTATTAAAAAATTAAATAATGTTCTATTGAACAACAAATTTCCTTCCTTATCATATAACTTGCTTATATCAATTCTAAATAGTAATTCCCAAACAATATTAAAAATTGTTGTCAACTATTTGAATGAATGCTTGTTGGTGAGAAACTCATTATTAAAAGGTACTTGATTTCTGTAATAATGTATATGCTTCTCATTTTTTTTTTTTTTTTTTAATATTTCTCTCATAATAATATCCACTGTCACTCCTTCATTGTATATATGTTATTGTAGTTAGTCTTTAATTTGTTGCCATAACCATTTATTGTCAATGTGTTAGTGCTAATAAAGTTATCTTATCTTATCTTATAAGAATTTTTAAAGTAACAATCAACTTACATGATTCTTTCTCTTTAGATGATGCGATTTTCTCTTTTGTTTTCTTTGTTATCACTGCTTTCTTACAAATACACGACAGGAAATAGTCTCAAAAGTGACTATCCCATTACACTTAGATTTCCTATAACCTTAATTACCATAGCAACTATCTTTGAAATTTGTCTAACATCTGGTCAACATCATTCTTATAATAGTAGGTCAACCTTATCAGAATATGCTTGATTAACATAATGGCTGTATCAAATATCATTTTGTATATGATTGATAATCATGTTTCACAAATTAAAGTTGAATGAAAAAAGTTATAATAATTAATGAGAATAATGAATTTTAATTTTTAATCGAGCAATCTATATGTTGAAGGAATAAGAAATTATTTTGTTCTTAATACAGTGTTGTTTTTTTAGTTTTAAAAACTCTCAGCATTGACTTTCTGAAGCAAAATAAAGGTTTGATTAACATGCAAGACGGCAAACATATTACTTGCATTTTTTCTATCAATTTGATAATTTTTTTTATTTTTTTTGGATAGATCATTTTTTCAAAAAAAATTAGGAACATTATTCGAACGTTTTAAGAATGTTAGTAAAGTAACTTTAAAAAGTAACTAATACAAAACGTTTCTACAACGTATTACTTCTAACATAACCAAACTGAAACTTCCACACAACGTTAAAACAAAACGTTCTTAGAACGTTGATTTGTAACGTTTCATATTAACGTTTTTACAACGTTCGTGTAACGTTTAGGTCCGAAATAACCTTACAGGAACCAATCCACAACGTTCTTTAAACGTTATGTGTTTAGTGGGAGTTGACATTGTTTTTACTTATCCTTTATGATTTTAAACGTGTTTCGAGTATGTTTGTCTTTCCAAAAGTTATTTCAAAAACATAAAAACAGTAAAGTTTAATATACAGAAGTCACCTGTTCACTGGCGTAATTTATATGATCAGTTACCAATGTATTCTTGAAAAGTATTTTTTGTTAGCAATATCCTTTACCTTTACTTTCCGCTATAAAGATGATGTTCTTTCAAATAAATAATTCAAAATTTGGTGACTATGTTAAACGCATCCATTCCATCGAACTAGAGATAAAGTGGTTTTACACTAGTAATTTTGGGGCCCTTGTGAGACAAGGCTCCGTGTTGAAGGGTAGGTACGCACTGAAACCCGGACCGGACCGGACCCCGGACCCGGACTTCGGTATGAAACCCGGACCCGGACTGAACGCCGGACCCGGACTGGGTAAAAATTATGAATTTTCTTATAAATATCTTTTCTTTTTTTATTAAATGGAACCCTGCTGACTGCCATTGACGATTGTTAAATAAAATTTATCACAAGATGTAACATAATGGATCTGAATATAAATTTAATACGTCAAAGAGAAAAAAAAATTGTTAACTAGTGGCTGCGTGTATTGCATTACGACGACTGACTGTATGTACACTGTTTATTGTCGTAAAGTATATTGACGGGACCTTTGATCAAGCATGTAATACAGAAAACAATTATAAGATATTTATCCGACATTTAACGAAACAATCACATGTACTAGCCGAGTCCGGATTGTGACCTGAAGTAACCCCGGACTAGGTGTATTCGCAAACTATAGACATCGATAGAGATATAAAACTTCACAAATTATTTGATGAAACGAACTTTATCATTTTTATTCATTCATTTTTTTGCCGCTTACTGGATTATCGTCTGAAACATTAATAAAAGACGTTTACCCGAGAATCAACAAAATAATACTAGGGCGAGTCCGGACCGTGACCTTAATTACCCCGGACTGGGAGTATACGGATTGTATATAAATATACCAAATTATTTGTTAAATTGAAAGATTTTTTTTCCCCGTTTTGCTTTTGGCTTTTCCTTTATTCATTTTTTTATTTCGTAAATTATTCGATAGTCATCGGAAAAAACAATAAACGACATTTAAGCAGCGATCACCCATGTAATACACAATGTTGAACAGGTGAGTCCGGACTGTGACCTGACATAACCCCGGACTAGTTTGAAGTTTACTATACCTGCGTGTATTGCATTACGACGACTGACTGTATGTACACTGTTTATTGTCGTAAAGTATATTGACGGGACCTTTGATCAAGCATGTAATACAGAAAACAATTATAAGATATTTATCCTACATTTAACGAAACAATTACATGTACTAGCCGAGTCCGGATGGTGACCTGAAGTAAACCCGGACTAGGTGCTTAAAAATATGTGATAAATAGATTATTACATGTCATTTTTCATATGGTCCATGGTGTCAGCCCACGGTGTCTTCCTCCTATTCCCACTTTTTAAAAATACTACATGTATTCCTTCTATTCCCACTTGCAAATAACAATATATGTTTTGATAAATAATTTGTTTTTATAACAATCAAGGTTAATTAGAATTTCACAGATTTACCTGTATTTTTTTTAAAGCATTACATATTTGGTAAATTTTTTAGGTATAATACCTTGTTTTTTTGTACTTTGTTTCTTGTTTCATCATAGCAATACTTAAAAATGAAGAAAAATTAGGATAAAAAGATTGGAGTCAGATTTTTTTTTAAATTTTTGAATTTGTACTTAAAAATAAAGAAAACTTAAAATAAATTGATAGATTGGAGTCAGATTTATTTTTAAATTTTTGAATTTGTACTTAAAAATAAAGAAAAATCATAATAAATTGATAGATTGGAGTCAGATTTACTTTAAAATTTTTGAATTTGTACTTAAAAATAAAGAAAAATCATAATAAATTGATAGGTTGGAGTCAGATTTATTTTTAAATTTTTGAATTTGTACTTAAAAATAAAGAAAAATCATAATAAATTGATAGGTTGGAGTCAGATTTATTTTTAAATTTTTGAATTTGTACTTAAAAATAAAGAAAAATTATAATAAATTGATAGATTGGAGTCAGGGTGAACCGGAGTCAGATTTATTTTTAAATTTTTGAATTTGTACTTAAAAATAAAGAAAAATTATAATAAATTGATAGATTGGAGTCAGATTTATTTTTTCAATTTTTGAATTTGTACTTAAAAACAAAAATCTCTTGTTGAATTTTTATAATAAAGGTAATAAAATAATTTACTTATATTTTTTTTCATTTCTTTCATATTTATTTTGTTTAAAAAAAACCAGAATTCATACAGATGCAAAAATAACTTATTACCTGTTCTAATAGAAAAAAAAACACTGGTCAATTAACAGTTGATTAAAAAATGTTTGTACAGTCTAATCCTTTGTTTGCACAAGTTTTCCTCCTATTCCCACATGAAATTTTACCTTTTCTTACCAGATTAATAAAAGTGGGAATAGAGGGAATGAACCCAGCCCACAACCCATATCAAGCCCTCGGGCTAAAGCCCTCTGATATGGGAGTCTAGGGCTGATACCAGGGCCATATGGAAAATGCCATGTAATAATCTATAAATACATAGATATACCATTTGAAATTATACCACATCTTTCTTTTTGGTTAGTGTTTATTGGCCTAGACGTTTTTTTGTTGTTTTGTGAATAGCTGCCACAATTCAACATTCAAATTCCTTAATCAAGTTAAAATATCCCGATCAAGCTGCATGTGATAACACATATTTTGTTGTATTGTTCAAATACGTAAATATATTTTTTTTTTGAATTGATGGAAAATAATGAATTAAGTAAACTTCACTATGCTTATCCTTCAAGAGCACACAGCCACCTTTCGGTATATATAAATATTTTTTTATTTTGTACGAGGATTATTTACATTTTAGTAATTTCTTTACATTTGCACTGTACCTTCGTATTGTCTTGTATCCTTATTGTACGAGTTTTGTCTCTGATATAGACACCTGAAACAGGTTCCTTGATATAATCGTAATTGGCAAAATGAGTGATTTTGAGTTCATTTTCATTTCAAATACCCAGAGACATATATATATGTGTATATATGTCTCTGAAATACCATAGATGAATATTTTAGGACAGACAAGGAACAACCAATGAAATGCCGCATATGCGATGTTTTTGATAAAACTCGGTCGATCGATTGTGTATGAATGCTCCAAGTGATTGTACAGTAGATTTGCAAGCGATTGTACTGTCAATAAAAATATCTGACATAGAGAAAATGAATATATTTGGAATTCTCCTAGAACAATGGCTTTGAAACTTTCAGACAGGTGAACCTATATATCAGAAAAGGTACACGTGAAAATTCTGGTAGAAACGATTGGTTTTTCGATGTTTATTTGACAGTTTTGATCGCTGATGTGAGACATGTTTAATCGTTCTACTCGGATCTCCACCATTCCAAGAAACACGTTTTTTTTTTATTATTTAATTGGTTCATAGTTACATAGAAAATTATTAAGCTATCAAAATTTGAAGCAGAAACGTCATAAAGTAATATTAGAGTTCATCAAAGTTTCCATCAAGCAACTTGTAATTTTCAAAATGTCGGATCCATGCTTGACAGTCTCCAGAATGACACAAATATTAGAAAACCATACAGTTCTGTTCCCACACTGTGTATACACAATTCTTAATAATATTACCACAAAACACAGATCAAGTTTCATTTTTTTAAGTGTCATTTAAACCACTCTAAAGTAAAAATTCCTTTACAAATGGAAAAAAAATGCTGAAATTTTCGTTTCCGTTCTCTAACATACACGAAGGTTTGACTTTACCAAATGTTTGGAAACTTATGCACAACAAAGAGATCAAGTTCGAATGTTGGTAATGTCAATGAAACCTTTCTGGAGTTGTTATACTACGTAAAAAATAAAAAAAATAAAATGATATATGATATGCAAGCGGGTACATCGTCTGTGTCCCATGGACACATTCCCCATTTACTCTGAAACATGTTATCTTCATACTGCTGCTGAGTTTCACAATTTAATATATGTAGTAGTTTGTCGCTTGCCTATTTTGTAAACGGAACCTACAAATATTGAAGGTTGGGATCCATAAACAGTTCAACGTTTTTATTGAAAAATGCCTCTACTCCATTTATAGTTGTACATCTTGCGGTAAGGATACCCTTGAAAAACATTAACTGGCACAAAAGGACTCCTGCCAACTATAGTCGTTTTTAAAATATTTTTTCCCACGTTTATGAAACAAATAAATGTCTGAGAATATAAATAAGATTATTGCTTAAATCATTTCATAGTTCAAAGTCAAACTAGCGGTGTTCCGTGCAAAATATCATTTTGGTCATAACACTTTTTACATTTGTTTATGATTCGGTCCTTCCCTAATTTACCAGCATGACTAATGGTATTATTGCCAGAGTTATTGTGAGGTGACATGACTAGGTATTCTCTTGCCATTTCCTATCGGACTTTTATACACTAACTTATTACACAATTACGTAATGCAGGTTCATGCATCGCGTCACTAATGCCCATATAAACTACTGTCACGGTATGTATCAGGTCTGGTTATACAGGTCTGATTCATTTTCATAATTATTATAGATGTAATGCATCTTGTATATTTCTGCCAAAATAAACTTCCTTCTGGATAGTTTCAGAAACATAATAATTGTATTATAAGTCTCTGATAGATGAACAAAAAAAGGAAAAAATAATTTTAAGAAAATCCACTTTCTCCCTATAATTTATAAAAAAAATATTTCTATGGCTTTTTTTAAAAGTCATTTGTAAACATTGATACATATATATATATATATTTTTAAAGTCATTTGTAAACATTGATACATAAATATATTTTTTTAAAGTAGTTGCACAACTGTAAATTGAAGATTCAGAATCATTGCAAGTCTAACTTGCAAGCTAGACAATACAAGAGTAAGAGCAAAATTTGATGATCTCATAATTAATATGATGTGTTACAGTTCTCCAAAAATTATCTTCCTTCCATTTAATAAAAAAAGAAAAGGTATTTATAAGAAAATTCATAATTTTTACCCAGTCCGGGTCCGGCATTTCCTATCATGATTTTCTTGATACAGGTTTGCTGCGCATAGGGAAGCTTTTAGACCAGGAGCTCCAAATGGTGAAATTGAAATCATCCCTTCGTCAATTTTACGAACGCCACCACGAGTTGGTTGACCGTTATGGAATAACCGTTTCACAAAACGGTATCGTATATGTTCCTTGTGTCGTAACTACAATCCCCTTCCCTTCATGAATGTGACCTACCGAATTAGACTATTTATCCAATGTGGTATAACTTAAGCAGAACGACGGGTTCCACATGTGGAGCAGGATCTGCTTACCCTTCCGGAGCACCTGAGATCACCCCTAGTTTTTGGTAGTGTTCGTGTTGCTTATTCTTTAGTTTTCTATGTTGTGTCATGTATTCTCTTGTTTGTATGTCTGTCTTCTCTCATTTTTAGCCAGGCGTTGTCAGTTTATTTTCGATTGATGAGTTTGACTGTCCCTCTGGTATCTTTCGTCCTTCGTCCCTTTTTTGTAATATTTTAGGAATATCCCTAGTTGTAGTAGAAGCTTTACAAGGATTTACAACCTGTTAACTTTTGATGGCTATTACTCGTTTTGTCCTAGATTTTCTCCCATTTATCTGTTTATTTATTGTAACCTTGTCGTGTAATGTTGTCATTTTAATGTTATAATTAACACTGCCATTAAAGTTGGAGGTTTTGCATGCCACAAAACCAGGTTGAACCATTTGTTCATAAAATGCCCTGTACCAATTCAGAAAAATAGCCATTGTTACATTATAGTTCGTTTCTGTGTGTGTTACATTTCGGTGTTGTGTCTCTGTTGTGTCGTAGTTCTCTTATATTTGATACGTTTCCCTCAGTTTTAGTTTGTAACCCAGATTTATTTTTTCTCTATCGATTTATGAATTTTTGAACAGTGGTAGACTACTGTTGCCTTTCTTTTGCATTTATAAGGCAATTAAGTTTGCTCACGATGTATTCTAGAACCACTATAAATAATGCACAATTCGTTTTTAATAAAATTGTGATCTTTTAAGTGTCATAAAAATTATTTATTTAATGAATGGCTATTATTTATTTTGATTTTATTGAACCATAAAACTAATTTTTGACTCTTCACATTGAATAATCCGCGAAGCTGATTATGTAAAATGTGAAGAGTCAAAAATTAGTCAGTTTATGGTTCAATAAAATCAAAATAAATCCTTGCCATTCATTATAATTAAATTTCTATCAAAAATAAGGCTCAAAGAACTTTTTATATTATTTATATTAACAATAACAAGCGTACACACAGTCATGTTGGCGTATGCATACTAAACGTCAGAGTGGGCGTGTCGCCATCAAAATTGACAACATTGAAAATAAAACTAATAATTTTAACCAATCAGAAGACAGTAAAATACCAAATTTATTTATTACAAAATAAACTGACGTCATGTTTAAAAAAAAAAGATAAACAACACAAGTCGCAACATAGAAAACGAAAGACTAATCAACACGTGTGGCTCATGTTATTACAACCCGGTAAATAGTCTAATTCGGTAGATCACAATCGTGAAAAGGGAACGGGGTTGTAGACATTATAAACATATTCGATATCATCTGTGAAACGGATATTCCATAACGGTCAACCAACTCGTGATGGCGTCCGTAAAATGCATGAAGGGGTGATTTCAACTTCATCATTTGAAACTCTTGGCTTAATAGCTTCCTTGTAAAAAGAAACTCTCTATCAAGGAGGTAATGATAGGAAATAAAAGCCCGGGAACATCGTATCAATTGGGAGATATATAATTTGACAATTTGGAAGCTTAAATCATCTCTAAATAAAGTAAAGATATGAGGTAAACTTAACTGTATCTGTTGTATCCTTTATCTCTAGTTCGATAGGATAGATGCGTTCAATATAGCCACCAAATTTTGGGTTATGTATATCGTCTATTCAATTCTTATATTTAAAACTTACGGTGACATCAAGCATTTCAATACTAGGTACGCCCTTCAGTTTGGAAAAAAATTAGTATATTTTGGCAGGAATATATCATATATTTTTAGGTATGTTTTTTATGGGTTTTTGATTAGTATGATAAAATTCGTATTGGCTTCAATTTTATAATTGATATATATTTATGAAGAATATGCGATATTTTATATATAATTTGGTATTCACGCTCTATAATCGATGACATGGAAATTAATAGAAAACAAAAAAGTGACGGATTTTGAGGAAAAGGGGGAGGGTTAATAAAATAAGTGCTGTCCCCAAGTACGTATGGTTCTCTCCGATCCGTCACAAAAATAACACAATAGTGCAGTGAGTAGCGTAAAGACGAATGCGTCAATTATGCGTGTTCATAAATTACTGTTTAAAATACGGAATTACTAAATACGTCCTACCTTGTTGTGTTACTACTATTTTTGAATTTAGTCATCAAAACGTTTAATAACATACAAATATGTTCAATACATTCTAACTTTAAATTTACGCGGACAACAACAACAAATGCACGTGGGAAGAAAACCAAAGAGCTTATTTTAAAAATGACAGAAACTGGGGATAGAATACAACCAAAGTTCTCAAATTTAACACATAAAGATTATGGCAAACCTAACGATAAGCAACATATGGTAAACCTTATAAAAAAAATCCGATCTGTAGAACCTCCCCCTTTTATGTCCTACTGTCGTAATTGAGTGAAGTAATTATAGATTATAACATGGCATTTTCCATATTGGCCCTGGTATCAGCCACAGACTCCCATATCAATCCAGAGTGCTTGACAGTTGTCAGGGCTGATACCAGGACCTATAAGGAAAATGACATGTATTATATTAATCTATCGCATATTTTTCTATCAGGAGGGATAAGCATATATCAAATTACATTAAATATTTTATACAAATAAGAATACAAAAGTTTTATTTTGATTCAGTTCACATATTAAAATACTAACATACATGTAAGCTATTAGTATTAAGGTTTATGACCCCTTCTGTGGCCTGTGAAGTATGAACTTTTCTAGTCCAAATAATTATGACGTTTGGCAAGGCTATTTTTAGTTTTTTTCTGGGACGCCTTCCTACGAAGGCGTCCCAGAAAAAAATTAAAATAGCCTTGCCAGACGTCATAATTATTTGGACTAGAACTTTTCAAACTGCAAAATAGTATCAAAACAGCATAGATAATGAGTAATAGAGATGGGCCATTTTGAATGTATACCAAGGGGAAACTTTGTGCAAAGCATACTTATTTACAGTTTCATTGCATTTAATAGAAAAAAAATTTTGGTGAAAATAAAATCAAGAATTTTGTAGAAAATCCACAGACTTTAATCGTTAATACAGAGGTTTTTGTAAATGAATTTTAAACAAAGATTACTCATTAATTTTTCTGTGATGTGCTAGCAGCTTTAAATTCCCCAAAACCTTGTGCTGAGTCACTAAAGTCCAACACACCTCAGAAGGTGTATTTGAATTGTTTGAATATTTTGGGAAAGGGAGATTTTTTTATCGTCTATAAGAAAGTGTACATTTTTTCGCCATGCACCAAATATTACATTTAAGTCATTTGGCAAGAATTTTTACTGTCATTGGTCATTAAGGTATCCTCATTATGACACTAGTCATAGGAACAACTGTTTCATATGTATCAGTTATGTCAATTTAAGGTTCATCATAACAAATGGATAACAAATATTGAATTAACACCTACATATTTTCCATAGGATCAGATTTGGGGAAAAAATCAGCATAAGAGTCTACATGTAATTTATAGCCCACATTTCCACCAGTACTTATTTAAATGGCTGTATTTAGTTCCACTTCAAAAACTACTCAAAGTTAAGACTAAACTGTGTATTTAAAAAAATTAGGGCCTTGGATCCACCAAATATATATATATAAAAGTTAAATGTGTTTTGTGTTTCAGAAAGATAAAATCTTTAAAAATGGGTGAATTGTTAACAACAGAAGAAAAATGAATGCCCATCAAATTATAAAAAAAGATTTGATCTTTCTGAAACCCAAAATGCATTTTACTTTCATGAATTGAGTGGATGCCAGGCCTTAAAACTTTTCATTACTTTACAAAGCAACACACCTGTTCTAGAAAAAAGTCTTCTTCAAGAATAAGAATGATTTTGAAATTGACATGCTTGATAATTCAATCAAGTTATGATCAGACTTTTTTATTATTCTTAGGTGCTTCCAGATTTTTATACCAATAGTTTATGTGCAATGGCCTTATCATTAAAAATTGTTAACACAATACTATTAACACAACCTGTTAGACAGAACTTGCTGCAAATACCATTGCATGTACATGTACCAATGTATTCTTGAAAATTAATTATTGTTTTTTTTCAGCCTCTTCAAGAGCTAACTAGACCCCATGTTGATTCATTTAATTACATGTTAGAGGAGGGATTAGGAAAGGCTGTGCAGGTAATATTTCTGTATTATACTTGATACAAGATGAAATAAAGTAGTAATTGGAAAAAAATTATTAAAGATGCCAAGGTGAGAAAGATTAGGATATAAATGTTTACAGTCAATTGTTGAAGAATTGTCTATTTTTTTTTTTTATATATGGGGTAATGACTGCATCTGTTATGATAAGAAAGCATGGTTGTGTTTCTTAGCTTCCAAAAGACTGCTGTCTGATTTCCTAAAAAGCTGTTCAGTGTTAATCTTTTTTAATCAGGATATACATGTACATTGACTCAGTGAGTGAATTTCAAGACATGAACATTTTGGGAAGAGGTTTATGAACTGTGTATAGATATTGACAAATAGTATGCTTCCTAGGTTAGAATGATCAAACAATGTAGAGCATGAAAGAACAACAGGGCATGTTTACACAATATATATTATTTGAGTTTATGTATTTTTATGTTTCAGTTGATATACCCTGTGGAGTTTGCTTTGCCAAATGGAGACAGAATATCATTTACAGTACTGGTATGCACATAATCACAGAAGCCATTTAGATATTGTATAACTTTGACTTTATTTATGGTTGATGATAGAAATCTCCTTTTCATTATTTAGGATGTGCCTTTCTGGCTCATTTTAACCAATGAAGAAAGTAGGTTTTTCATTACTGACTTTGCTATTATTTAAAACGATTACAACATTCCTTTTTCAATTAAACTGTTTTTAAATGGTTGGAGTGTTTAAATGACAAATTTCATGCAAAATGCCTTGAATGACATCATGATATTGTCCCCTACAGATTTCAAAGGAGAACAAAAAATGGGTCAATATGATTAGCATTCACAAAAAGAAAGGTTCTAAAGAATCAAATAACACACCAGAGACTTTTTTTTTTTCTAAAATAATATCTTTATTGCACTTTTCTTTGCTGTTTTGACAAATTACTCAACTTACAGCAGTTGGCCGAGAATCCCTGTGAATTAGTCACTGGATAACCAGGGAATTTATTCAGTGAATTCATGTCTATAGGTAGTTTGTTAATTTTACAATTCATAGGTATTACATACATCTGGGACATATATTTTTCAAATAAATATATTGTTTCATGATTACGGAAAGTGTACAGTTTTGTCTGGTTTTGTTTCTAAAGATTAAAACTTTGTGATCATTGACCTTAACCTTTTGTTGAAAGCCGTTAAAGCTGATTGATCAGTTGTCCTGATATATTTGTGTGTTTGATTGAATCTCACAGACCACTTTTAAAAAACTTAAGCTAAAATTTGTATAATATGGTAAGTCTCGACAATTTAATTGAACCTTTATTTAATTAATTATGCATAAATGAGTTTGGAGACAAAATTCTGTACATTCGTTTTCAGTTAGCAGAGACTTTTTAGTATTCAGTTTATTGATATTACTTTTAAAATAATTGAATTTTTTATGTATTGTAGGATGCTAATGTATACAAACCAGTGGTTTCTCAAAGTAACAAGACAGCAGTCAACTTGAAAGTTTATCCTGCAGAAGTAAGGCATAGTTTAGTTATCATCATATTAAGATGTAGTGAAAATATTAATATGGCAAATAGATAAAACAAATGATAAAAGCTGTCTTTGATAGAAAACAATTTTTAGGATTCAAGTAACATGCACTGCACAGGGATTTTTGTTAAAATTTTGGCATGGTAGCCCACAGCTTAAATTTTGTAGCCAATATATATGTTTCAATTCAATTTCAAGAAAAGCAGAATTTTGAGTAGCCCACACCAAATTTTAGAGGCCATTGGCAAGTGGGCACCTGCTAATTTCAAAGCATTAAAATGAGAGTAAAACAAGCAGACACCAACAATGGTAATTCGAAAAAGGATACCAGATCTAATTTGTTACTCAAAAAGCATAAAGAAATATTTAGATATTGTAATCAGAACCAACACATATCACATCTTTCTTAGATCTTCAATTTCGAAAATATGCATTTAAATATTGACACAAACTCAATTAAATCTTTTTCTTTTGCCTTTCCAGTGTCGACAGAGGTTTGTGACCTACAAGGGGAATTTCCAGATAACATTTGTGTGGAAAATAAACAACAAACCACAGGATACTGTTGAAAGAACTATTGGGGAAATTCCTATAATGGTTAAGGTTGGTTAATATCCTGTATTTCTTTATTGATCACAACCTCTTTTTTGCTCCAGGCAATTTTGAGGTTATTACATATGTAAAACCTGACGTATTCGTAACAAATATGTGATAATCAGTTTTACTTACCTATGATAAATTAACGATATCTTTACTCTCTTGTGCTTACAAGCACTTCAATTATATCACAGTTTCCACATGTTTCAGTCCTGATATATGATTGTTGTTTACATAAATAAAAAATAGAAAGTCCAATTTAAATTTAATGAACTTTTTTCATTTTTTTCAGTCAAAAAGATGTAACTTACAGGGATTATCACCAAAAGAGCTAGTTAAACGTGGAGAGGAGGCTGAGGTACTATAAATTTCAATCCTAAAATGTAGCTAGGCTATTTGTATGTTCAAGTTGAATGATCCAAAATCAAGCCATTTCATGCTAATGGACTATAGATATTGAATTATGTCAAATCAAAGGTTTAATGAATTTAGTTAAGATAGTAAATTTTCTAAGGAATAAAAATGAAAATATTAAGCAGCACATATCTTTGTAGGGAACACAATATTTATGGTCATATTAGGGAGTCACTATATGTTTCTTGTGCATTAGATTAAACACCAATAAAACATTTGGGCTATGAAAATTGGAAGGAGAAAGTATTATTTTCCCCATGAATTTTCCATATCCTTTTAGCATTATTATTTGAATCATAGATTAAAACATCATATTTTTTATTTTGTATGTTAATATTTATGTATATGTTACAGGAGATGGGAGGTTATTTCATAGTAAATGGATTGGAGAAGGTTATTAGAATGCTCATTATGCCTAGAAGAAATTATGTAAGGCATTTTGCTATTGTATACATTTCATTTATAAGGTCTTATGACTTAAAAAGCTGATGGATAAAGCCATTATAACTTCATATATTGATTGATTTTTTTATGATATAAAAAAGTAATGGCAAAATTGTTCAGCAAACATAAGATCCGCAAGTTAGTCAACTAATCTGAGGGAACCCAAATTGCACCTATTTTGACAGTTTTTTAACCTTCGTTTTTTTTATGCTTCAGACAAAAGTTTTCATTATGTGTTTAATTTGTAGATGTCTCATTATTTACTATATGGTTTCACCAAATAAATTTTGAATCCATATGGAATCATAGAAAAATTGGTCTGAACTGACTTCCAAACCAGCAATGATTCTGTAATGAGGAGTACCCAAATTGCATCCATGCCTAAATTTGCATGTCAAAAGTCTTATAACAGAGCCTTTGTTTAATTTCTTTAAATATTTTGAACAATTGGATATTAGTCTATGCGTTCTCTTTATTTTCTTAAGAAATGGATACTTGTAACATATTGTATTTGCTCATTTTAAAAAGATGACGTTTCGATGACGTTGCATGGCGACGTTTCCGTTCATTTTGCTTTTTCAGTTAACACTTCATCTGTTGATAAATACTGTGACTGTTTTGTGTACATGTATATTTAAAGTTTGTTACCTATGTTGAAAGACGTGAATAGAATCAAATCATAAAAATACAAATTGTTTTGTCTGTAGGAAACTTGTAAGATTTCCACTGCTCTTTTTGCTCAATTTATGTAGGTGGAATTTGGGTATTGTGATATTAGCTCCTAAATGAATGACCAGTTTTATTAAAAAAAAATTAAAAGTTTTTGCAGAAACAAAGACAGACCATATCAACAATATATAGCAAAAAGGGTTCAACAAAACAAAATTTACAAATACATCAACATGGTTGAAATTGTCAATTGACCCCTGAGAAGAGTAGTTGCCCTTGATAGATGATTTTATTTTTCATTAGGTAAATTGTTTTCAATAATTAATTACTTTAAAAGATATTAGGTCATTCATCTTGACTATTTTCTATTGTAGGCTATGTGTATGATACGACCATCATGGAGATCTAGAGGTAAACAATACACAGAGTATGGAGTCCAGATAAAATGTGTCAGACAAGATCAGACAGGCATGGTAAGTCAGGAGCTTCCCCTTCAGTGTGTACTGGAGTAGTCTAGGGTGCTTCTCTATGAATATTAATGTAGATAACTTATAATGAGGACAATTACCTTGTTAGCCAACATATTTGAAATTATATAAATCTAGGAATATCTTAATCTATTTATCTCAATTTCTGTGCATAAAAGCAAAAATATTAAATTCTCAAAGTCTATTTGAAAATTAAAATTCAGTTAGCACTTACAAAAACATAAAAACACGGACCACATGATCATAAACTGTTTTAAAAGAACAAGTTAGTTATCACATTTCTAACTTTATAGTATAGGATATTATACAAAGGAGTTAAACTTGAAATGGCAGCCGACTTTCTGATGTATGATTGTGATAGTCTTTTCAAAATTTCATGTTTTCCAGTGTTAGGAAATACAACAAGGAATAGAACTGGACAAATAGTATCAGTGAAATATAGATAAAGTATACAAAAAACTGTATTAAATGTACATTACTAACATCATCTACTTTCAGAATAATGTTCTTCACTACCTATCTAATGGGTCAGCTACTATAGGCTTTGGATATCTGAAAGAACTGTTCTATGTTCCAGTCATGTTTATACTAAAGGTATAGTGTAGTATATCATCATTTATTTTAAAGAAAAACAGACACAAATAACAGAAAATATAAAGAATTCCTTTTGACTTATGGACAAAAATACTGATGACAAATATGAAATGGATATTTAACAGTTTTTAGTAATATCTAAGTTATCTTATCTCACCAATTATGTGATAATAATGTTTTAAATTTGTATTAATGTTACTGACCACATATTTTGTAGGGATTAATGAATGTTACAGACAAGTATATTTATGATCAGTTAGTTAACGGTAAAGAAGATGATTCATTTTATAAAGGGTAAGTGTTTAACTGGCAAATAAATTTCTTTTGTTGAGTCAAACTTAAAACATTTATCAATTTTTTATATGATAAGCAAAGATTTATTTTACAATTTGTTTAAATTTTGTATTTTGACTGAATGTCAACTTACTGAAGTTGAAAATCAGCTGACAGATTAATGGCATAATGATCTTGAAATAGTTGTAGAGCTTTATGAAAAAAATAAAAAGATGTGGTATGATTGCCAATGAGACAACTTTCAACCAGGGACCAAATGACATAGAAGTTAACAACTAATAACTAGGTCATGACATAGAAGTTAACAACTAATAACTAGGTCACCTTATTGCCTTCACCAAAGAGCAAAACCTTCACTGCATAGTCAGATTTAAAAGACACTGAAAAAAAGAAATATCAGACAATTCAAAAGATAAAACTAATGACCTAATTTATGCATAAAACAGTTATCAAAAAACAAATATGATATACAGCAACAAACCACAACCACTGATTTACAGGCTCCTATGTTGGGACAGGCACAGACAGAATGTGGCAAGGTTAAACTAGTTTGCTTGCAATAACCACCCCCTAACCTGGTACAGTGGTGTAACAGTACAAAATATGAACAAACAAGTCAGATCAATATAAAGCAGAAAACCACAGACATGTGACAGGGTTGTCAAGTCACAACTGGAGATTTGGAAATTTTCAGCTGGAGTTTGGGCCTCATAACTGGAGATTTTTATCGACATTTTTATCGACGTACGCAATGGTTTTTTGGTGTTTAAACTGCATATTTTCCTTTTTTGTTAATGATTCTATGACTCCACAGCCATTTTTACTTCATAGAAATAGTAGATTAGGGGTTTTTAAATATTTATTTATTATATATAAAGTTCAAGAAAAAGTGATCAGCCATCATATATAATTGGTAAAAAGTATCTCTGCTTAAGCTTCATTGTCAATTTTAGTACCACTAACTGAACTGTGGTGTTGAATTGATAGAGTTGTGAGCTTTCTGGTGGGTTTGCTGTCTCCATATGTTTGGTCAAGTCATTAGAGTCACCATAGTCAGCTTTGCAACAAGTGTAGTAGGCATACATATCATATTTGAGATCATTAAGATATATGTCTTGAGGTTAAGTAATATAAAACTCTTCAATGTTTTTAACATCATCACAAAAAAAGTCGTTGTTTATACAACTTTAATTAATCCATTGTCAGAATTTCACTTTTAATCATCCAGGCATGTGTCTTAAACTTGCTAGTTGATCACCAGGTAATTGCCAATACTCTTTTATTGCTGTATATACAGTCTAATCCTTAACACCTTCATAGATAACTCGAGGCTATTTACCTTTTGACATCAAAACAGTTAAAGGAAACTTCCGTTTTTCTCGGACTTTTCCGATATGAATTTCGAGTTTCTCAGACTTTTTCCCTGACAGTATCAATTTTGTAAACAAAAATTTCTACTGAAAATTTTTCGAGGTTGACATTTTAAAAAAGCGGAAGATTTCAAATTTTAACGGGAGGGACGGAAGAGGATCTTAAAAGCGGGAGATTTTGACTCCCGCCGGAGGAATCACATGTATGAAACCATCAAACAAAAACTCAGACCTGGCATTGCATGGTATGCATACATCCACACTTGGTACAGATCTGAGAATAAAAACAGTCACTGACTGCTAGTTCAAAGCCAATAACAACTAATAAAAACATCATTTATGAAGACTGTATCATGCAGTACTATAAATTCAGATATTATTGCGAGGTTTTTATTATTCCGTAAAATGCGACACAGTTGTAAATGCAGTAATTTAAACTCGCATTTTGAAATAGGATTTTTCTCAAAATCATAAAAAATAATTTACAGTAATTTTATATATATTGCATATTTATATCCTCTGTATGTACTTGTATATTTCCATAGATGTATAGTATTTATGTTGAGACAAGCGTTAACAGAAGATCTTACCACTCAGACAAAAGTTCTACAATATATAGGGTCAAAGTTCAGAATCAAATTACCTCTACCTGAATGGTATAGTGACGAAGAAGTTGGACAATTTTTAATCAGGTAAATTATATACATGTCAGATTCTTCTTGTATTATATTGATCAATGCTGCAATGGAGTATAACCACTACCTGCACATATATTGGTTTCAAAATCATCATGCTGCTAGAGCTACTTTGAAAAAGGCCTTGTTAAGCTATTTGAAGAGACTTTTCAAAACCCATTTTTAATGTGGTGATTATCCAGGATTTTCCCTGATTCAATGTTTCCATTTCTTTATCCTGACCATAGACTTATGAAGTCATACACATTTTACTTTTCAGCAGATGTAGTTTATATTTTGTATGTGAATATTGATTGTTTAAAGTTCTTTCTCCTTTTCTTTTTTAGGGAGTGTATATGTATACATCTAGAAAACAATACAGATAAATTCAATCTATTAATGTAAGTATTGCTATGTATGTTAAGATACAGAATATACATTTTGTGGTAGAAAACATGATGGCAGAAGCTATTGCTTAGTTTGGAATTTTTGAATTATTAAATTTTTCCTGGAAAATTTCTCTTTTTTCATATGTCCGTCACAGAAAATAATATACTACATGTAACTTTAACAAATGCAGATTGTATAAGAAAATATATTACTATTATACTGAAAATGATAGTTGAAATGTATTATTATAAATTATACTGTAATTACTGATAACAGATGGCATTCTTTGTTGTTTGTCTTAAAAGTAACAAAATATACGTTATCTTATAGTAGCAAGTCAAATTTTACCTTACATCAACCATACATTTACTGTTGATGTTGTCTGATAGACATCCATTGATTGATAATATTTGTACATGTGACCATATCCTTCCATTCAAAGACTATTCATTATTTACCACATAAACTTGAGTTCAATATCATATCTTACAAATTAAGCTTTCTCTAATATTTGTGCTCTTTTCACATTTCTTGATCGGTGTGAGAAAAATGTTTCTCCTCTCTGGTGAAAAATATGTTGTCTGCAATTGATTGGTAGAAATTTAATTGTGACGTTAAATTTTCTTGGTTTCTTCTGAATTTTCCTAATATGACGTCATAAAAAAAGGCTACCATGTCTGATGAAATCACATAAAAAGTACACAACTTTCTTGAAATCTTTGAAAGAGAAGGATAAAAATCATTAGAGAAACATATTCCACCACTATTACTTGTGTATTACAATATTTCTCCACTTTCGACAGTTAAATTTTAATTATTTAGAAAACTCGGCAAGCCTAACGCTTTAAATATTATAATTTAACTGTCTCAAGTGGAGAAACACACTTGTTGCAGTTGTGGAATAAATATATCTAAACTATCTTGTTGTATTTCAGTTTCATGATAAGGAAATTATTTGCCTTTTCTAAAGGAGAATGTGCAGCAGAAAGTGCTGATAGCCCAGCCAATCAGGAATTGTTACTAGGTGGCCATCTTTACCTTGCTGTTCTTAAGGTAGGCCATGGTAGATTGTTATAATGTTTTTATAAGATGACAACTGTCTATTAAGAAATTATGTTTTTTCTCAAGAAACTTCCTCATTTTACATTTTAAAAATCTGCATATACTGTGGATTCATTAATATTCCTTGAATTCCAACTGTTGGAACTTTTCAACTAGTCACTTTGTTCCGGTGGAACTTTTAAACCAGAGGAAGAACAAAGTAACTAGTTAATAAGTTCCACCGGAACTTTTCGGCTAGTTAATTCTTTCCAGCTAGGAACTTTCCAACGTCGGAACAAAAGAGCATTTACACAGGCAAACCACAAATTTGGATGTTCAATGAATTACAGATTTTCTAAAGCAACGCATGCTGTCTTTGCCGAAACAATAAAGTAAATATCCATGAAAATTGGTTCTCACGAAAATAAATCCTCAGTATAAATGCTAATATGACATAATGTTGTCAGAAGACAAGACAACTGTATCTAACAAAAGTAAATATTTTGATTGTTGTTCAACTTCAATTGCTTAATGGTTATTCAATATTGCTCATTGGTCTCAACCAAAGTATTGACAATACTGAAATAGTACTGAAATAGTACTGAAGTAATGCATGTTTCAGTTACTTGTTGATGTTTAAGATGTGTTGGACTTCTGGTGTCTGTTTTCATTTTAACTTCAAATAAGGGAAGTAAGTCAGTGAAAATAGTGATTATAAAATCAACAGTCAAACCTAGATTTTTGTTGTTTTGCATATATATCTAAAACAAAAATGTACTATATGTGTAAATGGTTAACATGTCTACATGTTTGAAACTATTAACAGGAGAAGATAGAGGCATGGTTAATTTCATTGAAAGCAACTATACTAAGGAATGCTAAAACTAAAGAAGGAACCTACAAATTAACTAGCAGTAAGTACATATATTACTGTTATCAGTAGGCTATTAAATTATAAAGAGTAGAGTTGATGAAGTGAGTCAACAGTTAGTAAATACAGTTAACATTGGCAGTACTCATTGTTCATATCAAAAAAGATGAAGAAAGTTGCCAATTAAGTACTTTTGGAGCATTTCATGGTTTGCTCTTAGAAATGATTTTTGAAAATGTAAATACATAAGAAATTTCATTTGCTTATGTTCATTGATGAATTTGAATCCAGGAAAGCATTTCAATGCACTAAATTTATGAAGTGCATACCAGGGCTTCCAAAAAAATTTGAGTCAGCCGGACATTTCATATTTGATCCCGATTTTAATCCCTTAAGACACAAAAGGCAATTATGGTAATCAGATGGCCATTTCAATGATTGACATTACATTAAAAAATTTACTTTACTTTGATATGATATGAATTTGATGTTCGGATGTTACTGTTAAATTGACAGTGCATCATTCAAAGTGTGCACATCAACATGCTCCTATCTGCCTCAGACTTTTTATTTGTGCAAAATGACATCGTCAAAAATTTTACTTTCGTTTTCAACCGGATGTTGACTTGACAATAATCAAAAATGGGCCAAAAATGGATACGTAAAATCTGTGTACGTTTACAAAGCACGACTGAGAGAAGAAGCTCTTTCCACGTTATTTCTTCGACAAAATACTTGAATTGAAAGTTTGATACAGGTATCAATGATAATTTTGGCATTTTTAAAGAAATGTAGGATGCATTATTAAATTTTCCACCTGTGCACATGCGCACACGTGTTCTAGTTCATACGACGTAGTTCTGACGATTTTTTATTTAAAACCTTATTAAATTTTTCATCAAATCATGTTAATAAACTAATTTCTAATAATTTTAATCTTTTGGACTAAATCAATTAGATACAAACCGCTGAAATGTTAGAAAATAATACCGATCAATTTAAACAATGTCCGGTACTGAACATAGTTCACCTGTCACCTGAACAGGTATATTTCAGCTGTCCAACTACTAATTAGCCTCGATTAAAATTAGAAAGTATTGAAGTAGGTGTTGTTTTGATAGTAATTAATCATCATATCACATTTATGACCGGAAATGTGTTGATGTTAAAGGCAAAAGGTGATGGTCAAAAAGATCGTGAATTATGTAAAAATGACCAAAAAAGCCTTGAAAACTAAAAAGTATATGACCGTTTCATGCTTTGCCCAGCCGGTCTTTTACCGGACATTATATAAATGACCGGAATATATGACCGTTTTGGAAGCCCTGGTGCATACCTGCTTACTGTCACTTTTTACGAAGGATTTCCCCAATGAAAGCTCCCAACTTGAAATTTTGGAAGAATAATTTTGTCCACAATTTTTAACAAAACAATCAATTCTACCATGGCTAAAAGTATGAAAGAGCAAAAAAATAACATAATATGAATACATTTGAAGGTTTTGTATGACTAAAAAAAATCGTCTTACACACAAAACC
This sequence comes from Mytilus trossulus, assembly GCF_036588685.1. Classification (NCBI taxonomy): domain Eukaryota; kingdom Metazoa; phylum Mollusca; class Bivalvia; order Mytilida; family Mytilidae; genus Mytilus; species Mytilus trossulus. The sequence goes on along the minus strand of NC_086374.1, from coordinate 18,216,260 downwards.
CCTGTGGGCATTTTGAAAAATTGGCAGATATGGAAGTGATTTCAAGAAGTATTATTTGGTTATTTATTTATCATTTACATGTACCTAGTAGGGTAATATCTACATTAAAGATTAGAGATTCAACAGTCACTCCAGACATAAAGATGTATACAACTGTTATATATAGTTTTGGAGAAATTAAATTTTAAAAGATATGAAAATATATGTTTATTTACATTTGTAGAAACACTGGAAGATGCATTTAGACACACAGCAGATGTTGGTAAATCTGTAGAATACCTACTGTCAACTGGTAACCTGATATCAAGGTCAGGTCTAGGTTTAATGCAGGTATGTATGATCTGAAGGACAGGTAAATCTGTAGAATACCTACTATCAACTGGTAACCTGATATCAAGGTCAGGTCTCGGTTTGATGCAGGTATGTATGATCTGAAGGACAGGTAAATCTGTAGAATATCTACTGTCAACTGGTAACCTGATATCAAGGTCAGGTCTAGGTTTAATGCAGGTATGTATGATCTGAAGGACAGGTAAATATGTAGAATATCTACTATCAACTGGTAACCTGATATCAAGGTCAGGTCTCGGTTTAAATGCAGGTATGTATGATCTGAAGGACAGGTAAATCTGTAGAATATCTACTGTCAACTGGTAACCTGATATCAAGGTCAGGTCTTGGTTTAATGCAGGTATGTATGATCTGAAGGACAGGTAAATCTGTAGAATATCTACTATCAACTGGTAACCTGATATCAAGGTCAGGTCTTGGTTTAATGCAGGTGTGTATGATCAGAAGGACAGGTTAATCTGTAGAATATATACTATCAACTGGTAACCTGATATCAAAGTCAGGTCTAGGTTTAATGCAGGTGTGTATGATCAGAAGGACAGGTTAATCTGTAGAATATCTACTATCAACTGGTAACCTGATATCAAAGTCAGGTCTAGATTTAATGCAGGTATGTATGATCTGAAGGACAGGTAAATCTGTAGAAAACCTACTATCAACTGGTAACATGATATCAAGGTCAGGTCTCGGTTTAAATGCAGGTATGTATGATCTGAAGGACAGGTAAATCTGTAGAATATCTACTGTCAACTGGTAACCTGATATCAAGGTCAGGTCTTGGTTTAATGCAGGTATGTATGATCAGAAGGACAGGTTAATCTGTAGAATATCTACTATCAACTGGTAACCTGATATCAAGGTCAGGTCTAGGTTTAATGCAGGTATGTATGATCTGAAGGACAGGTTAATCTGAAGAATATCTACTATCAACTGGTAACCTGATATCAAGGTCAGGTCTAGGTTTAATGCAGGTATGTATGATCTGAAGGACAGGTTAATCTGTAGAATATCTACTTTCAACTGGTAACCTGATATCAAAGTCAGGTCTAGATTTAATGCAGGTATGTATGATCTGAAGGACAGGTAAATCTGTAGAAAACCTACTATCAACTGGTTACCTGATATCAAGGTCAGGTCTCGGTTTAAATGCAGGTATGTATGATCTGAAGGACAGGTAAATCTGTAGAATATCTACTGTCAACTGGTAACCTGATATCAAGGTCAGGTCTTGGTTTAATGCAGGTATGTATGATCAGAAGGACAGGTTAATCTGTAGAATATCTACTATCAACTGGTAACCTGATATCAAAGTCAGGTCTAGATTTAATGCAGGTATGTATGATCTGAAGGACAGGTAAATCTGTAGAATATCTACTATCAACTGGTAACCTGATATCAAAGTCAGGTCTAGATTTAATGCAGGTATGTATGATCTGAAGGACAGGTTAATCTGTAGAATACCTACTATCAACTGGTAACCTGATATCAAGGTCAGGTCTAGGTTTAATGCAGGTATGTATGATCTGAAGGACAGGTAAATCTGTAGAATACCTACTATCAACTGGTAACCTGATATCAAGGTCAGGTCTAGGTTTAATGCAGGTATGTATGATCAGAAGGACAGGTTAATCTGTAGAATACCTACTATCAACTGGTAACCTGATATCAAGGTCAGGTCTAGGTTTTATGCAGGTGTGTATGATCAGAAGGACAGGTTAATCTGTAGAATATCTACTATCAACTGGTAACCTGATATCAAGGTCAGGTCTAGGTTTCATGCAGGTATGTATGATCTGAAGGACAGGTAAATCTGTAGAATATCTACTATCAACTGGTAACCTGATATCAAGGTCAGGTCTAGGTTTTATGCAGGTGTGTATGATCAGAAGGACAGGTTAATCTGTAGAATATCTACTATCAACTGGTAACCTGATATCAAGGTCAGGTCTAGGTTTAATGCAGGTATGTATGATCTGAAGGACAGGTAAATCTGTAGAATATCTACTATCAACTGGTAACCTGATATCAAGGTCAGGTCTAGGTTTAATGCAGGTATGTATGATCTGAAGGACAGGTTAATCTATAGAATATCTACTGTCAACAACTGGTAATCTGATATCAAGGTCAGGTCTAGGTTTAATGCAGGTATGTATGATCTGAAGGACAGGTAAATCTGTAGAATATCTACTATCAACTGGTAACCTGATATCAAGGTCAGGTCTCGGTTTAAATGCAGGTATGTATGATCAGAAGGACAGGTTAATCTGAAGAATATCTACTATCAACTGGTAACCCGATATCAAGGTCAGGTCTAGGTTTAATGCAGGTATGTATGATCAGAAGGACAGGTTAATCTGTAGAATATCTACTATCAACTGGTAACCTGATATTAAAGTCAGGTCTAGATTTAATGCAGGTATGTATGATCTGAAGGACAGGTAAATCTGTAGAATATCTACTATCAACTGGTAACCTGATATTAAGGTCAGGTCTAGGTTTAATGCAGGTATGTATGATCTGAAGGACAGGTAAATCTGTAGAATATCTACTGTCAACTGGTAACCTGATATCAAGGTCAGGTCTAGGTTTTATGCAGGTGTGTATGATCAGAAGGACAGGTAAATCTGAAGAATATCTACTATCAACTGGTAACCTGATATCAAGGTCAGGTCTAGGTTTAATGCAGGTATGTATGATCAGAAGGACAGGTAAATCTGTAGAATATCTACTATCAACTGGTAACCTGATATCAAGGTCAGGTCTAGGTTTAATGCAGGTATGTACGAACTGAAGGACAGGTAAATCTGTAGAATATCTACTATCAACTGGTAACCTGATATCAAGGTCAGGTCTCGGTTTAATGCAGGTATGTATGATCTGGAGGACAGGTTAATCTGTAGAATATCTACTATCAACTGGTAACCTGATATCAAGGTCAGGTCTAGGTTTAATGCAGGTATGTATGATCTGAAGGACAGGTTAATCTGTAGAATATCTACTATCAACTGGTAACCTGATATCAAGGTCAGGTCTAGGTTTAATGCAGGTATGTATGATCTGAAGGACAGGTTAATCTGTAGAATATCTACTGTCAACTGGTAACCTGATATCAAGGTCAGGTCTAGGTTTAATGCAGGTATGTATGATCTGAAGGACAGGTTAATCTGTAGAATATCTACTGTCAACTGGTAACCTGATATCAAAGTCAGGTCTAGGTTTTATGCAGGTGTGTATGATCAGAAGGACAGGTAAATCTGTAGAATATCTACTATCAACTGGTAACCTGATATCAAGGTCAGGTCTAGGTTTAATGCAGGTATGTATGATCTGAAGGACAGGTAAATCTGTAGAATATCTACTATCAACTTGTAACCTGATATCAAGGTCAGGTCTCGGTTTAATGCAGGTATGTATGATCTGGAGGACAGGTAAATCTTTAGAATACCTACTATCAACTGGTAACCTGATATAAAAGTCAGGTCTCGGTTTAATGCAGGTATGTATGATCAGAAGGACAGGTTAATCTGTAGAATATCTACTATCAACTGGTAACTTGATATCAAGGTCAGGTCTAGGTTTAATGCAGGTATGTATGATCAGAAGGACAGGATAATCTGTAGAATACCTACTATCAACTGGTAACCTGATATCAAAGTCAGGTCTAGGTTTAATGCAGGTATGTATGATCAGAAGGACAGGTTAATCTGTAGAATATCTACTATCAACTGGTAACCTGATATCAAGGTCAGGTCTCTGTTTAATGCAGGTATGTATGATCAGAAGGACAGGTTAATCTGTAGAATATCTACTATCAACTGGTAACCTGATATCAAGGTCAGGTCTCGGTTTAATGCAGGTATGTATGATCTGAAGGACAGGTAAATCTGTAGAATATCTACTGTCAACTAGTAACCTGATATCAAAGTCAGGTCTCGGTTTAATGCAGGTATGTATGATCTGAAGGACAGGTAAATATGTAGAATACCTACTATCAACTGGTAACCTGATATCAAGGTCAGGTCTCGGTTTAAATGCAGGTATGTATGATCTGAAGGACAGGTAAATCTGTAGAATATCTACTGTCAACTAGTAACCTGATATCAAAGTCAGGTCTCGGTTTAATGCAGGTATGTATGATCTGAAGGACAGGTAAATATGTAGAATACCTACTATCAACTGGTAACCTGATACCAAGGTCAGGTCTAGGTTTAATGCAGGTACATATAATAATAAAGTTATAGATGTGTGTGCTACATCATTTACATATCAACCCTGCAACATCATATAAACAATAAAAGACATATAGTAGTCAATGGTCAGAATTTTATCTTCATACAGCATGAGACGGTCTAATATTTCCTGAATCTAGGCAAATTTTGAATTATTTTAATGATCCAAAAGATCCATCATAAATATTCAATGAACAATATTACTAACATACATAATTAAACTAGTGCTGAGATTCAGGTTTTTAGAAACATAAGCATGTGGGGTTAAGCTTTTTATTAGGGAACTCAATTTTCCCCCATATTTTTCATTTAGTGTAAAATAAAAAAAAAGATACAGAGACAAGTAAAAGTTTACAGATCAGAAAATATGATTCATAAAAGTTATTGAATATTAATATAAAAGGAAGATAATTTCTGTACTCAATGTTTTTCCTGTAAAGAATTTATCACAAAAGAGAGGGAAAATAATAATTAATGACCTATAAAATATCCAAATGCACAATGTGCATAAAATAAGTAAAGCAGTTCAACTTTTTACATACGTTTAATCCATTGATTAAACAAATATTTAATTGTAAAATATCAGGTAAAGCAGTCATGATTTCTTCACATTTGTATGCCATTATGATATAGACATTATATGTATTATGTTGACAGACATCTGGATTAGCAGTTGTGGCAGACAAACTGAATTTCTACAGATATCTTTCACATTTCCGTTCTGTTCATAGAGGAGCTTTCTTTGCTGAGATGAGAACAACAGCAGTCAGAAAATTTCTTCCAGAGGCTTGGGGTAAACAATTTTTTTATACATATATAAAATTTAGGAATGGAAATGGGGAATGTGCTAGAGACAACAGCCAAACCAAAGAGAAGAAAACAGCTGAAGGCAATCAATGGGTCTTCAACACAGCGAGAAAATCCTGCACTTGGTTCTATGTTTGAGATACAATAATGAGAATCCGGCATATTGAATTGGGATTTAATTTCATTGTTATTAATCCATAGAATTTTAAATTGCAGTTAGGTGTTATTAGATAATAAATCTCATGAACAATAAACTAATTGAAAGGATTTCATCAAATTATCAGCTGTTCTGTCATTTGTTGAAACACCGTGGAAAGAATTAGGTTTTGGATAAGAAATTCAATCTTCAAACATACTGTGGATTCATTTATTTTCGTGGGTATCAATTTTCGTGAATTGATGAAAATTTGCATTTTTTGTGGATATTTGATTTTGTGGTTTTAATAATCTCTGCATACAAACCCTATGCAATATTTGTGATTCATTGAATAGTTGAATTTGTGTTTCAATTTTACCCATACAACCCACAAAAATTGGTATGCAACAATTAATAATGAATCCACTGTATACGAAATTGCATTAAAAGATGATATTAAAGATTTGTAAATTGTTTTCAGGTTTTCTATGTCCTGTTCACACCCCTGATGGAGCCCCTTGTGGTCTCTTAAATCACATGACAGCATTTTGCCAGGTAAGGAATGTAAATGTGTTGTTATTTTGTTTGATTTGTTTCTTTGACAAAACAGTTGTCAGTGTTGTTGGATATATTAATGTGTCTGTCTGTCAACTTATGAAACTTCAATAATGCAACACAGACAACAAGTCTCATTCTGAACTTCTTTAAATTTGTTCTGAGGATTTCTATATACATGTAATTACAGTCTTCAAAACCTTCCATGAAAAATTAAAGGAATGGTTGTGAGAAGGTAGTCAATTTGTTAATGCATAACTCATTATTGGTTTAATAATGTCATTGTTAATATCATTAAAGTGTCATAGTCTCAATGAATTGCTGTTTATTTGGATACTCATGTATCAATTTAAAATTTTACATGAGGGTTTCATTTTCCTCCAAAAAATTTCAAATTGAATGATTAGTTAGCATGCTCTACTGCAGCAACATAAACTAACAGGTAGATATTGACAGAATAGTAATTTTTGTCACAAAACATGTTTCCATTTTCACAGGCTGTCAACATACAGTATCCTACAGCACATTTATACAAGTTACTGATATCACTTGGTGTGACACCATTTGATGCTCCTCCACCTGGGAACCTTAAAGACTGCTTCCCTGTTTTACTGGATGGTAGACACATGGGATATCTTCATTCATCTATAGCTAAAAAAGTAGAACAGAAATTGAGGGTTATGAAAGTCAAAGGTTTGAAACAGGTTTGCAATTAAAGAATTCAAGGCATGGAATTTCGGAATGAGATAGGTGCATACATTTTTGTGAATCTTTGACAACCAACAATGGTGCAAGTATAAGTACAAATGTAGTGCGATCCTTGGTGAAGGAGAATATCAATATCAGAAGACAAAGTAACTGTAATGTATCTCCTCTCATTAATAAGAATGTTACAATATAATTCCTAATTTACTGTAGAATGGGATTATAGGCCAAAACTTTATTGAACTATTTTGATACTTTGCTGTAAATATAATTCATATTGTGCAATTTGAAAATTAAAATACAAAGTCTTTCTATATTCTTCACATAACAATAAAAAAAAAAGACAAGCTTACGCTTGAACATACATTTGTGTTCTAAAATTTCTAGAATGTACAACAAAGGTAAAATCTTTTTGTAAAATATTGAAGGCCCTGAAAAGGACCGTTACTTTATAAGAGATTTCATCAGCTGCTGGCACTCTATTCATGTCTAATGCCTTATTTCCTCATCTCTTGTTGGGCTTTCAAGTGTAACGTAATCTCTGCCATTTTGTTTATTTACGTCTGTGACGTCATTTTCATGGGAGATAACTCAAGTACAAATCAACAAACATACTCTAAAGGTTATTCGCTGGTGAATAATAGGGTTATTCACCGCTGGTGGAAATTTTTAGGGTTATTCATCCTTCCTTGTAATTGAATGAAAAACAACTGAATTATTCCATGTCACGTGATAACGTTTTACCCAATAGAATTGTTTAAAATATATGTAAGGTATAATAATATGAGTTATCTCCCTTGTTATTTTAAAATTAATTTTGATAAATCAAAAGTGACTACTTTGTTGCGCATTCTAAGCCATTATTGATCATATATGATATATTTGTCTGATTTTTCAGGTTCCCACAATGATGGAGATATGTCTTATTCCCAAGACAGAATTTGCTAGTCAGTATCCCGGTCTGTACCTGTTTACAACACCAGCTAGGATGATGAGACCAGTTAAGAACCTAGCATTAGATACAACAGAGATGATTGGATCATTTGAACAAGTTTATATGGATATCTGTATAAATCAGAACGAGGCTATTCCTGGGGTAAGTTGGATCATTTCAATAAGTTTGTATATATTTTTATATATTTACGAAATGTGAAATACCAACTGAGAATGATGTACTTTAATAAATATATTATATAATGCAATTAATATTTTTTCTGCTGATTTTTAAAATGTATCCAAGATATTTTTAAAATTCTTTAATATTTCTGACAGATAACACAATTCTATACAAAATAAGTTTGATGATTCAAACAACTTTGTATGGATATCTGTATGCTTATGTATACTTAACATTGATAATTGTTTATTTTTATGAATAAGGCTCTCTCGTTGTAACATGGAAATGTCTATTTTCAGGTGACAACACACGAAGAGTTTAGTGAAATTAGAATGTTATCATCATTGGCTTGCCTAACACCTTACTCAGACTGTAACCAGAGTCCTAGGAACATGTACCAATGTCAGGTACAGTACTCAACATACGTTACATTGTAGGGAAATACATTAGTGTGAAAAAAAATTGCATGTCTGATATTGCTTTATAACATGTGTTCAATTATATTTCTAAAGTATGGTTTTCTGTTTATTCTTACAGCTAATACATTAATGCTAGCAAGACAAATCTTTGTATGGCTTGCTTGCTTTGCTTGTATCAATGTTTGCTCAAGCATGGCAATTAAGATAGGCGGGGCTTCAGAATGTATACGTCATACTTAAATTTTATTGGACGGTTATTTTGAAGTTAAGGAAACTAAATTTTAAACATCACAGGATGACAAATATAAAGCGCAATCGTAGAAATGGAAGCCAAAAAAATGTATTTGATTTTTCTCGACGATATGCATTTTCATCATCCAACTGAAAAGACTGTCGTCAAGTACTTTTAGAAAAGCAAAATAACTAGTCGAACACACCTACTCAGATTTAGTGATTCATTACATAGGTATTTCATTTGACCCATATATTTCATCTTTTAGTATTGTGATTTTTTTATGTTATAAAGTCAACCTGTAGCTTTGCTATATAAAAATGATAGAATGTGAAGCGAGATGATGTATCAAATTTTCTTCCTTTGTGCGTTTTTTAGACAAATTATTCATCTCAAACACACCCTAACATAAGAAGGTTCGCTCGATTTTCTCTTTTTGATACAATTGTTTCCAATTTATTTTTTTTTTTTTTTCTTGAGTCAAGTAATGGAAGGACAGACACGGAAATCAGTAAACTTATAGATTGATATGTTCTCCGTATGTATTAATTAAAAAAAAGGGGAAGAATTTTCTTCATCCAACTTGATATATAACCATGTCGTTGACTTGATATCTAACTGTTCTACTTAACTATGTAAAAGATAAATTAAAAACTTATGCAAATAGTTGTTTTTTACAATAAAACACTCGTATTTGAGAAGAAAATTGTTATTTGATTTGTTTCTATTCACTTTAAAAAAAAATCTTACTAAAGTAAACATAACAGAAAGCACTTATCGCCTTCTCTATAAACAAAGAATAATCAGTTTGAAGGTTTACAAGCAAAAATTAGTCCAAAGTGCGCAATATTCAATAATAATAGACATAATAAATGAAATAATTTAGTCCCCCCCCCCCCTAATTAATTTATCCCTTTTATTAGAAAATCAAGTGCACCTTCTTTATGAGGGTGGGTTTGAGATGGATATTTTGTGTCGAAAACGTACAAAGAAAGAATATTTGATACATCATCTCGCTTCAGATTCTATCATTTTTATATAGCAAAGCTACAGGTTGACGTTATAACACAAAAATATCATAGTACTAAAAGATGAAATATATGGGTCAAATGAAATACCTATGTAATGAATCACTCGAAATCAGAGTAGGTGTGTTCGAATAGCTTTTTTGTTTTACTAAAAGTACTTGACGACAGTCTTTTCAGTTGGATGATAAAAAAAATGCATATCTTTGAGAGAAAAAAAAAAAAAAATTTTTGGCTTCCATTTCTACGATTGCGCTTTATATTTGTCATCTTGTGATGTTTTAAAATTTAGTGTGACTGTCCTTAACTTCAAACATAACGTCCAATAAAATTTAAGTATGCTGTATACAAGCTGAAGCCCCGCCTATCTTAATTGCCATGCTTCAGCAAACATTGATACAAGCAAAGCAAGCAAGTCAAACAAAGATTTGTCTTGCTAGCATTAATGTAAAAGCTGTAAAAAAAAAAAAACTGTGCCAATGTTTGTTTTAGGAATTTTCACTTCTGAAATTATATTGCTTATTTATGCAATACTTATTACTTATCCTTGATCATTTATGGAGTATTTTCTTAAGAACCAAAATTCAGTAAATGTTGCTATGGTTACAGATTTATTTTTCTGATTAAATCAGTATGTTGTCCTCACATATGACTAAAAATAATTTATTAGTTTATAATCAAACATATAAGTTTGTCTGAATAAACAGTATTTCAAAACATTTCGAGAAATTGCTACTGTGAATTCATTTATTTTCGTGGGTACCAATTTTCATGGATTAAGAAAAACTTGCATGTTCGTAGATATTTAATTTCGTTGTTTTGCTGAAGTGTGTAAACAAGCCTATATAAAAGTTTGTATTCGTTGAACATTCAATTTCGTGATTCTGGTACCGATGAAATCCAAAAAATATTGGTATTCAATGAATGATAATGAATCCATGAATTCTGATTGTTTTTCCTCTTACAGATGGGTAAACAGACTATGGGAACACCTTGCCATGCCTACAAGTATAGAGCTGATAATAAATTATACAGAATACAGACCCCTCAATCACCAATGGTCCGACCAGGCATGCATGATCACTATGATGTAGACAACTATCCCATGGGAACTAATGCTGTGGTAGCTGTTATATCATACACAGTGAGTTTGTGTATTAACTGCCTGAACACAAATATCTGATGTTCACTATAGGCATAACGTAAGGGTACCCAAATTGCACCATTTAGAAAAAAATAGCTACGGTAATCTTACAAGATTTCCTAGAGACTAAACAATTTGTATTTTTATGATTTGATACTATGCACGTCTTTCAACATAGGTAAACATATTCAGATATACACAAAACGTTTACAGTATTTATCAACAGATGGACTGTTTACTGAAAAGGCAAAAATGTCTGAAAACGTCACCATGCGACGTCATCAAAACGTCATCTTTTTAAAATTAGCAAATACAATATACTATGAGTATCCACTTCGTAAAATATGAAGAGTAAGCATGGACTAATATCTAATTATTCAAATATTTGAAGAAATTAAACAAAAGCTCGGTTATTACACTTTTGACCATGTGAATTTAAGCATGGATGCAATTTGGGTATTCCTCATTACAAAATCATGGATAGTTTGGAGGTTGATTCAAACCCATTTTTAGCTCACCTGGCCCGAAGGGCCAAGTGAGCTTTCTCATCACTTGGCCTCCGGCGTCCGTCGTCTGTCGTCGTCGTTAACTTTTACAAAAATCTTCTCCTCAAAAACTACTGGGCCAAATTAAATCAAACTTGGACACAATCATCATTGGGGTATCTAGTTTAAAAAATGTGTGGCGTGACCCGTCAAACCAACCAAGATGGCCGCCATGGCTAAAAATAGAACATAATGGTAAAATGCAGTTTTTGGCTTATAACTCAAAAACCAAAGCATTTAGAGCAAATCTGACATGGGGTTAAATAGTTAATCAGGTCAAGATCTATCTGCCCTAAAATTTTCAGATGAATAGGACAACCTGTTGTTGGGTTGCTGCCCTAAATTGGTAATTTAAGGGAAATTTTGTCCGTTTTCGCTTATTATCTTGAATACTATTGTAAATAGAGATAAACTGTAAACAGCAATAATGTTCAGCAAAGTAAGATCTACAAATAAGTTAGCATGACCAAAATGGTCAGTTGACCTCTTTAGGAGTTATTGCCCTTTATAGTCAATTTTTAACCATTTTTTAGCTCACCTGACCTGAAAGGTCAAGTGAGCTTTTCTCATCACTTGGCGTCCGTCGTCCGTCGTCCGTAAACTTTTACAAAAATCTTCTCCTCTGAAACTACTGGGCCAAATTTAACCAAACTTGGCCACAATCATCCTTGGGGTATCTAGTTTTAAAAATGTGTCCGGTGATCTGGCCATCCAACCAAGATGGCCGCCATGGCTAAAAATAGAACACAGGGGTATAATGTATATTTTGGCTTATATCTTTGAAACCAAAACATTTAGAGCAAATCTGACATGTGGTAAAATTGTTGATCAGGTCAAGATCTATCTGCCCTGAAATTTTCAGACGAATGGGACAACTTGTTGTTGGGTTGCTGCCCCTGAATTGGTTATTTTAAGGAAATTTTGCAGTTTTTGGCTATTATCTTGAATACTATTATAGATAGAGATAAACTGTAAACAGCAATAATGTTCAGCAAAGTAAGACCTACAAATAAGTCAACATGACCAAAATTGTCAGTCAATCCCTTAAGGAGTTATTGCCCTTTATAGTCAATTTTTAACAACTTTTCGTCATATTTTGTAACTTGTACAAAAATTTTCTTCTCTGAAACTACATGGCCAAATTTAACCAAACTTGGCCACAATTATCATTGTGGTATATAATTTAAAAAATGTGTCCGATGACCCCGCCTACCAAACAAAATGGCCGACATGGCTAAAATTAGAACATAGCGGTAAAATGCAGTTTTTGAATTATATCTTTGAAACTAAGACATTTAGGGCAAATCTTTCAAGATTTAAATGTCCATCAGAATAAGATCTTTCCCCTCACAAATTTTCAGATGAATCTGACAACTCTTTGTTGAGTTGCTGCCCTAAAATTGTTAATTTTAAGGAAATTTTGCAGTTTTTGGTTATTATCTTGAATACTATTATAGATAGAGATAAACTGTAAACAGCAATACTGTTCAGCAAAGTAAGATCTACAAATAAGTCAACATGATCAGAATTGTTAGAGGACCCCTTTAGGAGTTATTGCCCTTTATAGTCAATATTGAACAACTTTTGTCATTTTTAGCTCACCTGACCTGAAAGGTCAAGTGAGCTTTTCTCATCACTTGGCGTCCGTCGTCCGTCGTCCTGCGTCCGTCGTCTGTCGTCCGTCGTCCGTAAACTTTTACAAAAATCTTCTCCTCTGAAACTACTGGGCCAAATTTCACCAAACTTGGCCGCAATCATCCTAGGGGTATCTAGTTTTAAAAATGTGTCCGATGACCTGGCCATCCAACCAAGATGGCCGCCATGGCTAAAAATAGAACACAGGGGTAAAATGTATATTTTGGCTTATATCTTTAAAACCAAAGCATTTAGAGCAAATCTGACATGAGGTAAAATTGTTGATCAGGTCATTCTCTATCTGCCCTGAAATTTTCAGACGAATCCAACAACCTTTTGTTGGGATGCTGCCCCTGAATTGTTTTTTTTAAGAAAATTTTGCAGTTTTTGGTGATTTTCTTGAAAACTATTATTGATAGAGATAAACTGTAAACAGCAATAATGTTCAGCAAAGTAAGACCTACAAATAAGTTAACACGATCAAAATTGTCAGTCAATCCCTTAAGGAGTTATTGCCCTTTATAGTGAATTTTTTACAACTTTTTGTCATTTTTTGTAACTTGTACAAATATCTTCTTCTCTGAAACTGCTTGGCCAAATTTAACCAAACTTAGCCACAATTATTATTGTGGTATACAGATTAAAAAATGTGTCCGATGACCCCGCCTACCAAACAAAATGGCCGACCTGGCTAAAATTAGAACATAGTGGTAAAATGCCGTTTTTGCTTGATATCTTTGAAACTAAGACATTTAGGGCAACTCTTTCAAGATTTAAATGTCCCTCAGAATAAGATCTATCCCCTCACATATTTTCAGATGAATCGGACAATCCGTTGTTGGATTGCTGCCCTAAAATTGGTAATTTTAAGAAAATTTTGCAGTTTCTGGTTATTATCTTGAATACTATTATAGATAGAGATAAACTGTAAACAGCAATTATGTTCAGCAAAGTAATATCTACAAATAAGTCAACATGATGAAAGTTGTTAGATGACCCCTTAAGGATATATTGCCCTTTATAGTCAATATTGAACAACTTTTTGTCATTTTTGTAACTTTTACAAAAATCTTCTTTCTTAAACTTCTGGGCTAAATTTAACCAAACTCGTTCACAATAATTACTAGGGTGTCTATTTACAAAGCTAATGACTCTGCCTACCAACTAAGATGGCCGACATCAGTAAATACAGTAACAGGTGAGCGACACAGGCTCTTGAGAGCCTCTAGTTGTAACTTGTACAAATATCTTCTTTTCTGAAACTATGGGCCAAATTTAAACAAACTTGGCCACAATCATTACTAGGGTATCTATTTAAAAAAAAGTGTCTAATGACCCCACCTACCAACCGAGATGATCGACATCAGTAAATACAGTAACAGGTGAGCGACACAGGCTCTTGAGAGCCTCTAGTTTGTTAATCTTAGTAATCTTTTACAAAAATCTTCTCCTCTGAAACTGCCAGGCCATATTATACCAAACTTGGCCACAATCATCATTGGGGTATTTAGTTTAAAAAATGTGTGGCGTGACCCTTCAAACAAACCAACATGGCCGCCACGGCTAAAAATAGAACATAGGGGTAAAATGCAGTTTTTGGCTTATAACGCAAAAACCAAAGCATTTAGAGCAAATATGACATGGGGGTATAATTGTTTAGCAGGTCAAGATCTATCTGCCCTGAAATTTTCAGATGAATCGGACAACCCGTTGTTGGGTTGCTGCCCCTGAATCGGTAATTTTAGGGAAATTTTGCTGTTTTTGTTTATTATCTTGAATATTATTATAGATAGAGATAAACTGTAAACTGCAATAATGTTCAGTTAAGTAAGATCTACAAATAAGTCAACATGACCAAAATGGTCAGTTGACCCCTTTAGGATTTATTGCCCTTCATAGTCAATTTTTTACAATTTTCCTGAAATTTGTAAATTTTAACTAACATTTTCCACTGAAACTACTGGGCCAAGTTCAATATATATAGAAATAATTGTAAGCAGCAAGAATGTTCAGTAAAATTTTTAATATTCACATAGACCAAGGTGAGCGACACAGGCTCTAAAGAGCCTCTAGTTTTATGACTCAATATGGATTAAAAATTAAATTGGTGTACCTATACAATAAAGAAGGATAGGGCTACAAAATGAACACAGTATGGACATTTTTTTCTTGATCATAAAAAAACGTAGGTGAAAAAACTGTCAAAATAGGTGCAATTTGGGTACAGCCACGTTACATGGCAATTGAATTTTTGTTGTAACGGCTGTTATTCACAAAATTAGTTTATTTTTAACAGTCTGGTTTCAGTGGAAAAAAATTGTAAGAGGGGTTCTAAAGAATTCAAACAGCTGGAAGCTGTTCATCTAAAATTTGTTAATAGGCTTCATGTCAGCATTGTATATTGTGTGAATTGGTTTCAGATTCATCAGGCATCAACTTCTTGTTTAATACCGACATACTTATGTATTGTATAAAGCACATATAGGCCATGTATGAAATATTGTTAGCATTTTTCTAGAGAGCTACAAATAAGCACTCCATGGCATTTGTATCTGGCTTCATGTAAATATGCTTTAAAATGTATTAATCAAAATGCATGTAATTGTTTTCAACTTCCTGTATAAAAAATAAACTGTAAAAGTAGGGGTATCATAAAAGTTTTTTAGTTTGTCCTTAAAATGTTAAGGATTGCTGACAAAAAAAGTTCATATAAACTTCTAACAAGGTATATTTTTTATTCATTATTATTTTGAAAAAGCCATGTATTTTATGTTCATGACAAAGCATCGAACAATGTATTATCTATTAAATCATTTATTGGAACAGACTTAATCCTAGCTACTTTAGATCTATTGTCTGATAACAAGAATGTAAGTTTTATAGGGTTTTACAAATGTATTTTACACTATTAACATCATTGTCAATGCATTCCTACATTTGCAACCTGACAACAAATTGTGTAATCAGATATTGAACAAATTTTTATAGCTTTTCATTTGTTTTTAGGGTTATGACATGGAAGATGCCATGATTTTGAATAAATCAGCATTTGATAGAGGATTTGCACATGGATCTATTTATAAATCTGAGGTAATTTATCAGACTTCTTATACTGTAAAATGGTATATCATTTGAAACATACATTTATATGCAGTATATAATGTACCAAATTCTTTAAAACCGTCTTAAAATATGGATTAATCCAAAGTAAAGATTAGAAAACCTATGTGGAATAGATATTAAAGAGATACAAAAGAGAGACAAAAGATACCAGTCAAACTCATAAATCGAAAATAAACTGACAACGCCTGGCTAAAAATGAAAGACAACTTTCTTTTCAGTCTCCTTTGTGTCCTGTACATTTTTCTATCAAAATGGATGTAATATTCAAAGACTTGCTACTTTGTGAGACAACAATCAAACAAAAATCATAAAAAGATGTCAAGTGCATTCTCCATTTTCAATTTTATTAACACGGGCAGTTGTCAATAAAAAAATATCTCAGACTTAAAATGTTCTAGGGATATAAAATGGTTAGAATAGACTGGGGCTTTTCCGTTGAAATGTGTGCAGGAGGGAAGGAATGGAGTTTCAAACTATCCCTTCAACCAAGAACCATTTTTTTAGACAGATTGCATAATATTAATAGACTCATACTGCAAAAAAGACCCATGACCTTATAATTAAACTTCTCTTCCCACCCTCTTACATAGATTTTAACGGAATAAACCTATTAACAGAAACTGTTGAGATCTGCTGTTGATTCAAAATTTTTCAATATTTATGATATGCCATTATCCTACTATGCCTTTGTTAGACATACATGTTACTGCTTCATTGACAATACTTAAAAGTAAGAATCAGGGTCCGGTGAACTGTAAGGAAGATTCTACATTGATCTCAAATGAAATTGAGTCACATAGCGTTTTTTTTAATGAAATAAAAAACCATTAATATATGCATTTTGTAGAGATTGTTTATAGGAGTCAGAATAATTATTTCTCATTGTAAATAAAAATTGCAGACCTGACATTTTGAGAACATTTAGTGAGAAATATTTAAGATGAAAGAAAATTTTCTCCTTTAATAGAATGTATTATCCAGCCATGCAGTGTGCATGTATCCATCTATTCAACCCATTATTCATCAACTTTTAAAATCTGAAATCAACCACTCTTTATACCAACTTAATTATCACTGTACTATTATGCATATTTTAGGGGCCAGCTGAAGGACACCTATGGGTGCGGGAATTCTCGCTACATTGAAGACCCATTGGTTGCCTTCGGCTGTTGTTTGCTCTATGGTCAGGTGGTTGTCGCTTTGACATATTCACCATTTCCTTTCTCAATTTTATTACTCTATTTTCAGCTGATTGATCTGAGGAAGAAAGCACAGGACAAATACAGAACAGTGCTAGTATTTGGTATGGAAGTATTTTTAATATCATTATTTTTACATTATAACATTATGTATTTATAAATTAGGTCCATCTTTATAAATTAAATTTGAAATATCTAAAAATAGTATGTAATTATGCCCCACCTACGATAGTAGAGGGGCATTATGTTTTCTGGTCTGTTCGTCTGTTCGACCGTCCGTACGTCTGTCCTGCTTCAGGTTAAAGTTTTTGGTCAAGGTAGTTTTTGATGAAGTTGAAGTCCAATCGACTTCAAACTTGGTAAACATGTTTTCTATGATATGATCTTTCTAATTTTAATGCCAAATTAGAGATTTAACCCCAATTTCACGGTCCACTGAACATAGAAAATGATAAAGCGAGTGGGGCATTCGTGTACTGAGGACACATTCTTGTTTTTTTTATTTTATACACAACACAATTTAAGATATATGTTTAATATTAAAATATCAAAACATACTAAAACTACAAACTAAATATTAAAATAAACTATCATAACAGTACATATCTTTCTACATTGTATGACAAACTATATAATACATTATTGGCTTTCTGGGGGCTACTCATTCACTTAAGAGAATTGAAATAAACATTTCAAACTATTCAAAATATGAGAAAATAAATTCAAAACTTATCAAAATATGAGAAAAATAAAAATAAGCGATTAGTAAAAAATGTTCCTGGGGCGATCCCCAGGAATGAACCTATGTGTTTCCTGGAGCAATCCCCAGGAATGAACCTATGTGTTTCCTGGGGCGATCCCCAGGAATGAGCCTATGTGTTTCCTGGGGCGATCCCCAGGAATGAACCTATGTGTTTCCTGGGGCGATCCCCAGGAATGAACCTATGTGTTTCCTGGGGCGATCCCCAGGAATGAGCCTATGTGTTTCCTGGGGCGATCCCAAGGAATGAACCTATGTGTTTCCTGGGGCGATCCCCAGGAATGAGCCTATGTGTTTCCTGGGGCGATCCCCAGGAATGAACCTACATTCCTCGACAGGAATGAACCTAATTGCTCCTGGGCGATCCCAGCGTAGTAAAAATACTACTTAAAATACAATTGTTCCTCGACAGGAATTAACCTATCTGATGTATTATTGAATTGGGGGAGTATGATTCCCCTGGAATTAAAAGATCTGATGTATTATTGAATTGGGGGAGTATGATTCCCCTGGAATTAAAAAGAAAGGCACATATCATTTCCATATGAGTAGCCCCTAAACAAGAGATGAACAAATATTAATATATTTAAACTAACAAACAAGATATATGAAGAAAATATAACATGTCATAGCAATTTCAAATCACTCTTTCTATAACTTCAATTTTATAGATGATATATTTTAACTTCGCAGGAATGCATAGCATGAAAACACTTTAGCTTGAATGAAAATATAACAAACTAAACAACTGTATGAATATTCTTAAACAGAAATACCAAGAACAGGGAGTCAGAATTACACAATATTGGTCTGACTGTAACTTAGAGTAACACCTTTAAAATTTTACATTTTTTAATACATCCATATCGTACCTATCACGTAAGTTAAATACCCAGTTAATGCACAGGTGTAGTTGGGGCTGGTGGGTGGGATAACTGATTGTAATGCATCAAATACAACGATGCTTCCTCTCAATTCATCAACAATACTCTAACCCCCTCTAGGGCACTATTCCTACTAAGCTAAAAATAGATGTTATGTAATTGCCTAAGAATAGACTAGAAACCTGCCTGCTGAAATCATTGATAACAAATACATTGTATTGTGTATAACTATAATTTAATAAATCAAATTTCCTGAAATGACATTGCTAACCTTATTGCTATTTGAGAATCTGTGACACTTGACCAAGAATTTGGGACACTTGAAATAAGGATGTCATACAACAATCACTTTTCCTTTACAGCCTCAGAATTTTTTCTCTTGATAGTATAAAAATAAAATAAAAAAATGTATGTGAATGTGTGTGGTTAATAGCCATGGCAGACACATAGGGATAAGATGTATTTGACAAGTATCCACCACTGTTTACTCTGATATGATATTATTTTGTTGACTAATTATATTGTAAGTTTTAAACTTAAAATAATAATTTTATGTTGTTGATATAGGTAGTAAAGCAGGTGACAAAAGAACAGAAGGAAAACTGGATCCTGATGGGTTACCTCCTATTGGTACATATCTACAGGATGGAGATGTTTATTACAGGTACCAGTTACATGTTGGCACATATATCTGGAAGGACTATTGCAAAAAAAACATTTATCATTATTTCTCTAATTTTTGTGCTATTTTCACATTTCCTAAGCGGTGTGAGAAAGATTTTTCTCATCACTAGTGAAATATCTGTTTTATCAGTAAATAATTGGTCGAAATTTGATTATGGTCTTTAATTTTCTTGATTTCTTCTGAATTTCCTATTGTGACGTCATGAAAAAAAGTGACAATATCTGATGACGTCGCATAAAAAGAACAAAACTTTCTGCAAATGTTTGTAAAGGAAAGATAAAAATCATTAGAGAAACAGTTTCCACTACTCTAACTCGTGTATTACTTAATTTAAGTTTTTTGATTCCAGCTTCTACAATCTGCAGACAGGAGAATATAGAGTAGAAAGGTATCGTAAAAGTGAACCTTCTTATGTTGATCACATCAAAATAATTGGTAATGACACAGGAACAGGGGACATGGAGAAAGTCTGTATTGTACTCAGAATTGTGGTAAGAACTTTTACTCAGAATTGTGGTGAGTACTTTTACTCAGAATTGTGGTAAGTACTTTTAAATGAAATGTCATCAGTGAGAATTTTTGTAGATGTTTTAACACTGTAATGTGGAAATAAAAAACATTTTAAAAGAGATTTTCACTAAATTCTTATCACGCTGATGTACAGGTGTAATTGTTTTAAACCATGTGTTAATCTCTAGATGTTTAGCACTTAGAAGATGTGGTATGATTGCAAAAAGGACAACTCTCCACAAGAGTCTAAGTGACACAGAATTAAAAATGTAGAGCACTGTTCAACCTTCAGCAATGAGTAAAACCCATACTGCATAGTAAGCTATAAAAGGCCAGGAAATAACAAATGTGCT
Source organism: Mytilus trossulus (assembly GCF_036588685.1). Lineage (NCBI taxonomy): Eukaryota > Metazoa > Mollusca > Bivalvia > Mytilida > Mytilidae > Mytilus > Mytilus trossulus. The sequence goes on along the minus strand of NC_086374.1, from coordinate 18,195,846 downwards.
GTTTTTTTGGGTGTTGAATTTTGTTTTAAATTGATACCCTACCTCATTGATGTCAACCCTAGATCCTGATATCTTTTATTTATGAATTGAATGCTTCTTTTTGTAAATTTATTTGGTGGTAAAAGTGTTGACCGAAGTACATTTTGCATGAAGCGCGGAAGCGCTTCATTCTAAAAATGTACGCACGGTCAACGCTTTTACAACCCTATAAAGTTTCAAAAAGAAGTATTCAATACTTATAATTACATTTTTTTGGCTAAACCCATAAAAACACGATTTTTATCCAGTTTTATTTAATTCACCTGTGCACTTTTTTGTGGGACCTTGTGTCATCATGCATGATAAATGTTATTGTCTGATGCAATTGTTTACGGAATAACATGTTAGCCAATCAGAATAACGTATTATAATGAAACTTACATCTAATGTAATTATTCACACATAATTTAAAAATGTAAAATGTATATTCAAGTATACAAAAACAAGTTTATATCAATGTATTAATAATTTGTATAGCCTTGCTCAGAAAACTTATAGCAGGGTATCCTTAGTGAACTATAGTTCATAGTTATACTCATTTTTAGCTCACCTGGCCCAAAGGGCCAAGTGAGCTTTTCTCATCACTTGGCGTCCGGCGTCGTCGTCCGTCGTCGTCGTCCTGCGTCCGGCGTTAACTTTTACAAAAATCTTCTCCTCTGAAACTACTAGGCCAAATTTAACCAAACTTGGCCACAATCATCATTGGGGTATCTAGTTTAAAAATTGTGTCCGGTGACCCCGCCAACTAACCAAGATGGCCGCCATGGCTATAAATAGAACATAGGGGTAAAATGCAGTTTTTGGCTTATAACTCAAAAACCAAAGCATTTAGGGCAAATCTGACATGGGGGTAATATTGTTAATCAGGTTAAGATCTATCTGCTCTGAAATTGTCAGATGAATCTGACATTCCGTTGTTTGGTTGCTGCCCCTGAATTGGTAATTTTAAGGAAATTTTGTTGTTTTTGGTTATTATCTTGAATATTATTTTAGATAGAGATAAACTGTAAAAAGCAATAATGTTCAGCAAAGTAAGATCTACAAATAAGTCAACATGACCAAAATGATCAGTTGACCACTTTAGGAGTTATTGCCCTTTATAGTCAATTTTTAACCATTTTTCGTAAATCTTAGTAATCTTTTAGAAAAATCTTCTCCTCTGAAACTGCTTGGCCAAATTATTTGAAACTTGGCCACAATCATCATTGGGGTATCTAGTTTAAAAATTGTGTCCGGTGACCCCGCCAACTAACCAAGATGACCGCCATGGCTATAAATAGAACATAGGGGTAAAATGCAGTTTTTGGCTTATAACTCAAAAACCAAAGCATTTAGAGCAAATCTGACATTGGGTAAAATTGTTAATCAGGTGAAGATCTATCTGCCCTGAAATTTTCAGATGAATTGGACAACCTATTTTTGGGTTGCAGCCCCTGAATTGGTAATTTTAAGGAAATTTTGCTGTTTTTGGTTATTATATTGAATATTATTATTAGATATAGGTAAACTGTAAACAGCAATAATGTTCAGCAAGGTCAGATTTACAAATAAGTCAACATGACCAAAATGGTCAGTTGACCTCTTTAGGAGTTATTGCCCTTTAAAGTCAATTTTTAACCATTTTTCGTAAATTTTATATATCTTTTACTAAAATCTTCTTCTCTGAAACTGCTGTGCCAAATTGATCCAAACTTGACCACAATCATCTTTGGGGTTTTTTGTTTAAAAAATGTGTCCGGTGACCTGGCCATCAAACCAAGATGGCCGCCACGGCTAAAAATAGAACATAGGGGTAAAATGCAGTTTTTGGCTTATAACTCAAAAACCAAATAATTGAGAGAAAATCTGACATGAAGTAAAATTGTTAATCAGGTCAAGATCTATCTGCCCGGAAATTTTCAGATGAATTGGACAACCTGTTTTTGAGTTGCGGCCCCTGAATTGGTAATTTTAAGGACATTTTGCTGTTTTTGGTTATTATATTGACTATTATTATAGATATAGGTAAACTATAAACAGCAATAATTTTCAGCAAAGTAAGATCTACAAATATGTCAACATGAAAGAAATGGTCAATGACCCCTGTAGGAGTTATTGACTTTTGTAGTCAATTTTCAATCTGCTTCCTTTGTTTAATATTCACATAGACCAAGGTGAGCGACACAGGCTCTTTAGAGCCTCTAGTTAGTTTTGTTGTCATTGTTGTCATACACCTTATCGCTATTCCGGGCTGACCCTGCCGCTTGAACTTTTGACGCATACAACAATCACTTTTTCATTGTGGCGTCAGCTATTTTGTTTTATGACGTCATAATTTTACGGGAACCTGTGTGATATCCAGTAATGGCGGACAAATAGCGATAAGGTGTATTGGTGCTACAACTCTGTATTTTGAAAATTGAGATAATGTTACCACTCTTTCTTTTATAGAGGAATCCCATTGTAGGAGACAAATTTTCCAGTAGACATGGACAGAAAGGTATTTGTAGGTAAGGTTTATATCAAACATAGAAATTTGTAGGTAATTATAAAAAAGAAGATGTTGTATGATTGTCAATGAGACAACTCTCCACAAGAGACCAAATGACACAAATGTTAACAACCATAGGTCACCGTACGGCCTTCAACAATACAATGAGCAAAGCCCATACCTCTATAAAAAGCCAGGTTAACATCAAACATAGGAATTCGTAGGCATGTTTCAAGTTTTCAATAATCTGATATCATGCACATTTTATTAATGATCGCTAATGCTTAAAGTTGTGACGCAGGAACTTGTTTCTCTTTTATTAATGACTGGCAAATTTCCATACAAGTCTAAATACCTCTATATACAAAACGTAATAAAATATGCTATGTTTTGCTCAGAAGAGACATATCTTTTACATACCAGTACAGTACTGTCAACACTTTATTGATTTCAGTGTTTTGCACCCAGTAGATATATAATTATTACCAGCAGTAAAATTATACACCATTTTATTTTAGTATGTTGTATCCAGTAGAAAATCTCCCCTTTACTGAGAGTGGAATGGTTCCAGATATCATATTCAACCCTCATGGTTATCCATCTAGAATGACAATTGGTAAGTCACTATGGGCTGATTTGTGTCCATTACAAATGTCCTAAAACACCATTGATATGAACACTTTAAGTGTACAAATCAATGGTGTTTTATGACATTCTTCTTTAGCTGACTTTTAATTCTGATATTAAAAATCAAATTGAATTATGCTACTTGTCTTCAGATTTTTCCCCACTATCTATGTAGTAAACAGTACTTTTTGTCACGTTCTGAATTGTATTATGTAATTTAACTAAAATGCATTGTTCAGTGATTTTTAACTCAGTCAGTGAATCCATCTGCTTCCTTTGTTTAATATTCACATAGACCAAGGTGAGCGACATAGGCTCTTTAGATCCTCTAGTTTTAATATTTGCCCCTTGATAGCAACCTATAGTAATCAGTCAAACTTCTTACTTTGTTTACAAATCACAATAGTGTTATTCACTTACTGAGTATTTATTATTATTCGCTGGATACCAATTTTTGTGTATTTAGTGGTTACCCCAGTACCGCAATTTCTTATGTACAGCTAATAACAAATTTTCTATACAAATTTATGCAGACTTTTGCAAAACCACTAATCAAATAGCCAAGAAAATGCAAGTTTTCCTCAATCCATGAAAATTTGGTACCAAAATTCACAGTTGATGCCTATGGGCATTGATCCCTATTATATGATAAATGTTAATATAAAGGTCATCTACAAAAATTAAATTTCAGCCATATGGAACATTACATCAGTGCATATTGTCATTTACAATTTATGATTTCAACTGTTTTCTAGGTATGATGATAGAGAGTATGGCAGGAAAGTCTGCTGCTTCACATGGCCATTGTTATGATGCCACACCATTTAAATACACAGAAGATCAACCACCAATTGATTATATGGGCAAAATGCTGAATGCAGGTAATCACTATGTTGCTATCTTTATAACAAAACTTGTACCAAATATCAAAATCTGTTTTTCTATATTTTAAGCAATTATAAATCCATCATGTAAAAATGATATTTTTTTTTATCGATTTCAGCTGGCTATAATTACTATGGGACAGAGAGAATGTATAGTGGAGTAGATGGAAGAGAACTGGAGGCAGACATCTTTATTGGTATTGTCTATTACCAAAGACTTAGACACATGGTGTCTGACAAATTCCAGGTTTGTTATTTGTAAATCCTGTAGACGTGATTATGGCAGTTTGTATAATGGTTCAAGCTTTATCATTCCAGATTATTCAATTACTGGCCATATAACTTTATTTATGAATGACAAAGATGTTAGTGAGATAGCAATCCAACTATCACAAAATATAAAGACATAAATAATCAAAATAGTCTTCATGATAGACAACTAATTTAACATAAAATAGGCCATTAAAAAACAGTTATTTAAAATCAATATTTAAATGTGTTTGTGGCTAACACATCTTTTTCCTGAAATAATGCCTATGAGAAAATATTTTATAGTACTGATTATTCCCCAGAAAATATTTTTAAGGTATGTGAGTGAGACAATATTAATTTATTTTGTAACTTAATTGTAATAAATAAATAAAAATGCTTACATTTTTTTTACATTTTTTACATTTTGTTAAAAATATTTCCAAGGTTGGTAGTACAGAAAGTAAAATACATTTAACTTGTTATAGGTACGAACCACAGGTCCAATAGATCAGGTGACTCATCAGCCAGTGAAAGGAAGGAAGAGAGGAGGAGGAATAAGATTTGGAGAGATGGAACGAGATGCTTTGATATCTCATGGTTCAGCATTTCTATTACAAGACAGACTTCTCAATTGTTCAGATTCATCATTAGTAAGTAGTTTATAGGAGAGTTTTTAACCAACTTACCTTTAAATTTAAAGTTACAAATGTTTCATAAGTTTCATATGTTTTCCTACCATTGACCTTATTTTAGTGTCCTGGCTATAATGGGTAGGGAAAACCTATATCTAATGTCTAAAGAAGTGATTTATTCCACTTTGGGACATATATGATTGCATATACCATGAACATTTCACATAAAATGTTTGCATTTCTGCAGAATTATTTAAAAATAAAAAAAAAAGGTTAACACACAGTATATGGGCTCTTAAAGTGAAAAAAAATTGCTAAAATTGCAAAAAATAAGAAGTACTTGTGTTTTAAAATACGCCGTTTTAGTAAATACAAATTTGTAACATAGTTTTTATGTGTCTAAAAAGCTGAATAATTCAACCACTTTCAAATTAATAATTTATATATTTTTCAGGCTCGTGTATGCAAAAAATGTGGAAGTATATTATCCCCATATATGGACAGACCTCCATCAGCTAATGCAGCCGTCTCAGCAGAACAGGAACGTAAATGGTCGTGTTCTATCTGTAAACAAACAAACTCTATAGAACTTATCAAAGTGCCTTATGTGTTCAAATACCTTGTAGCAGAGTTAGCCGCAATCAATATAAAGGTGAACTTAGATATCCAAGCATTTTAGTCTTCCTCAAGACATCCAATTAGATATCCAAGCATTATTCTTCCTCAAGGCACCTGTCATTAACAAGAAACCTATGAAATGCTAAGTATTCCATAAACTTATTTTCTTATAAATGTGAATACATTACTGGATTTAGTTGTTCATTTTATGATGTATAAGGTAGACATTTGAAGTTATCTATGGATTCACTATATCTATGGCATTATTTATGAGTAACAGTATGTGTTTATAGGTATTTTGTTTATTTGTTATGTTTCATTAAACAATATGTGAAACTTTAATGTTTTGTTTTATATGTATATTTGTTCAATGTTTTATTTTGTCTTGAATAGTTTTCTTACTTGTGAAACTTTTTTTGTATTAACTTAAACTAAGACTTTTTCAGGCCATGCATACCAACAATACATAATAAATAACTGGAAATCATATTTCAGCCAACTTCAAGTACTTGTCTACAATGTCGTTGTAAAATATCAATCATAGAGATGTCAAACAAACTAATTTTGAAAATATTTTCCCCCATTTGTTTGAAATGGCTGAACTCCAAAGTATTTAGGATACATATTTATATATAAATATTGTATATAAATATAAAGCCTAGATATAATAAGTCAATGATCGTTCTCGCAAGAGTGCTGGATGATTGTGATTCTGTACACAATAAATAAATAAATTTTAGAGAATTTATCTTAGTTTTGAATAAAGAAATAGATGGCATGAGTAAAGTGTTATACTGTCAAGCACTACAGTTAAAACTTCTCATAACACTTCATTGTATATCACCATCACCAAAAGTCAACAATGTAAATGTTCACTTTTTTCCATCCATTTACAAGATTTAGTAACCATGTCACCTCAAGTTTCCAAAACATTAAAGAGAAATACAAAACTTAATTGAAAGGTGCTTTGAAACACCCAAGATATATGTTGATGACTAAAAAAAAATTTCAGCAATAAAATGAAGGGTTAAATTCCTACACCTGTCAAATTTAAGGGATTTTTTTAACCCTTTTTCATACTGAACTGGATGCAACAAACAATGATTTGGTTGTACATGTATTACACCTTGATACATGTACTTTGTATTTATAATGGTACTTACACAGTGACACAAGATCATACATATGACACCTATTCATTGTTCTATACTGTTGAAACTGTTGTAAAAAATGGGACAACACTGCTTTGCAAAGCATGGCCTAATGTTATGATTATATTCTGTCAAAACCCTATCAACAAAAGGAATAATCCATGCAAAGTAATTCACATATTCATGGTTTCATACAGTAACCAATGAAAAGAGACAATTCATGTAAAGAATTGCATTTATTCAATGTATCATACAGCAAATAATTTATTAAAAGGAACAGTATGTGCATAGAATGTCACTATTTCACGGTTTCATTCAGTAAAAAAACCTGAAATGGACAATATAATGCAAACAATGGTCATATCCTGTAGGTTTTCTCTTTCATTATTGTAAATAGTTATCAAAGGTAACATGATTATAATTCAGTACACCAGACACGCGTTTTGTCTACATAAGACTCATCAGTGATGCTCATATCAAAATATTTATAAAGCCAGACAATTACAAAGTTGAAGAGCATTGAGGATACAAAATTCCAAAACGTTGTGCCAAATACGGCTAAGGTAATTTATGCCTGGGATAAGAAAGAAAATCCTTAGTTTTTCGAAAAATTCAAAGTTTTGTAAACAGGAAATTTATAAAAATGACCACACTATTGATATTCATGTCAACACGGAAATGTTAACTACTGGGCTGGTGATACCCTTGGGGACAAAACGTACACCAGCAGTGGCATCGACCCAGTGGTGTAAATAGTTATCAAAGGTACCAGGATTATAATTTAGTACGCCAGACTCGCGTTTCATATACAAACAACAGGTAATGTAGTAAATAAAGCCAACAGTATTACACTTCTGTCCAATAGTCATTAATCGATTAAAACAAATATGGGTTTCAAACTAAAACCAAGAGAAAGACATTAACTATAGGAGGAAAACAATGGAACAGCTGAAACACTGAACTGCAACAAAAAACGCCAACAGGATTTGAATCCATACTTCGATGCCTTACAGTAAAAATGTATAAGCTTAGGAATATTCTATACAAAGCATGACACTTAATTATGGTTTCATTCAGGTGTATTATTACAGGGATATTCCGTACAAAACATGACACTGATTGTTGATTCCATACAGTCAAAGTTGTATTAACATAAGGATATTATATACACATCATGATGCTTATTCAGGATTCCATACAGTCAAAGTTGTATTAACATAGGGATATTTTATACAAAGCATGTCACTGATTCGTGGTTCCATGCAGTAGAAGCTGTATTAACAGGGATATTCCATACAGTGCATGTCGCTTATTCAAGATTCCATACAGTCAAAGTTGTATTAACATAGGAACATTCCATACAAAGCATGTTGCTTATTCATGGTTCAAAACAGTCATAATTGTATTAACATAGGGATATTACATACATTGCATTACTCTAATTTATTGTTATATACAGTCAAAACAGTATTAAGATGGGCATAAGTTCCAAACAGTCGAAGCAATCAAAGTTATATCATTGTATGGATATTCTGTACAAGAATGACACATACATAGATATAGGAAGATGTGGTGTAAATGCCAATGAGACAACTCTCCATCCAAATAACAATTTAAAAATTAAACCATTATAGGTTAAAGTACGGCCTTCAACACGGAGCCTTGGCTCACACCGAACAACAAGCTATAAAGGGCCCCAAAATTACTAGTGTAAAACCATTCAAACGGGAAAACCAACGGTCTAATATGTTCATTATTCTATAGAGTCAAAATTGTATTAACATAGGTATATATTCCATTCAAAGCAAACCATACAGTCAAAACTATTTACAAAGGGACACACCATACAAAGATTATTCCATTCAAAGCAAACCATACAGTCAAAACTATTTACAAAGGGACACGCCATACAGTCAAAACTGTCTACAAAGGGACACGCCATACAGTCAAAACTATTTACAAAGGGACACGCCATACAAAGATTAGCACTTTTACATGATAACAAAAGAAATGATGCATACAAAGCATATCACTGATTTCCGGGTTTGTACTAGCAAAATTATAAAGATTCTCATAGACAATGGTGTTCATTGGCCCTCTAAAATAGTTGTTTATCTAAATACTATTGATTATAAGTTACAAAATTTGTGATCCTACATCCTGTCCATCGATAATTATATTTTTAAATTGCATAATGTCATGCTTTTCTTAGACTGTGAATGACATCTTCATACTTAAAATTAGTTCAATGTGTACTGATTGATATTTTATTATTATTTTATAATAAGTTATTTTCTAATTGAAATCTTAAATGTTACTACAAACGACATTTTAATCAGATTGTACAAACGATTGAATACCGAACCCACTGAGAAATACAAAAAGACGCCACTATCAAGAAAACGAATAGATAACAATACTTAAACAATGTATCAGTTTGTCTCTTTTTCATCTACGATTGCTTTGTTGAGATACTAGAGTAAATAACTTTATTATTATGTACGAGAATTGTGGCACTTTTAAAAAGAAATAAAACAGAGGTATTAATCACTCGATATTGAAATTACATATAAAGCTAGACGCAAAGATAATGTTTATATTAATCTTCACATTTAGTTATTGAAAACCATTTTAATATACATCTTAGATTGGGCCAGACACTCCAGAGACTATTTCGAAGTGTTATATCGGTTGATATCTAAATCATGGTAAACGGATTAGATTTACGTTAATGTATTACGCTCACCTGGAACAAAAATAAATTTTGCCGTATACAATATTACAGCCAAGCACGGCGAAAGGTCTTGCGAAAGAATCAGTTATACTTGTTTCTCGTTTCTCGTTTTGTTTATATAGATTAGACCGTTGGTTTTCCCGTTTGAATGGTTTTACACTAGTAATTTTGGGGCCCTTTATAGCTTGTTGTTCGGTGTGAGCCAAGGCTCCGTGTTGAAGGCCGTACTTTAACCTGTAATGGTTTAATTTTTAAATTGTTATTTGGATGGAGAGTTGTCTCATTGGCACTCACACCACATCTTCCTATATCTATGTATCAAATCAACTTGTAAAGGAACGATCGTTGACATTAGTAAATTCTAACTTTCGACCTCAAATAAATTTTTAAGATTCGTCCAAGTACAAAAGAGGGACGAAAGATACCAAAGGGACAGTCAAACTCATAAATCTAAAACAAACTGACAACGCCATGGCTAAAAATGAAAAAGACAAACAGACATAGAAAACTAAAGAATAAACAACACGAACCCCAACTTAGGATTATTATACCTTATCTGTATTTGGTAAAAAAAAATGTTATTTTGGGTCTACAATCAGGAACATATATGTTGTTGGATATATTGTTCCCAGCTACAATGCATGACAAAAGGTGTGCTTCATTTTGCCTTTTAAACTCCTTTTTTATTCGAACGCCACTGGTGAGTCTGTTGTAGACAAAACGCAGGTCTGGCGTACATCATTTTAAGCCTGGTATCTATGATGAGTGTATATAGTGCATTACATCTGCATGGTACTATTATAATAGTCCTATATTACACTGTCCGCCAACTGTACATAATTCACATAAATAATGCAATTGTTGTTAAGTTTAATGCGTTTCCCTCGGTTTTAGTTTGTTACCCCGATTTTGTTTTTGGTCCATGGATTTATGAGTTTTGATAACGGTATACTACTGTTGCCTTTATTGTATCTTTCTACCTATTAGGATTTTTTAGTCCTAAATGCTCTTCAAGATCGGACTTTTTTTGGCCTTATTACAGCCAAGCACGGCGAAAGGTCTTGCGAAAGAATCAGTTAAACATATTGTATCAAATCAACTTGTAAAGGAACGATCGTTGACATTAGTAAATTCTAACTTTCGACCTCAAATAAATTTTTAAGATTCGTCCAAGTACAAAAGAGGGACGAAAGATATAAAAGGAACAGTCAAACTCATAAATCTAAAACAAACTGACAACGCCATGGCTAAAATGAAAAAGACAAACAGACATAGAAAACTAAAGAATAAACAACACGAACCCCAACTTAGGATTATTATACCTTATCTGTATTTGGTAAATAAAAAATGTTATTTTGGGTCTACAATCAGGAACATATATGTTGTTGGATATATTGTTCCCAGCTACAATGCATGACAAAAGGTGTGCTTCATTTTGCCTTTTACACTCCTTTTTTATTCGAACGCCACTGGTGAGTCTGTTGTAGACAAAACGCAGGTCTGGCGTACATCATTTTAAGCCTGGTATCTATGATGAGTGTATATAGTGCATTACATCTGCGTGGTACTATTATAATAGTCCTATATTACACTGTCCGCCAACTGTACATAATTCACATAAATAATGCAATTGTTGTTAAGTTTAATGCGTTTCCCTCGGTTTTAGTTTGTTACCCCGATTTTGTTTTTTGTCCATGTATTTATGAGTTTTGAACAGCGGTATACTACTGTTGCCTTTATTGTATCTTTCTACCAATTAGGATTTTTTGGTCCTCAATGCTCTTCAAGATCGGACTTTTTTTTGCCTTTTTAACTTTTTAGACCCGAGCGTCACGGAAGATTCCGTTTTGTGGACGACTCGTGCGTCTGGCGCAAATATTAAATTTCAATCCTGGTATCTATGATGATAGAGTTTATTGATAAATTAATTCTGGTTGGCGGACCTCGAAACCAAATATTAGTAACGAATTTGATAAGCATGGCACGAAATAAAACCACTTCTCGAGATTAATTTTACAAAGATTGACACTCAGTAACGCGAAAAAAAAACCATATAAATGTATACGAAGTTAGTCTTTTTAACTAATCCTATTAAAATGCCTTTGGAAGCTGCCATTGCATTTGTTGTTTTATTCATCAAAACAGTAGAGACGATACCTTACCAGCTGATTCGCCGTTAGTAACCTAGGGTACAAATGCCCATTTACCAATTTGCCAGTGCTTCGGTACTGGCATAATTTAGCTTTTTTTCAACATTTAAGTTAAGTAGGGTTTCGCGATTACAATTTATATTGCATCCTTTTACCAATGCATCAATTTATGACAGAAACGTATATCTGAATAATAAAGGAAACATGTGATCAATATATGTCTGGATCTAACAGGAAATTGTTTGTTTTAAAAACCTTAAAGCGTGTACTATTTCCAGTGATATTTTCTCAATATTTGGCGTTTCCTTTTAAATCAATTACAACATTTCCATCTTACAGACAAACACATCCGTGTAAACGAATTGTGTAAGAACGGCGAAAGGATACTTGGAATTGATGACGGTGCGTAGATTCATATTTCAAAACCATTGAGACAAATTTAACATTTAATACTGTGGCAGCAATGGGTGTATATGCATGCAAAATAAATTTCATTATTTTGCCATGAAACAAACGCAATTTATTATGCATTATGTCATTTGCTTATATTTTCTAATACTATTCCGTCACAGTGATTGTCAGTCAATGGACCATTTAAAGAAACTTTTTAAGGACATATTTAAAATAAGACATTACGACAAAAGAATTCGACCTGTTATAGACCAGTCCCGTCCCGTTTATGTGGATGTTTCATTTTTCGTCATAGGATTGAACTCTGTCGATGAGGAAAATGGAATAATTTCCACAACTTTCGATACAAGCCTAGATTGGATTGACGAATCTGCAACATGGAAACCTGAATTTTTCGGCAATATTACGAAGTTACATGTGCCACAAAATCATATATGGAAACCCGACTTCGTGGTTAGAAATGGTATGTCAATCAGTAACGATGCACAGAAAAAACTTGGATATACATCCATTGACTATACAGGAAAGGTAAAGTGGTGGCCTTACCAATTTCATGAAACAAGTTGTGAAATAAACATTGCATATTTTCCATTTGATAAACAAACATGCAATGTAACATTTATTATTTGGTGTCATTCGATGAATGAGATTATTATTAAAGGAAAATATGTAGGAAAACATCAATTTTCAAAAAATGCTCTTTGGTCTGTTGACAAATTAAAATTATTCGAAGATTCAGAACATCTAGATGGAAGTGACTATTCAACAATAACATTAACACTCTATTTCAGTCGGAAAGCCAACTTTTATATGTGGAATTTAATTTTCCCGGTTGTAGCCTTATCAATTTTACAAGTGGTTGTTTTCCTTGTACCAGCAAAAAGTGGAGAAAAACTGTCCTTTGCATTCACACTTTTTCTAACATACAATATGTTTTTGATTCTGATGAGTTCTATGTTTCCAGAGAATTCAGAAAATATATCTATACTATGCATCTATATAGATATCCAACTTACTTTGGGAACTATTATAGTTGTAGTTGTATCAATCCAAGTTCAAATTTGCTACCAAGATCAAGACATTCCTTTTTCTGCATGTCAAAGAATGTTGATGAGGTTCAATGCTTTAAACAGGTTCACTTTTTTCAGCTTACTAACCATCCAATTGTTAATAGCGCTTGTAGTGGTGCTGATTATATATTACAAATAAATTATTCAACTCCAATTTTGTAGAATGTATCACCAATGGACATTTTGGTTTATCTTTTACAAGAATTTAATTATAATGAAATAAGTGCTAAGATTTTCAATTGTTTTACAATTATAATTAATTTATTTAAATTAAAATCACAAAAATACTGAACTCCGAGGAAAGTTCAAAACGGAAGGCTCTAATCAAACGCCAAATTCAAAAGCTCAAACACATCAAACGAATGGATATCAACTGTCACATTCCTAACTTGGTACTGAAAAGGCATTTTCTGAAGTAAAAATGATGGATCAAACCTGGTTTTAAAGCTAGCTAAACCTCTCACTTGTATTACAGTCGCATCAAATTCCGTTATATCTTGGAAACAATGGGTGGACAAAACAAACAGACATATTAGGTAAAAATGGGAAAAATAGCAGTTCAGAGGTGAAAGTAAAGTAAAAAGTAAAATCACACAAATACTGAACTCCGAGGAAAATTCAATCGTAAGCCTCGGTCACACCTTACCGGATAGCACGAACGGACGTCTAACGGATAACTTTTTTTTCAATTCGTTCATGTCCATTAGACGTCCGTTCTTATCCGTAAGACGTCCGTCCATATCCGTTGCATGTCCGTTAAACGTACGTTTTATCCGTCGACGTCCATTCTGTCCGGTGGAAAACTGTGAACGGACGTCCAACGGATAAAATGTCCGTTGAACGTCCGTTAGGCGTCCGTTTTGTACGGTACTCGTCCGTTTCGTTTCCGTTTTGTATCCGTTACTTGTCCGTTATACATCCGTTGGAGGTCTGAAAGATAAATTCACCAACGGACTTCTACCGGACGTTTAACGGATAAAACGGATGTTGAACGGATGAGAAACGGACTCATACCGGACGTATAACGGATAAAACGGATGATAAACGGATCTGAAACGGATAAATGCCAATTGAAAATTTCACGTCAAAAATGCCGCTTATTGGTATGTCAGATTTCTTAAGGTTTATGAATTCTTATTATTCATATTTGATCTTAGAGTATATAGGCACGTATTCACAATCAAACAGCTCTTATTCAGGCCAGACACTGACCTTTGGCGGAATTTTGAAGACAACCGAAACCAGTTACACAGAAATATTTTGAATATTTATGCGATTTACATGTAATATTATTGTCGCCTTTGATTTTTCCGTAAATCTTATTCATCCGTTTAACCGGTACGCTTCCGTTAGGTGTCCGTTTTGTGCGGTACTCGTTCGTTGGATGTACGCTCGACATCCGTTCTGTCCGGTACGTTTCCGTTTCTCGTACGTTGCTATCCGTTGTGCACCGTTACACGTCCGTTTTATTCGTTCAGTACATCAACGGACTCCAAACGGATAACAATTTTGTCAACGGACAACTTTTATTTTCATCCGTTTGGCGTCCGTTCGTGCTATCCGGTAAGGTGTGACCGAGGCTTAAACCAATGACAAAATTAAATGACAACACTGTCACACATCAAACGAATGGACAACAACTGTCATATTTCTGACTTGGTACAGGCATTTTCAAATGTAGAAAATGGAGGATTGAACCTGGTTATAACACTCTAAACCTCTCACTCATATGACAGTCGCGTCAAACTTCGTTATATTAACGAGGCGCGAACAAAGCAGACATAATAAACAAAAGTAAAAATATGGATACAGCAGTCATCACTGTATTACAATCCCAAAACAAACAATCATTTATAAAATTTAATGAAAAATAATCTAGAAATAGCATTTATCTGATTTTGTGTCCGTTATTTTGATATTCAGACATAGGTAATAAAATAAGGCAACAATAGTATACCGCTGTATGTACTAAATTCATCAATCGATTGAAAGAAAAACAAATCCGGGTTACAAACTAAAACTGAAGGAAACACATCTAATATAAGAGAACTACGACACAACAGAAACAAAATACTAAAAAGTAACACACACAGAAACGAACTATAATATAACAATGGCCCTTTTTCTGACTTGGTACAGGACATTTTAATAAAAAAAAATGGTGGGTTGAACCTAGATACATTAGTTATCAAAATGCGCACAAGTTTTAGTCAGATTGGTACCATCATTGTTCTAAATTATCAAAGTCAAGACATTTTCTTTTTCTCCAGCTATGTCAGCAATATTCAGCGTTGTTTTCAATGTTTATCGATTGGATGAATGAACTTTAGAAATTATTATATAAAAAAAATATAATGTAAACTATGAATGCATTTTCTGCTGAAAAATGATAATACAAAAACGTTTAAATAAAATTATTTGGCACTCTGAAACAGGTTTAAAAAATCAGATATTGTGCCGTCGAAATTTGCTGTTACAAAAAAAAAGCTCTGCTTCCTTGCCAGACTTTTGTTAAATGTTTTGTCCTTTTTGGTTTCATCAGCTCCTCAATTTTAAAATCAGATTTGGGAGTTGATAAAACAATGCTCAGTGCTTGGAGGATCATGATAAAAATCATGCTAGAAACATGAAATCCAGCATTTTGATTGGTTGATTTTGGAGTATGAGTACAAAAAACCGCTGACTCCAAACTTTTATGAGTTTTCAAATGTTTTAGCCTCGATCATCTCTGAAGAGACAATAATTCTCACATGCGCATCTGGTATGGTGCAGTAGATTTAATATAGTTAAGAGTATTTACAAAAATAAAAATGGCAATTAAAATTACATACAAAACAATTGTTTAAAACGAGTTTGATTATATTGTATTTATAGTTTTGTATTCGTTTTTTTAATTGTCCATGGTGAATTAACATTTGACGTCTGAGAAAAGAATACAACATAGTTTAGAATTGAGAATGGAAAAGGGTAGTGTGTCAAATAAACAATTTACAATAAATGATATTAATTTTTATGTACTAAAAAAATCTTTATTGATATTTTAGTCTTCTTTTTTACGTTGTTATTATTGCTGGTGTTTCTGCTTCTTTATTAGCTTCTTTTGTCAAGGTACTGCAGTTTGTCTGTCCGAATTGCCTGGATTTCCCAAAATGAACCATCTGTAAAAGCGACTGCTGTGTTAACGTTAGGTGTTGAGATTTGAGTTGTTCATCAGAGATAATTTGTTTTCTTCTTCTGTTTTGGATGTTGTTCTGGATTTTGAGCTGCCTATATTATGTCAGTAATCAGGGGCTCCTATGGCAAACCAAAGTGGACAAAAAGAGCTATTTTCTAATATTATATTAAAGAATGATTTTCTACGCAATTTCTAATATTAAAAAACCGTTTTCTAATATAAGAAAAAACGCTACTTTTTTATATTAAAAAAATAATATTTTTTTTATATTAGAAAATATTTTTTTCAAATATTAGAAATAGCTCTTTTGTCCGCTTTATAGCGTCTGAATGAGAAGAACAAAACAGTTTCTCAGCGGGGTTTAAGATCATCAGTTGTTTGACCTGTTAGTCAAATGCGTTTTTAAAATATGCTTTTTCACTTTTTTGGTCTTTTGGAAAATACTAATTTGATATTGTAAGAAAGCAAAATTATTAAAGGAAGGCAAACTCGGCTTTTATTTTATAAGACTGCATATTCCATGCTTGTCTTAAATAAGGTCTATCAGCTTTGTAACCAGAATTTACAGGAATATTCCTCATGTCTCTGGCCGAAGTCCTGACATGGATGCCAGTGACGATTGAAGCTGCTGAACAGTTTCCTCGTCCAATTCTGCTCTCCCATTTTCCAGTTTAGCCTGAGGCATCTCTAATCAGGATTTCAACTTCCTCGAAATTATAAATTAAGATAGAGCTGCCCCGTTAATCCTTATTAAAATCTGATTTAGTTCATTCTTCATTTTATAGAGTGGGGTGATCATTTTCGCCATATCTTTCCATGTTTTCTTCAGTTTATGTTCAGGTCTTTATGTTTTTGAAGTATACTCATATTTCTATGAAGATATCTTCAAAGGCAATTATATTCTAAGCTTGAAAACTTGTTTGTTTTGAGTAAAATCATCTGAAAAGTTGGATTAAAGGGTGTTTGATATTTCCAAATTTTTTGTCAACGGGGGACACATATTCGCCGTTTTTACATATCTATTTAAAACCAAATAATTGCTGCTTTAAGCAATATTTATCAAATAAATTTCATTATAGACGAAGAGCAGACATTTGAAAGGTGTAAAAAAACACCTGAAATTTAGGGCAATCAGTCAAAGAATTACTAAGGAATGCTTCTTTGAAATCGTTTTTTGCATTCAGGAAATTGGCTGAAAATCATTGTCCATTTTTCGGTCCTTTGACGCAAGTGCCGAAATTTAGTCTCATTTTCTAAAATAATCATATTTGTTATAAAAAAATAATTTAACGGCATATTTCTTCCATTTCAACTATCCTTTGAAGTTTTTACACCTCAAAATCACAAAACGGCGAAATTGTGTCCACGGCGAATATGAGCGCCCCACTCTACATCTTTTTAAATTCCGTTTGTAATCAGAAAGGCGTTATTGAATTAAATTATTTAGTAATAGATAAGTCAAAACTTTTTGGTGATGAAGATTTTAATTTTCAATATTAGAAAATGAATTTCTAATATTAGAAAATGAATTTTTAATATTAGAAAATGAATTTCTAATGTTAGAAAATCAATTTCTAGTATTAGAAAATGAATTTCTAATATTAAAAAATGAATTTCTAATACTTGGAACATTAATATTACTGTTTGAATAAATTTTTCCTAACCTCCTGATGGTCGTTTCTTTCCTTCTTAAATCTGTTGGTAATGTTCCACAAGTCTAGTCATGATTCCGTTCCTGTTGATTACATCTTTTAAAATTATTATTAAATCTGTATTATTTTTTTTAGTGGAGGTATGAAATATAGTGATTGAATTTACACAGGATCAAGTTTGACTTTGTATAAGTTTGAGGTTTTTGCTTTATGTCATGGCCGAAACGTCTCGTTTCCCATAGGGACGAAAAGAATTTTTCCTAGATTGTAAGGGACGAGTTGTCTCTATCTCCACTTCCGGAAGATCAAGGACACTAACTCTGAAAATTCCGAGCAATGGGAAGAAATCGCAAAGAAAGTTGGAATATTAATAAAACAAGTAGATGAAAACGCGGACGAAACTGTAAAGGTATGTATTTACGTTTTTGTTTCCGTGTCAAGAATTTACCTCAAAAATAAATTTAACAGTCATGAAACAGCAGAAATCTCCAAGAAATTCTTTGTTTATCCTACCTGTACAGCTGTAAAAGTAGACAGGTAGATCATGCTTTGGTATAATTTTTTTTTTTTGTGTTTTTATATTTTGAAACGTCAGCTGGTATCATTCCTGTGTGGACCAGTCATTGTAAACATGTCGAGAAAACTGTGCCATGCAGAAAAATGTCATTGAGTAAATATGTTAGATTACATGTATTTATCCATTATTTTCTTTTGTCTTTTCTATAAAAAAATAATTTTAATAATATCATGATTATGATGAAAAGCTATTTTTTGTAATGAAGCAGGGTTAAAGAACATTAGTTGTTCAACCTGTTAGTCAAATGCGTTTTGTTTAAATATACTTTTTCACTTTTTTGGTCTTTTGGAAAATGTTGTTGGTGCCGTATTTAGACCCTTCTACAATGGAATTTGTTTTACATAGATATAGGAAGATGTGGTGTGAGTGCCAATGAGACAACTCTCCATCCAAATAACAATTTAAAAATTAAACCATTATAGGTTAAAGTACGGCCTTCAACACGGAGCCTAGGCTCACACCGAACAACAAGCTATAAAGGGCCCCAAAATTACTAGTGTAAAACCATTCAAACCGGAAAACCAACGGTCTAATCTATATAAACAAAACGAGAAACGAGAAACACGTATACATTACATAAACAAACGACAACTACTGTACATGCACACATAAAAAAATTGTGATTTTTATCCAACGCAATCATAGGTTTGAACGTAGTTTTCAATTTAAGACCTGTTTACATAGATATGCTGTTCCCAGGATAAAGGACAGCTTTTACTACTCAAAGAACATACACATACAGCAGTTAAACTTGCAATGTGTAAAATAGTTTTATTTATTTAACATAAATATTGTTAAATGAAGCTCTTGTACAAGGTATCCGTTAATAGCCACAAGAAGACTAATTTCATGTCATGAATAACATAAATAAGCAATCAGATTACAGAAAAAAAATTTGATCGAAAAAAAAATATAATTGTAACTTTTAAATGGTATTTTTTTTGGTAAAACCATGTTTAATCTATATTTGTCACAAAAAACAATTGAAAAGAAACCTGTTAATTTTATCATAATCATACAATTGATGCGTGACACGCATCAATTGTATGATTATGATACAATCAGATTAACATTTATAGATAACTTTATTGCAAAAACAGAGTTTTTAACAATTTGATTTTATAGCACTTCACTTAGGTTTTCAAAGGTATTGACGTGGACAGGGACAAAGATATACAATGGGATTGCATCTTTTTTTAAAGTGGTTTATCTATTTGTCATGAGTGGGGCCGGTTGACAGACCGTATTTCAGTGGGATTTTAACCCTTTTCATAAGGGAGGGGCATTTTATCATACCTATTTGCAATGGAAGTTTACCCTTTTCATAAGTGGGGCGAGTTGGTAAACAAGAGCGGGGCGTTTTTTTTAGAAAGTGGGGCGATTAGGCCTAAGGTGTGGGGCGATTTGTCATGGATTCATTAGTGGCAATTTGATTTGATTTTAACTTGTCAAGTTAATTGAGTCCCCACTTTTTTTTGCACTCAGTTAAAATATAAAAATTGGCAACCCCCTGTGATCATGGTGTTAACTTAACATAACTCCTAAACAATTTAATAAAGATGAAAAGAAGTTTAAGAGACCTTCTAAAAGCTATAATTCATCATGTGTCGGATAAGTGTATGTCTGAAGTAAACAACTCATGTGAGATTTTCCATTCAAACTTATTAAATTCAGAAAAAAAAAAGTTGAGGTTTATGTTGAGATCCTTTTTTCTTGTACTGACATTTTTCTGTGACTACTTCGATACTACTTCTTCTTAACAATCAACGTTCATTACGGTATTTGTTTGACAGCTGAAATTTACCTGTTTCTGACAGGTAAAATATTTTGTGCTGGACATCAATCTGTTTTTATGGCCCTGCAACGAAGTTGTCAGTGCCATATAGAAAAAAGTAAAAACACAAAAATACTGAACTCCGAAGAAAATTCAAAAAGGAAAGTCCAAAATCAAAAGTCAAAATCCCTTGTTTTTAATATGTGAAGTTACTTATGTCTGGTTTGTATCTAAATAATAAAATCAAAAGTAATTAAACTATCTATATTATTTTTGAAATGGTTAAATTTAAAACAATTTTTAGCAAAAATACTGCATGCATGTGTTGTATCCAAACTCATTGTAAAGATATCATTTATACCTTTATCTTATGTTTTGTGTAGCCATTAATTGTAATTTTAACATTTGCAATATGCAATAAACCAAAAAAAATACTTAAAGACAAGACATGTATCCATGTACAGTTTATTGTGTGAATGTTGGAACCCATACTTCCAGCTTTGGTCTTTTGTCTGAAATCTTTGCTTAGTTTTAATACACATTTAATTTTCTGATGAGATTATTATAATATAACAGGATACACTTGTGACTAAATTTTTTACATATCGTCATTGATACATTGTACATGTATAAGCTGTTGCCAAGTACAGCATCTATGTTGGAATAAAAACCAAATGACTTGCATACTAATTACTAATTAATATAATGTCTGGTCTTATAACAAAATGTTTGCTTAAAATATTTCAGGTATAAGTTATAACATAATGAAGAATATACATGTACATATACCTGTAAGATATACAAATGGAGTTGAAAATGGAAAAACATTGGAGCAATTTGATGCTGAAATTGCCAAACATACTATGTCAAATCTACCTTCAACAGAGGACATTTCATTTGAAGAAAAATCAGATATTTTAGAAGAAACAGAAGTCGTAATTAAGAAAACTTTCTGTGAAAAATGGAAGACAGATAAGGTATACAGAGCAAAGTTCCTGCACACGCTCTGTCTTTTCTGGTCTTTTGTGAATCTGGTAAGATATTTTTAGGCATACATTTATTTTATATTGTGTATTAATATATATAAAGGTGTTTAGTCATTTATGAACTGGGTAGAAACTTTTATATTTCATCCATCTCTATCTGATGATTTTGAACTTTTAGAATGTACCAAATGTCAGAATGAATTAGAATTAACTGCTATTCTGAACTAAGTTCGCTAAAAGACTTAAATTTGTAGTTGTACATATGCTAAATGTACATTTAATTGCATTTACAGAGTTTTTATTCAGAAATAAGAATATAAATTCAACTACCACCTTTAATTTCAAAAGAAAGTCATAAAAAGATCATTAACCTGCAGGTGGTATACAAGTAATTACTTTGTGCGATTTGCAGGTAAAAGTATTGTGATGTGTCAATCATTTTACACCCAAGGCAGTACAACCACAAACTTCAAAGAAATTTTTTTACGGTAATAATGTTAATGTACAAAAAATGTAAATATTGATAGGATTTTTTTTTAATTTCTTTTTTTGGGTGATTAAATAAGGATGTCTTCATTCAAAAGCCCATTTAAGTGATATGTACATAGATTTATTCGCACATCAATTTTTTTTCTTTTGTTCAGTGTTTAAACACAAGACATTTCATTATTAAACATGTTATATGCAAAAACCTTTTAAAACAGAAACAAAAGAAATGCATTTGTCTGTTTAATGGCTGATTTTTTTTGTATAGGTTATATAATTGTTATTAGATGGTCTGAACTATTAGAAGTTCCCCAAATATTACATTTATTGTTATTTTGATTTGATGGACAATTTGAAAAGATGCGGTTATCACCTGTTTATATATTCACTGTGCTTAAATGGCCGTGGGTAACTTAAGTTACCCACAGCCCAAGATGGCGGACTCTAAACTTGTTGAGATGATAGTTGATACAAAATCTACTTTTTGCAATGTTTTTCATGATCTATGTAAATATTGAAAGGACTTTTGAATAAAGAAATCACTTACCATCACTTCAAATTTGTTAATTTTGACTTCATTTTAGCGCAAGGCCAACTTTTGAAAAATGCATAAGATGTCCGTAACTTATAATTAAAAAATAATCAGACTGTCCGTAACTTTATTTTCGGATGTGGGTAACTTTTTTTCAAAATTGTACAAAATTAACAATTTCAACACTTAAAGGACAATAAACACTATCAAACCCCTTATATTATAACATAGATTTATACAATAATAATATGCTCCAAAGTAAACAAGAGAAAAAGCAAACCAGAGTGTCACAGATTTTCCGTTAAATTTTTAAAAAATTATTCCCGGGATAAAACGGGATCTTACGGTACGGCGAAATTTTTCTAACAATCTTCTAGCTTTATAGATTGTTCTCTGATGAGTCCTTGGTCGGTATAGCCGCGGAAAAATTGATATCCTTTCCTTTAAATAATTTCTGAATTGTTAGCCAAAAAAGTATGGTCTCTTCACTATATCTAGTGTGATGTGTTGTTGATTGTGAGAAAAAAAACTAGGAATAGATGGAAAGCTATATTGTTGAACAGGATTCAGTTTATTATAGCAATAAAAGTAGATTTAAAATATTCTAAAAGTTTCATTGACTTCAGGGATTTAATAAGATCGGGTATCAAATCATACACATCTTCTTGAGAGGTTTGGACTGATTCATCTATGTATTTCTGCTAAGGATTGACCTCCGAACTTGTTCTCCTAAGGTCATTTTCATATGTTAATTCACTATTAATGTAATTTCTACAGTTGGAAATGGTGAGATTTATAACCTGCATGTCATGGTTTATCCTCTAAAACTTAAGCAGTAAACAATCTATAAAGCCAGTAGAATGTAAGATGCATTAATTTTGCCGTACAATTTTCTGCATAAGAATATGCCTGTACCAAGTCAGGAAAATGGCAGTTGTTATCCATTCGGTTGAGCTTTGGATTTTTCCATTTTATAAGGGACTTTCCTTTTTGAATTTTCTTCAGAGTTCAGTATTTTTGTAATTTAACTTTTTAATGCCTGTACCAAGGCAGAAATATGACTGTTGTTTTCCATTCGTTAGGTGTATAAACTTGAGCTTTAGGCTTTGCCTTTCTATAAAGGACTTCCTGTTTGAATATTACTAGGAGTTCGATATTTTTTTTATTAATCATTCTTATAATTACATCTACAAATAAAGATTCTTTGAAAGTTACCGAAATCTTGCTAAAGTTACGGACATCCCTATTGGTACAAGGAAAAAAGTTACGGACAAGTTGTTTTGAAGTTACGGACATCATAAGTGTTTTGGAAAATCGTGCTGTAATCGTTTATTTTGAAGTAACAAACCACGTTTTACATTGCAAAGCTTCCCTAAAAGATTTGTATAACTTTTTAATTACTGAACATTTCTTTTGTATGCATGGTATTGTAATTATATAGGAGCAAACTTCCTAACCGAAGCCAGGCGGCTCCATCTTGGGCTGTGGGTAACTTAAGTTACCCACGGCCGTTTAAGCACAGTGATATTGTACCTTGCTGGAATGCTCTTTTTTAGCTATGTTAATCAGTGTTGCTATATAAACAAGATCAATGTTTATTTGCTTAAATTTTTGAAGCAATCATTTTGGTATCGTGTCTGTTATGGTTCTATTTATCCTATTTAAATACACAGACTGATTTTAGATAAGAAAGTATAAAAAATGGGTTGAACATTTTTTCCAGTGACTTTGTTGTAATATTTTAGACAAGCCTTGACGATTCATTATTTTACTTCATAGATGCAAACTCCAGTGTCTGTTCAAGTTACTCCTTTTGATCATATTTTGCGTCATCAATTTTTGCAGGTTTTGAATCTGCATCCATCTAATAATATATATTTTGGTAATTTTGTTTAGGCTTTTGCAAAGAGTTAATGCCTTTGTCATGTTTGTGGGAAAAATGAGTCCAGGGCTTCAGGCCTAGGCTTGATCAGTTTTTAGTCCCATGTAACATGTAGGTCCCTAAAATATACTTAGTTTTTATTTTTAACCGTTTATAATAACAACTTTGACATAAACCAGCTTCTATTATTATAAAATGCTTTGTTCAGTTTTCAGATTACATGGACTCTTTAAGTAAAACATAAGTAAGAAATAATTCCAATTTGATATGCATGTATATGTTGTACAATTTCTATAGAATGTAGTACATTTCAGGATTTCTACCTACTATTCATAATCATTGTTGTAAATTTGTAATTGTGATGCATAGCTAGTCTAACAAAATCTTCACAGAATGAACAGAATCATACTGAAATTAATGATTTAACACAAATACTGTTGTTTTTTCTATGGTTGGGTTGTTGTCTCTTTGATACATTCCCCATTTCCATTCTCAATTTTATTATCTTGAAAAGCTACATCTTGTAACAGATCATAATCCCTAAAAATTGTGTTAAACCAGATAGAATGTTTTGCCTGTCTGTGTTTAAACACATTATTAAAGAAGCTGGGCAAATACATAAGTAGCCATGGAAACTTCTTTGGAGGCATGCATTCATTGTAGATGTTGTGTTTACTAGTGTTTCAAAGGTGGAAGCATGTCTTGTAATTGCTGGACTTCGTCCATCCATCATGATCTTTCCAAAAGAAACCTTGCTTCTATGAAATGCACTGCTTTATTAACTGGTCTGCTGCTTTGAGTTGTAGAAAGTACACACTCGACATAACAATCTGATACCATGGAGGGATCTGAATTCCTATGTGGATTTCAGATCCTGATAACAAGTGTGGAGTAATCATTTTTTGATGTATTTAAATCCTGTTTGCTGATAGTTTAAAACACTTCATTGTACAAGGAAAATTTAGTTTAGAGTTTTAGCGACTTATATATGGGAGGGAATTCTTTAATATTTGTTATTCAGCTTGATAAATGATGAGTTGCAACTAGTTAATTTTAACATGTGATGTTTATCCATACCCTGTTTTCTGATAGTTTAAGATTATAAAACATTGATTGTACACAATGGTAGTCTAGACTTCTAATGAACATTTTGTTGAAAGATTTATTATCTCCTATTACAGGGAATGGTTTGATATTTGGTCTGCAACTTGATCATGTTGATTTGTAGCATTTGCTGTGATTCAACTTTTGTTTGATCATAGTTTGAAATTTAACAACACTCCTTGTAGAAGTAAAATTGACAAGTTCTGATCTAGTATATATGTGACATCAATCAATTGCATGCAGTGAAGCAGGTCCAGACCTGCTATTTGGTCTTGTTTTTTTACTTTCATGATCATAATGGTAGTTGTTCTTCATATCAATCATTCATTTTCTTGTCACTTAAACTAAAAAAAGTCAAATGATTTCGACATGTACTATGTGTACCTAGAGTAAATGTGATTTTAAACTTTTAATTATTATCTATATTTTGTTAATGTTGTATGGTTGTAGCTGTTGTCCATTTGTAGAAGATAGGTTATTAAAACTTTATTTAAGTTTCTATTGTCTATTTTCCAATTAGTTTCTTTTTCTTTTTTTAAAATTAATCAAAGTTTTATTGCACTTTTGCTGTTAACTAATTAATTTCTTCTCTAGTATATCTTTTTGATAAAACATTGAGATTGAAAAGAGATGCATGGATTAATTTTTATACCAAGTTATACTCATGATACTAGAGAAGAAACTAATTAGTTTACAGCAAAAGTGCAATAAAACTTTGATTAATTTAAGTCATTTCTGTTTCATGAAATTTTAAAATATTGAAAGGGTTTTAAATCCCTAATTTGCAGCCAAACTCAGAGATTTGATCTTTGTATGAAGATTTTGATAACTGTAATGATTTTATGATATCATGGTCACTCAGATGTTACTTATCTGTTCAGAATGATACTCTTTGAATGAACTACATATATAAAATACAATATAATGTATCATACTTTGTCAGTAGGTGCAGTACCTTTCCAAAAGGTGATTTAGATCTTTAAAAGAATCTTTATATAAAGATTAAGAATTGCTCTATTTCTTATTTTAGGGATGGATAATAGGACAGTTTGGACCTTCATTTCTTGACCTCCAGATTATTACAAGAACTCGTTTGGAGGAAGGCTCAGCTTTTATGACTGCTCACTCTGTTGGATATTTAGTTGGTTCTCTAGCCAGTGGTATTTTATTTGACAGATTTAACAAAATAATGCTTATTTTTACTGCTGTGTTTGGAAATGCTGTGACTGTAGCTATAATTCCTTGGTGTTCAAGATATGAATTGATGATTTTCATACATTTGATAAAAGGAGTGTTTAGTGGAAGTCTTGATGCAGGTTAGTATAAAATATCATGCAGGTTGTAGTTAGATATAAGAAATATAAGAAGATGTGGTTTGAGTGCCAATGAGACAACTCTCCATCCAAGTCACAATCTGTAAAAGTATACCATTACTGGTCAAAGAACTGTCATCAACACAGAGACTTGGCTCACACCCGAACAGCAAGCTATAATGGTTCCCAAAAAACTACTAGTGTAGAATCATTCAAAAGGGAAAACCAATGGTCTAATCTATATAAAAAACAAGAAACGAGAAACACTAATGAACCACATGCAGTATTTATTTATATACTGTATACGTTTGATGCAAATTGTTATGCCCCCTGACATCACCGGACAGAGTATTAAGTGTGACCCTTGTCCCTCAGTACGTCTGTCCATCTTTAATCATGTACTTCCAGTACACAGTGCTTATTACCACACCAGTCGAATCACATTCAAATTTGGGTGGTGTCACTTTTACTTTTCTTGAGTTATGTCCCTTCATAACATTATATGCAAGTGGGAGCATCATTTGTGTCCCATGGACACATTCTCTATTTATTTATATATCTAGTAACTTCCCTGAACACAGGTTCTGTTAACAAATAGAATATATCAACTTAATCTGGTTGGGCTGTTTAAAGGATAAAAGAAAGGATATATATAATTAGTAATTTGTAACACAAAATCACAAAATTTCACAAAATAAAGATAAAAAAACCAAAAGTAGATCAACAGTTTTTTAAAGGAGTTCTTTATCTCAAATTAACTGAACTCTAACCTCATTGCAGTATAAAAACCACCCTAAGCACTGGTTTGCAAGAAAATCTCTGCTAGATGTCTATCATGCTACATTTGTCATTAAAAAACAGCTGCATATCAACAAATTATAAACTATGTCTGCTGTAAAAAACAGAAATAGAAACACACATAACACGTCAAGATGAATAAATGGTCTGCATACCAATTTCAATACAAATCTGACCAATGAGAAGGAAAGGAATTGGCACAAATACAAATGTACATGTAAGACATAAGAAATGTATCATTTGGTTTTATATTAATACTATTTTCTTCTGCATCATAAAAATCAGAAGACATACGATTGCAAATGAGACAACTCTACCAGAGACCGAATGATATAGAAGTGAGCAACTATAGGTTACTGAACAATCTTCAACAAGGAGCAAAACCCATATTCCATTAAAGGCCCCAAAGTGCCAAACAAATCAAACAAAAAAACTTATGGCCTGATTTATGTACAAAATATTATTAACAATTTGTTGCATTTTCATACTTAAATGATTTAGTTTTGATAATATATATGCTTGAAATATTTATACTACAATATTTTTTTCTAATTTCAGTTGGAAATGCAGAGTTAGTTTACATATGGGGAGATTCTGGGAGATCTTTCATGCAGACATTACATTTTTGTTTTGCCTTTGGTGGAATTTTATCACCTCTGGCAACAGCTCCATTTCTTGCTCCAAAGAGAGAACCAAGGATTATCACCTCTGTCTCTAACATGACTGATAATGTTGTGAACAGTAGTCTGTCTCCGTTCAATATAGTTAAAACTAGTGCTATTGACAATGCTTTGAAGAATGTTAACCATACAAACAGTGCCTACAGTAGTCCATTATCATATACAAATGGATATTCAAACATATCATTATATTTAAACGAAACATTATCAAAAACAATAGAAGAAGTAGAATGGGTAAAACCACAGCATTCTATGATTTATGTGGCCTATTTAATCTCTTCTTGTTTAGCATTGTCTGCAGCACTGCCATTTTTAGTCACATACTGCCGTTCTAAGAAAAGCAATTTTTCGCCACTCCCTCAGAAGCCTGCAAACAAAAATGAAGGAGAAATGACTAGCAAGTCAAGATGTCTGATGCTTCTTAATATGTGCGTTTTGATAGGAACATACAGTGCAATTGAAGACACTTTTGCAGGATTCCTAACGACTTTTTGTGTAGAACAGATGGACTGGACCAAAACACAAGGGTCCTTTGCTACATCTATATACTGGGCCTCCTTTGGATTGGGCCGATTTATTGGAATATTACTTGTTAAGTTTTGTAGTCCTGTTAGAATGATAACTATGTACTGTTCTTTGTTAATTGTCTCATTTATTGGATTATTTTTTACGTCATATGCATTTTACCATGGTGGTATATGGATTTGTTCATCATTAGCTGGACTTGCCATGTCTATAATTTTTCCAACAATATTTACATGGACAGAAGCTGAAGTTCTGAGAGTCACTGGTAAAGTTGCCTCCCTTTTTCTAATCGGTTCTTCAAGTGGAACAATGGTAAATCCAATTATACTAGGATTTCTTATGGATGAACTGACTCCCATGTGGTTTTGTTATCTGTTGTTAGGTGAGAGTGTGATGTTGTTTATATTATTCGTATCAGCATTATTATTATCTAAATATATCAAGAATGCTCAGTATACTGCCTATCGTGATGTTGTCGTGGAGATCAAAGATGGTGAAGAGGAACCAGCAGACGTGGCAAGTCTACTAGATGAAGACCTTGACCTTGAAGATATGACTAATGAAATAAATGGAACTGAATTAGATGGCATTGCTTTTGCTGACGAAGAAAAAAAGAAAAGTTATGAACAACTCAATAATAATGACTCCTAATGTTAAAGATCTGTTTGGGTTTTTTTTTGGAGCAAAGATCTGTATTTTTCACAGCATTTTATTAATATATTTTTTACTTCACCGCTTATTTTGTGGTGTTTTATGCAAGGTTGTGTTTTTTATGTTGATCAAATTAATTTTTTTTCGATTTATATTTGTATTGTTATATACATATAAAACATTTTTTTATATGAATCATAATATACATGTACATTGTCTCTCTTCCAGCATTCCAGCCTTTTGGTTAAGGTGTAAAATTATTGTGTTGTATAACCATGTAAATCAGAAATTGTTGCTTTTATTTAATAATAGTTACATTATATGTATGTTTCATTATAATACGTTATTCTGATTGGCTAAATAGCAATCTCGTGATATTCCTTAATCAATACACAATGCAACTTTTCATTCATGATGACACGAGGTCCCACAATAAAGTGCACAGGTAAATGAAATAAAAACGTGATAAAAGGCGTGATTTCATGACCCTATAGGTAAAAATGTAATTATAAGTATTGAATGCTCTTTTTAGCTCACCTGGCCCGAAGGGCCAAGTGAGCTTTTCCCATCACTTTGCGTCCGGCGTCCGTCGTCCGTCGTCCGTCGTCCGTCGTCCGTCGTCGTTAACTTTTACAAAAATCTTCTCCTCTGAAACTACTGGGCCAAATTGAACCAAACTTGGCCACAATCATCATTGGGGTATCTAGTTTAAAAAATGTGTGGCGTGACCCGGTCAATCAACCAAGATGGCCGCCACGGCTAAAAATAGAACATAGGGGTAAAATGCAGTTTTTGGCTTATAACTCAAAAACCAAAGCATTTAGAGGAAATCTGACATAGGGTAAAAATGTTTATCAGGTCAAGATCTATCTGCCCTGAAATTTTCAGATGAATCGGTCAACCCATTGTTGGGTTGCTGCCCCTGAATTGGTAATTTTGTGGAAATTTTGCAGTTTTTGGTTATTATCTTGAATATTATTATAGATAGAGATAAACTGTAAACAGCAATAATGTTTAGCAAAGTAGGATTTACAAATAAGTCAACATGACCGAAATGGTCAGTTGACCCGTTTAGGAGTTATTGCCCTTTATAGTCAATTTTTAACCATTTTTCGTAAATCTTAGTTATCTTTTACAAAAATCTTCTCCTCTGAAACTACTGGGCCAAATTAATCCAGACTTGGCCACAATCATCATTGGGGTATCTAGTTTTAAAAATGTGTGGCGTGACCCGTTCAACCAACCAAGATGGCCGCCACGGCTAAAAATAGAACATAGGGGTAAAATGCAGTTTTTGGCTTATAACTCAAAAACCAAAGCATTTAGATCAAATCTGACATGGGGTAAAAATGTTTATCAGGTCAAGATCTATCTGCCCTGAAATTTTCAGATGAATCGGTCAATCGGTTGTTGGGTTGCTGCCCCTGAATTGGTAATTTTGTGGAAATTTTGCAGTTTTTGGTTATTATCTTGAATATTATTATAGATAGAGATAAACTGTAAACAGCAATAATGTTTAGCAAAGTAGGATTTACAAATAAGTCAACATGACCGAAACGGTCAGTTGACCCGTTTAGGAGTTATTGCCCTTTATAGTCAATTTTTAACCATTTTTCGTAAATCTTAGTTATCTTTTACAAAAATCTTCTCCTCTGAAACTACTGGGCCAAATTAATCCAGACTTGGCAATAATCATCTTTGGGGTATCTTGTTTTAAAAATGTGTGGCGTGACCCGACTATCAAATCAAGATGGCCGCCACAGCTAAAAATAGAACATAGGGGTTAAATGCAGTTTTTGACTTATAACTCAAAAACCAAAGCATTTAGAGCAAATCCAACATGGTGTAAATTTATTAATGAGATCAAGATCTATCTGCCCTACAATTTTCAGATGAATCTGACAACCCATTGTTGGGTTGCTGCCCCTGAATCGGTAATTTTAAGGAAATTTTGCTGTTTTTGGTTATTATTTTAAATTTTATTATAGATAGAGATAAACTGTAAACAGCAATTATGTTCAGCAAAGTAAGATTTACAAATAAGTCAACATGACCGAAATGGTCAATTGACCCCCTAAGGAGTTATTGTCCTTTATAGTCAATTTTTAACAATTTTCATAAAATTTGTAAATTTTTATTAACATTTTCCACTGAAACTACTGGGCCAAGTTCATTATAGATAGAGATAAATGTAAGCAGCAAGACTAGTAAAGTAAGATTTACAAACACATCACCATCACCAAAACACAATTTTGTCATGAATCCATCTGCTTCCTTTGTTGAATATTCATAGACCAAGGTGAGCGACACAGGCTCTTTGGAGCCTCTAGTTTGTAACTTTATAGGGTTGTAAAAGCGTTGACCGTGTGCACATTTTTAGTATGAAGCGCTTCCGCGCTCTTCATACAAAATGTACTTCGGTCAATGCTTTTACACCCCTATAAATTTACAAAAAAGAGCATTCAATTCTTAATTAAAAAAAAAATGCTATTTTTAAAAAGACAAAAAAAAAGTGAGATTAATTAATGTGATTTGAAATATGTCAAATAATTAATAGGATACTTCTTGACCTGATTTTTTTTGCAATTAAAATAACATTCATGATTGATTGTCAATTGTCGTGTACATGTATGAGGTCAGGGAACTGGATACCTAAACAAAAATTAAAATTTTCATAAAAGAAAATGGTAAAGACTGTAAAGGAAGATGTAAAAAATTAGTGATGAAATCCATTTTTCTCTAATAATTGAAATGTTCATCTAAATAATTGTGCTAAGTAAGGGCTATTCCATTTAACAAATGTAAGTAGGAGGGTAGGAAGGGAAGTTTAATTATTGAATGTGGGTCATTAGTCTTTTTTCAGTATCTACATCAGATGTATTACCAGTATGCAAAATTATCTATGGGTCTTGGTGGTAGGGATATTTTGAAAGTCCCATCCTACACTCACAAATACATCTAGTAACCCTAATTAAAAAATGTAGTATCAATAATTTTTTCAGACAATTTTTTTTATATATGAAACAGTCCCAATTCTTTTAAATCTTTGTTATATTAAAACACTTTGATGTTGAGAAAATCCTGTTCAGGCTTTTTGTACTTGAATCTACTTAACTTTGTTGATGGAATTGATCAGATTTTTATACGACCGCAAATTTTGAAAAAATTTTCGTCGTATATTGCTATCACGTTGGCGTCGTCGTCGTCGTCGTCGTCGTTGTCGTCGTCGTCGTCGTCCGAATACTTTTAGTTTTCGCACTCTAATTTTAGTAAAAGTGAATAGAAATCTATGAAATTTTAACACAAGGTTTATGACCATAAAAGGAAGGCTGGTATTGATTTTGGGAGTTTTGGTCCCAACATTTTAGGAATTAGGGGCCAAAAAGGGTCCAAATAAGCATTTTCTTGGTTTTCGCACTATAACTTTAGTTTAAGTTAATAGAAATCTATGAAATTTTGACACAAGGTTTATGACCACAAAAGAAAGGTTGGGATTGATTTTGGGAGTTTTGGTCCCAACAGTTAAGGAAAAAGGGGCCCAAAGGGTCCAAAATTTAACTTTGTTTGATTTCATCAAAATTGAATAATTGGGGTTCTTTAATATGCCGAATCTAACTGTGTATGTAGATTCTTAATTTTTGGTCCCGTTTTCAAATTGGTCTACATTAAGGTCCAAAGGGTCCAAAATTAAACTTAGTTTGATTTTAACAAAAATTTAATCCTTGGTGTTCTTTGATATGCTGAATCTAAAAATGTACTTAGATTTTTGATTATTGGCCCAGTTTTCAAGTTGGCCCAAATCGAGGTCAAAAATTAAACATTGTTTGATTTCATCAAAAATTGAATAATTGGGGTTCTTTGATATGCCAAATCTAACTGTGTATGTAGATTCTTAATTTTTGGTCCAGTTTTAAAATTGGTCTTAATTAAATTGCAAAGGGTCCAAAATTAAACTAAGTTTGATTTTAACAAAAATTAAATTCTTGGGCCTCTTTGATATGCTGAATCTAAACATGTACTTAGATTTTTGATTATGGGCCCAGTTTTCAAGTTGGTCCAAATCAGGATCTAAAATTATTAAATTAAGTATTGTGCAATAGCAAGTCTTTTCAATTGCACAGCATTGTACAATGGCAAGAAATATCTAATTTCACAATATTGTGAAATAGCAAATTTTTTTTAATTAAGAGTTATCTTTCTTTGTCCAGTATAGTAAGCAAGAAATATCTGCAAGAATTTTTTTTAATTGGAGTTATCTTTCTTTGTCCAGAATCAACTTAAATCTTTGTTATATACAATATACAATGTATATTCACTTTTTACTACCAACTGATAAATTTAAATAATCTTTACCATTCAGTGATAACAAGCAGTTTTTTTACATCTTAATATTTTATGATGTATTTAAATGAGTAGTAATTGTTGCAAACTCCATTAGAATATTTTAATTGAAATTAGTTTTGGAATAAGGGAAAGGGGGATGTGATTAAAAAATTGGGTTCAATTTTTCTCATTTGAAATTTCATAAATAAAAAGAAAATTTCTTCAAACATTTTTTTGAGAGGATTAATATTCAACAGCATAGTGAATTGCTCTAAGAGAAAACAAAAATTTTTAAGTTCATTTGAATACATTCATTCTGTGTCAGAAACCTATGCTGTGTCAACTATTTAATCACAATCCAAATTTAGAGCGGAATCCAGATTGAATGTTGTGTCCATACTTGCCCCAACCGTTCAGTGTTCAACCTCTGCGGTCGTATAAAGCTACGCCCTGCGGAGCATCTGGTTTATGTAATCATTCTGTATTCTATTGGTGATAAGTTCCTTGAGTTTGTGTAAGAGTATAGGTACATACAAAATGCATACCATGTCTACCTCTATGTTGAATGTTAAATGTGCCAATTGTGTTTTTGACAGCATGTATACATTAGATTGTGCACAAAAGAATGAGGAAACCTAAGTTTTATAAATATAACTAAGTCATCTCTAATTTCTTTTTGTTGTTATCCAGGCTAAGATTGTACTTTTTAATGGAGAAGACTTCATAAGTATGCTTTACTTATGTCTTATCCATTTTGCTTTAATTCAGCAAATAAAATATGTTTATATTTAACTAAGCTAAGATTTTCAAAGGGAGATAACTTGAAACCTAGTCCATTTTTATTAATGAACCTCTTTTAGGTGACAATTAACTTAACTGTTTTGAGCTATTTCCATCTTCCCTAGAGGTGTAATATTAAAACTCGCATATTTTAGTTGGGAACTTGTATGAAATTTTGTTTAAGATGTATGTGATTCAGATAGATAGAGCTGTTTACAGAGGCTGATTTAGGGTGGGACAGGAGTTCTTCCTCATCCTTACTTTTAGGAGCTACATATATATATATATAAATATTGGTAAATGCATATACCTTTTACTTTTCCCACTCCTTACAATGCACTGATTGGCCCCCCTCACCAAGTTTTCAATACCTACATCTATTTTATAGGGTAATTGGAAACATCTGTGATTTTGGCTGTTGAAACATCTGTGATTTTGGCTGTTTTAATGGGGATATTCAAAAATACATATTCAGTAAATAAAGCTATTTGAATTTGGCCCCTTCACCCTAGTATAAATCGTTGACATGGCTACAGAACCAATAAGTTGATGTTTCATGCAGACAACCTAGTCCATACAATTATGACGTCTCTTTGTATGTTGAAATATATGATGAATTAAACAGAACAGTTTTAAGAGTTGCCAATGTCAAAATGATTGTTTCTAATAGGATATTGTGACTGTCAATCTGTGGATGTTCCTTTCCTGGAGCATCTATTGGCTGTGTCTATCATTAACTTATTATTCATTGAAGTTGTTTAATCATTCCATTCTATTTATCTTTCCATTGATATGCAGCATTGAATTTTATTTCTTACGTATTTTGTACTTATAAAAGATGAAGTCTATGATTTAACTATGTTTTTTACTTTTTAAAATGTAGATAGGACTTGAGAATTCATTGAAATTTACATAATGTAGAATGTCAAGTAGAAATCTTTTGTTTACAACAACAAAAATTTATGGTATTTGGTGCTGTTACTGTAATATGTCTGTTGAAAAAAACAGATTTGAATGCATCAAGTTTGTTCTTGTTTTGTGATCCATGTGAAATTTTTACAAAGTTATAATTTTTTATCACTGAAACAAGGCTTGTACTGATTTTTGGACAAATAACAATGTGGGCTCAAAGGACCAAACACAGTATTTTTACTAGTTTTATTGTTTAGCATTTATATTTTCATAGTTTTTTGTTTTGTCTTTTTCATTAGGATAATAGGATAAGGCATATCATCATATCACATGTACAGTACTATTTATGATTTAACAAATAAAGGGATCAATCTCCACATGTTAAAAAAGCTTTTTTTAGAAAGGGTTTTTATTTACATTCCTAATGACTGGTCATGGCTGAGTTTCAAGCAGGTTTGTGGTAAATGCACCTTTATATGTTTTTCATCATGTTTTGAATGTATTTTTTTAATGATTTTCTCTTGAATCAGTAATATGTAAACATATTTTGACATTTAGTAAACAAAATTTTACAAGTCATTCCACTAGTATAATTGGCCATTGTAAGATGATTCTAATTCAATCCAAATGACTTTTTTTTGGTTCACCTTTTAAACTGATGAAATATATTAGAACCTAAATGAAATATGAATGAAAGTTAAGGTATTTTTAAAGCACATTCAGATAAATATCACAAACCATTATTGCCAAAACAAATAAATGTATGTATATAATGTTTCCAGCAATGTGCCATTACCTTATATGTTCATCTACATAATGTAGAACAATATCTCTGTGTAGCATCACCACTGGATATAGGGACCCACAAAGCAGTGGAAAACACCCAAGTAAGATGTCAGGCAAGCTCAAGTCCTTTTTATTTTTTATGTGTTCTATATATATTTAGCCAACAAGTATTGCTTTGTAATAAAAGTTCCTAATAATGTCGCTACTACTTAAGGCTGATCGTGATCATTTATTGGCTTTCTCTCTCCTCAAGTCTTCAGAATTGGACAGAATGTTAAATGTTGAAAGAAGCATGTGATGAGAACAAACTTATGCAAGACAAATTTATCCGTCAACTTTTCTTTTGAAGTTTTTTTAATACAAATTTATATCATATTTAAACTTGAACAACAGTATTTTGAAATATTATTTTTTCACTGAGAAATTCATGTAAATACAGTAGATAAATTGTACACCGAATAGTTATTGACTGTTTTTACTGTACATGGAGTAGATACTTGTTTTTTCCCCCTCTACTTTGAGGGTATTTATGTCTGGTGGTGAATGGTGATGCTGCACATTGACTTAAGTTTCAAAAGTTTTAGGTTGTGTACTATTAAATGTTTATCAATTTTATGCATCTTTATGATCTGTTTATAGCTGTGTTTTGTTTTTATCTGTGATTATAATTTATACATGCACAGGTGGTTGTTCTCATAATCATATATGTAATGATTATGTTCTTAAATAAAGTTATGATTTTATGACGTTAGCTTTTATTTTCATATCATTTAAGTTTGACTAAAATTTCCATTCACATTTTTAACCAGGTTTTCAAACAGTCTTCAGCTTGGTAAAGTGGACAGGCCTGCTTGGGGTTTGAGTGTTTACTTCAGCTGTTTCTATGCAATAACTAGGATAAAAGTTAAACCAAAACTTTTCAAATTTTTAATCTTTAGTTATTTATGACAAAATATTTGTTATTTTAAAAGAATTCACACTTTTGTTGTTCTTGAGGTACAGTTCTTGACTAAATGGTAATTTTATTGTTCCATGTAATATCTTTATAACTATTCAGCCTATGCTGTTCAAATTCTAATATGTTGTTACTTATCACAAATTGGAGATCAGGGTCAATATTACAGATTTTTCACTTTTGTCCTTGATTGATTTGAAAGTTTTATTTATGTTGATTTCATGCAGAATTTTATCCAATGCTATTTCAATATTAATACATTGTATGACTAAATTTAGGACAAGAACAATTTGATTATTTTACTTTTGCTGTTTTAATGGCCCTCTATTTCTTTATCAAAACATAATAGATATTAGTCCACACGCTGAAATATATTGTCTGACATTTTATTTTATATTGAAAGGCTGAATAAATATAATTTCAATCGGTTGAATTTATGAATTAGTATGAAATTATTTTCTTCTGAATTGTCTGCCCATAGGTGGCGTTTTTAGGTTATGTGTTTCATCTGATTTGGCGGTTAAATCATTCGGCACGACAGGGTCCACTCGATCGGTCACGTTTATTGTTCTAGTCAGTAGTTGTGTTTTATCGATTTAAGTTCCTTCGAGATTAATCATGGATAGTGAAGGTGAACCAGATATTTCGTTGAGAACTGTGTTAACAGCTGTAAACCAACAGAGTAAAGATATCGAGGCGATTATTGACGCTAAAGTTACGGAGAAAATTGGTGGATTAAGAGAAGAGTTGCAAGGGGCCAATCAGCTAATGAAATCCCAGGTCAAGAAACTTAAAACAGATGCTTCCTATAAATGGAAATACGAAGGTAACAAGATTCAATTTGAGTTCAATACTGAAAATCTCGAGGATCTTGTTCAGACTTTGTGGGCTATAGACAATGGGAAGGTAGATTACGCACGAGATTTGTTATCAGCTACCGTAGATAAGATCAAGCATCGTAACAAGCTCATCAAAATTGCTGACACTTCTGAGGGAGGTTGGGATACCGCTAGGCAATATGATGCTAATCCTATTGCATCCGACTCCGAGGATGAAGCAAAGATTATCAGAGCTGACAATAGAGCTGTCCGCAAGAAGAAAGGGAAGTCCAAGCAGGTTAGAGGTAATGGTTCCAAAACTACGGCTAGTAACCAGTCTCTATCAGGACAGGCTCCCAACTTCGTTCCGCAGCCCTTTCGTGGGCCTCAGCAACCTTGGTTCAATGGAATTTCCCTTCAGCAAGGTTTCAACGCTGGAAAGACACAGAGGGGACAATGCTACTCGTGTGGGTCATACGCACACTACAGGTCCAGCTGTCCGTATGCTAACAGCAGTAAACCAGCAACCCAAACCAGGCCCCAGTGAATTTGTAAAAGATGAGTATTTTAATTATCTTGAACTTTCACATGACAATTTAGTAGATAATCATATTGATGGTAATTTGACCAATAATTATTTTGAATACGAACTAGGTCAATCTGATATAATTGTTAAAGGTAGACTTAGAAAAAACATTCAATTTTGGATAGACATTGGTGCTCCTAAATTTATTATAGATACTATTAGACATGGTTATATTTTACCTTTCTATTCCAATCCTATATCGATTTGTTTATCTAATAATTTATCAGCTCTAAATAATGCAGATTTTGTAAAATCGGCTATTAACGATTTATTAGCTAGAGGTTTAATTGTGGAGACATTAGGTATTCCATTTGTTGTGAATCCTTTAACTGTTGCTGTTCAGTCAAACAACAAAAAGCGGTTAATTTTAGATTTGAGAGAGATAAACAGACATTTATGGAAGCAGAGTGTAAAATTTGAAGATATGCGTATTGCAAAACATTATATAAATGCACATTCATATATTTTTAAGTATGACGTTCATTCTGCATATCATCACGTCGATATCTTCCCGCCTCACACTAAATATCTAGGTTTTGCATGGGAATTTAACGGTGTTAAAAAATATTTTAAATTTTTAGTATTACCGTTTGGTCTCAGTACGGCTTGTTACATATTTACAAAACTAACTAGACCACTTATTAAAAAGTGGAGAGGAGAAGGCAAGCAGATTATAATGTACTTGGACGATGGGCTTGGTGTGCATGATGATAAAGAATTGTGTATTGAAATGTCTATACAGGTTAAAAAAGACATAATAAGTAGCGGTTTTGTACCTAAAGCTGAAAAGTCTATGTGGACACCTACTAAAAATCTAACTTTTTTAGGTACTAATATTGATACAGATAAAAGCGTTTTTACTATTCCTGAAAATCGTATTGATAAGATTATGAGTACTATTTCAGACATTGATTTGTGTTTAACCAAAAGTGGTAAAGTATTTGTAAGGAAGGTAGCTTCCTTGGTAGGACAGATTATATCTACGTCTCCCGTTATAGGCAATATAGTATATTTAATGACTAAACATTTGTCTATTGACATTAATAGTGTTCATTCATGGAACAGTTATATACATTTATCTGTAGAAAGTATTGATCAAATTAATTTTTGGAGGTTTAATTTACATAAAGCCAATGTTAAACCTTTTAAGACTGATGTTTCTTGGCAGACTATTGTATATAGTGATGCAAGTAATACGGGTTACGGTGGTTATATCGTGGAAAACCCATATAATATTGCTCATGGTATGTGGTTAGAATCTGAAGTTTCTACTAGTTCTACATGGAAGGAGTTGACTGCGGTGAAAAATGTATTTTTGTCGGTATCGGGACCGTTCGCCCTAGTAACATGTTCGCCCTGGGTCCGTTTGCCCTGGGTTCGTTCGCCCTTAGAGTCCGTTCGCCCTACTAAAAAATATTAATATTCGAGGCATCGAAGTTGAATAAACTTAATCAGATATATTTCTATGGTATATATTCTTGAAATTTATGGAAACATAGAAATATCTAAAAGTTTATGGCTTGTTAGGGATCATTAATTTATTATTTTATGACAAAATAATTCGGATCACTGCTTATTGTGATACCTGTCTTTTGATGGATTTATAATATAAAAAACAAATTTGTTTTGATAATATATTCAGCTTGAAATCAATTTAAAAAAATGTACGAACTGTAAAACGGGTTTACAAGTGCATTCATTAAAATAATCTGAGACAAGTCTAAGTTATACTGCATACATTAGTGAATGACTGAATACAATTATTTTGTTAACAAATATCAACAAAGATAAATACATTGTATTCCAGTATTCTACTGCAATCAAAGGGAAAATTATGAAATTGATTGCGGCAAAATCAATATTCGGTGATTTTTTTCAACAAACTTCAACATATTTTATTCAAATACTTAAAATTATGCCACTAGACAACAATTAGTAAAAAATAAAAATCAGGGCGAATGGACCCTGGGCGAACAGGTATCAGGGCGAACAGGTACTAGGGCGAACGTGAATTAGGGCGTACGGACCCGGATTCATTTTTGTCGCTGATAGACTTTTTAAGTGGCAAGAATGTAAAATGGTTTACTGACAATCAAAATGTTGTTAGCATTGTTAGTAAAGGGAGCACTAAATCAGTACTGCAAAAATTAGCTTTAGACATTTTTAGCACATGTATTAAACACAATGTTAATATAGATATGGTATGGATCCCCCGTACTGAGAACGAGAGAGCTGATTATCTAAGTAGAATTATTGATTCAGATGATTGGGCTATTTCTGAATTTGTATTTCAGATAGTTGAATCCCTTTGGGGACCTCACGAGGTTGATTGGTTTGCCTCTGACGACAATTTTAAATTGCACGTTTTTTATTCCAGATTTTGGAATGTGAATTCATCAGGTGTTGATGCTTTCACGGTTGATTGGCGAGGGATCAACGGGTTATTTGTTCCACCTGTTTCTTTGATCCCTCGTGTATTGATGTATATGCGGCAGTGTAAAGCTGTTGGTACTTTAATTTTACCATACTGGCCCTCTGCCAGTTTTTGGCCAATGCTTTGTCCTTTTGGTGATGGGTTTATTTCTGCTGAGATTTCTGAGGTGGTGGATTCTATAGATCTTCCTACTTACAAAAATGCTTATATAGCTGGTAAGAGTAAGAAGGCCATATTTGGCAATGTTGATTTAACTTTTCGCATGTTAGCGTTAAGGATGGATTTTTCATCCAGTTAGCTCATTTTGATGTGAGCATGTATCATAGATCTCTCTTGATCTTTTCTTACTTAGATCACTTTTGATCTTTTCTTCATAGATCTCTCTTGATCTTTTCTTATAATATGTTATTGTATATGGATTTCTTGTGCGTTTGTAAATGGTGAACATTACAGTGACATTTTGATTGTAGTATTAGATGATTGTAATAATTTTAAATGATTTTCATTATTAATGTTTCCTTTCAATTACACATATATTTTTGCAGGCTTTCGCTGGAGAATTGCAGAATCTACCTGTGTCTTTAGTTAGTAAAGTGAATTTACTTCCAGAATTACTTTCGGAATCTCGAGCAGCATCTACAACAAAAGGGTATTATCAAAGTTTTTTACGATGGAAAAAATGGGCTATTTTGAATGGAATTGAAAATTGTGATATTCTACCGGCGAAAGCATTTCACGTAGCTATATATTTAGCTTCTCTGGCACAGTCGAGCAATACTGTTAGTCCAGTTGTGCAGGCGTTTTATTCTTTAAAGTGGATACATTCACTAATTGGATCTTTATGTTCACCGACTGATTCATCTTTAGTTATTAATGTGTTAGAAGGTGCGAAACGCAGTTTGGCTACTCCTACGAAGAAAAAGGAACCCATTTCGGTGGAATTGCTGCATAAAATGTATGATGCCATGTTTTCTTTTGGTAATTTGTATAATCAACGTATAATTTGTGCATGTTTCACTGCATTTGCTGGTTTTTTAAGAGTTTCTGAGATGCTTAATATAAGAAGAAGTGATATAGTTATTTTAGAGTGTTATATGTCAATTCTAATACAACATAGTAAAACAGATGTATATAGAGATGGAAATTCAGTTTTAATCGCTCGTACACATTCAAATAAGTGTCCAGTTAAAAACA
This sequence comes from Mytilus trossulus, assembly GCF_036588685.1. NCBI lineage: Eukaryota > Metazoa > Mollusca > Bivalvia > Mytilida > Mytilidae > Mytilus > Mytilus trossulus. The sequence goes on along the minus strand of NC_086374.1, from coordinate 18,153,885 downwards.
TGGAATTATATTTGCAGTGGGCTGATATTTCTTGTGATTCTGATGAGTTTATTTTTCGAAATTTAACAAAATGTAAAGATGCATATGTTTTGCGTAAAGATAATACCCCTTTGTCGTATTCAAGGATGCGTGAGCTCTTTATTGAGGCTTTCAAGCCTTTTGTTCATAACATAAAGCGTTATGGATTGCACAGTTTGAGGTCTGGGGGTGCTAGTGTTTGTGCTAATTTGGGTTTACCAGACCGCCTTTTTAAGAGGCACGGTAGATGGCGTTCTGAAACGGCCAAAGATGGTTATGTTAAGGATTCATTAGAAGATTTGCTTAAAGTTTCCAAAAATTTAGGCTTATAAATTATTGCTTTAATTTTGAATTCTTTTATTGCATGATATAAAACTTTCTTAAAATTTTCCCGTTCTTTGTGTTTCGGCCATCGGCTCTGTCGTGTGGTATTGCACTTTACTATTTCTTGTTATCATTATTATGAGAATAATATGTGGTTTTTGATATATGGGTATTAACGGAAGAAGAAATATAATTTCAATCGGTTGAATTTATGAATTAGTATGAAATTATTTTCTTCTGAATTGTCTGCCCATAGGTGGCGTTTTTAGGTTATGTGTTTCATCTGATTTGGCGGTTAAATCATTCGGCACGACAGGGTCCACTCGATCGGTCACGTTTATTTTTTATATTAGGGTTTTCATAGATTTTGTATCATGCATTAAAAGAGGTTATTTTGCTTTACATGTGTGGGTTCACTGAATGAACTATATTTATATATTTAATATAAGAGGACATTATAAAGATGTTTATATTATGTACATGAGATATATTATTAATTGGTAATTAAACCGGCCATCGGCTCTGTCGTGTGGTATTGCACTTTACTATTTCTTGTTATCATTATTATGAGAATAATATGTGGTTTTTGATATATGGGTATTAACGGAAGAAGAATTAAGGTTTTACTACAAGTACCTCATAAATTGAGGTAAAGGTTAGACAAATGCTGTCCGACAGACATGTACATCTTACAAGTATTCTGTACTCTAAATTTAATTCATTATTGACCTATTGATTATGGTAAATGAAGAACAGATCAAAATCACAAAAACTAAACATTGACCAGTAAACCATGAAAATTAAGTAACAAGTCAAATGAAACATGCCAGATTGACATGAACACCTTACAATCATTCCACACACTAAATGTACTGTAATTGACCTATTGTTCATATTTCTTCAAATGAAAAGACAAAACAAATACATTAACAAATGAACCATCAAAATGAGGTCAAGGCCAATTGAAACATGCCCAAATAAAAAGACAAAACAAATACATTAACAAATGAACCATCAAAATGAGGTCAAGGCCAATTGAAACATGCCCAAATGAAAAGACAAAACAAATACATTAACAAATGAACCATCAAAATGAGGTCAAGGCTGATTGAAACATGCCCAAACAAGTGAAACTGCTAGCTACTGCTCACTGATGATACCCCCGCCGCAAGTGGATAATATTAATAGTGTAAAAATATGCAAGTGTTCGGTAAACAGGAAGTTGTCAAGTGATCAATCTGAAAACGCATCACACGGTATAGGTGACTTATATAAATCCTGAAACCAAATTTCAGAAATCCTTGTATTGTAGTTCCTGAGAAAATGTGACGAAAATTTTCAACTTGGCTATCACGTGTAAAATCATACAAGTGTTCGGTAAACAGGAAGTTGTCAAGTGATCAATCTGAAAACACATCACACGGTATAGCTGACTTAGATAAACCCTGAAACCAAATTTCAGAAATCCTTGTATTGTAGTTCCTGAGAAAAATGTGACGAAAATTTTCAACTTGGCTATCATGTGTAAAATCATTCAAGTGTTCAGTAAACAGGAAGTTGTCAAGTGATCAATCTGAAAACGCATCACACGGTATAGCTGACTTAGATAAACCCTGAAACCAAATTTCAGAAATCCTTGTATTGTAGTTCCTGAGAAAAATGTGACGAAAATTTTCAACTTGGCTATCATGTGTAAAATCATACAAGTGTTCGGTAAACAGGAAGTTGTCAAGTGATCAATCTGAAAACGCATCACACGGTATAGCTGACTTAAATAAACCCTGAAACCAAATTTCAGAAATCCTTGTATTGTAGTTCCTGAGAAAAATGTGACGAAAATTTTCAACTTGGCTATCATGTGTAAAATCATACAAGTGTTCGGTAAACAGGAAACTTAGATAAACCCTGAAACCAAATTTCAGAAATCCTTGTATTGTAGTTCCTGAGAAAAATGTGACGAAAATTTTCAACTTGGCTATCATGTGTAAAATCATACAAGTGTTCGGTAAACAGGAAGTTGCCAAGTGATCAATCTGAAAACGCATCACACTGTATAGCTGACTTAGATAAACCCTGAAACCAAATTTCAGAAATCCTTGTATTGTAGTTCCTGAGAAAAATGTGACGAAAGTTTCATGGGACGGACTGACTGACGGACTGACGGACAGACAGAGGTAAAACAATATACCCCCCCTTTTTTAAAGCTAAAAAGACAAAACAAATACATTAACAAATGAACCATCAAATGAGGTCAAGGCCAATTGAAACATGCTCAACATAACTACCTCTTACAATCATTCCATATACCACACATAGTTTCTGAGAAACATACCTTATGTAATTTCTATCTTGATCAGTGATCCATGGAATGAGGTCCATGTCAGGTGAACCATGTCTGACATACATGAAGACATTGCAAGGAAACTATATACCAAAGTGATATTATTACACATTTTAAGTGAGAGACATGCACTTAATAATAAACAAGAATATGTCCATAGTACACAGATGCCCAACTCGCATTATCATTTTCTATGTTCAGTGGACCGTGAAATTGGGATAAAAATCTAATTTGGCATTAAAATTAGAAAGATCATAACCTAAGGAACATGTGTAATCAGTTTCAAGCTTATTGGACTTAAACTAAATAAAAAACTACCTTGACCAAAAACTTTAACCTGAAACTTGCACTATCATTTTCTATGTTCAGTGGACCGTGAAATTGGGATCTTCTATTATACAAAATATAGTTGAGATTTTGCTTACAGTTTCTAAGAAACAGACTTAACCAAGCAAAAACTAAACATTGACCAATGCCATAGCAATAAGTTCAAGGTCAGATGAACCATGCCAGGCAGACATGTACAGCTAACAATCCTTCCATACAACAAATATAGTTGACCTTTTGTTTATAGAAAAATATACAAAAACACAAAACTTAACGCTGAGCAATTAACTGTGAAAATGAGGTCAAGGTCAAATAAAACCAGTGAGACTGACATGTACACCAAAGATAGTAGACCTATTGCATTAAGAAAAAAAAGAAGAATAAAAAACATAATAGACTGACCACTGAACCATGAAAATGAGGTCAAGGTCAGATGACACCTTCCAGCTGGACATGTACACCTTACCATCTTTACATACACCACATATAGTAGACCTATTGCTTAAAGTATCTGAGATACAAAATTTTACTCATGATAAAAGAGATATTAACATAACAAAAAATTTTAACTTTTTTTCAATTTTCACTGAACCATGAAAATGAGGTCAAGGACAAAAGACATGTGACAGACAAAAACTTCATAATATTAGACATCTAAATACAAAGTATGAAGCATCCAGGTCTTCCATCTTAAATATGAAGCTATTTAGAAGTCAGCCACAGCCGCTGGATCACTATCCCTATGCAACCTTTCTTCAACAAAAGTTAAAGGCTCAACAAAAATCCTCAGAGGAAAGATCAGAATCTGCATAGGCTGATGGACAGATGACCAGACAGACAAACTGATGTTTTGGATTGAGGAAAAACAAATCATATTCTAAACCATCATGCAGGGACTGATTAAAAATATCATTTAGGATATCACAAAAAGAAAGGCCATAATAAATAATTTTTTACATTACATTTATTAGAAACATTTTAACAGAAACAACCAGATATACAATATATAATATAAAATTATCAAGGAAAAATGAACATAAGTAAAATTTGATCTTCAATAAATAACATCCTATATAAACTATATAAACCTTAAATATTTTTGGTAACACAAATTAAGCTGTTTTTGTAAGCCTCTTTGTCATACTAAATATTAGGAATCACTTTTTTCTTGACTAAAATAACAATTTTCAAATATATATCTTTTATAAAGGGCTTTCAAGTAAAACAACAGTCAAAGAAATTAATGTTTTACATCAGTGCCAGCAAAAATCCGGTAAAAAATGATTTACATTATTTGTTTGCTGGTTGCTATTTCTTTCTAGCAAAATGGTTATTCAGATAAAAGTAAGAAACATGATGCTGTCAATATAATTTGTGTTTGGGTATAAACGATTGAATAAAATGCAATCAAAAACCTTTTTGCACTGACTTGATATCTAAATCACCCAATGTGTATCACTACCCTTGATAATTCAAACAAAATATTACAGTGAAGTGATCATTATTAAGATCCTATTCAGTCAAACTAATTTTTTTATGTTGTTATAATTTGATATATAAGTTACAAAATGGAGTGTATTTGAGTTACAATTCTTATCAAGAAAACATTGTTTTATTAAAAATCTATAAAAAGTTACAAAAGTTATGCATGGTGTATTAATCTGTTATAAAATAGGTTGAACTGCAATCCCACAATCATAAACAAAGGAAGACAACTCCATGTCAAATGTTTAATTTGCCTAGCAAATTACAATTTAAAGTTTTATCTAAAAAAGAGAAAAACATTGGTTGAACTGTTCATATTATTTACTGCATTTATATGACATCAATTGCCACCAGTCAATTATAAAATCTTATCCAGTAAATTACAACACAAGCTTGTAAATTTTTTCATTTCAGGATAATAACTCCTATAAACATGATTATTAGTAAATTGATGACTTTATACTAGTGTTTTGTTATTGAAAATGTAGCTCTACTTGTTTTTATTACATTTTCAAGGTAATATTAAAAACAAAGGTCCCGAAAATTTATTGAGGACATTTATGTCTTATTTTCATAATATACAAAAAAATGAAAAAAACAACTGACTATTTTCCTTTTTTCTCAACTAAAAACATCTTTATTGCACTTTTCTTTGCTGTTATGACAAATGATTGAACCAACAGTGACCAAGTATCATCCCTGTGAATTAGTCACCAGATAACCAGGGAAATTATCCATTGAAAGCTTATTTATAAATAATTACTTTTACAAATCATAATTAATGCACAAGTTTTGGGAATACATATATATATATATATATAAAGTAACATGATTACACAAATTGTTCAGTTTTGTTCCCTTTTGTTTCTAAGTACTAGTTATGATCATTGACCATGTCCTTTTAAAGAATTTTTATACATTATGTCAGCAAAAAGCTCTACAGAGCTTGTGTTTGTAGTATTTCATGTAACCTGACTTAAAATAAATTTTCTTATCTTAACGTTATTCTGTAAAAGATTTGACTTAAGTATTGACTACTCTCACAAATAGCTACATTTGTTTATATATTTTGACCAATCTGTTATAAGATAATAAAAGAAGAATTCAGATATTCCTGTTTTACATATTTTGTCTACCCAAAGTACAAAGGCTCTTTTTTTTTTTTTTTTTTTTTTAAATCTATAAAGCTTTTTATTAAAGTCTTAGGTGTATAAAGGCTCCAGAGAAAGTGCAAAGTGATTTCCATTATACATAAAATTTCTAATGAGCATAGCCATTAACAAAATTTAACCAGTACTTCTTTTTCGAAATTCTCACAAAACGTTGCCAATATAAATCTTTGATTTTTAAGTTGCATAAAATTTTGGCAATAATTGTACACTATGAGTGCTGACAATGCAATTTTCCATATAATGTAATCAATATTTCCAAGGGGCATAACTCTAAAAAATAATTGATTAGCACTGATTTTTAAACTTGTACAAGACATTGCTGTTTCAAACCTAGGATGTAAGTTTCATAAAAATCTGACAAGAACTGAACACACCAGAGCGCTAATGATGCAATTTTCCTTTTAATAAATGTTTCCAAGGGGCATAACTCTTTTAAAATCAATTGATCAACATTGATTTTAGAAAATGTCCAAGTAATATAAATCTATGATATAATTTTCATAAAAAATGTAGCAAGAATCGTTAAGGAGGTTATAGTGCTAACAATGGACAGACAACCAATAAATGGATGGACCCCAGGTATTTCTATGTCCCCTGCAACGGTTTGCGGAGGTGTCAATAAGCATATTAAGTTCAGAAACAACTACTGTACATTGGTTTTCAGTAAGCATGACGTTTCAATTGTTTACCAAGTGCATAAATCTATTAAATGCATATACATGATGAAATTATATAATTTAATTATTGCTGAAAAATAGTAGATATATAATTTTTTTTATGATCATGTGTAAACAAACATATATAATAATGCTGCAATCTTTTTATCATTTCTTAGTATTTTCAAATATATAATACTTTTCAAGACTAGATTTTAAACAAGGAGAATACTCAACATAAACCGCTAATGAACATAATATGTTTTAGATTGTTTAAAATACATGGAAAACAGAAGTTACAATACAATAGATCTGACACAAAATTGATCAAGTGAAGCCATTTAAGTGTAAAATAACATGTATCATTTACCAAAATAAGGTATCATATTATCAAGTTCACAAAATACATTGAAAAGGAAATGTGATTAATAAACAAAACAGAAATAATAAAATCCTTTTTTTTTAAACAAAGTACTAATAATATATCAAAGACATATTTTAACTCTTGACATCGTCATGCAATATGAAGCTCATGCATAATCAAAATATAGCGTTTATAAATGTTTTTGGTCAACCAGGAAACTCAGGACAAAAAAATTGCAAGAATAATAAAATTTTAATCAGTAAAAACCATGTTCATTGTTTTGAATTGAATATAAATATATATAGTAATTGTTTTATTTTGCCAATTAAAACAAGAATGTGTCCACAGTACATGGATGCCCCACTCACACTATCATTTTCTATGTTTACTGGACCGTGAAATTGGAATAAATTCTCTAATTTGGCATAAAAATTTGAATGATCTTATCAAAGGGAACATGTATACTAAGTTTCAAGTTGATTGGACTTCAACTTCATCAAAAACTACCTTGACCCAAAACTTTAACCTGAAGTGTAACAGACGGATGAACAAACAGACGGACGGACGGACGAATGAATGAACGGACGCACAGACAAGAAAACATAATGCCCCTCTACTATCGTAGGTGGGGCATAAAAAAACAATGTTTGATGTGTAATATTTTAGAAAAATATCAAAAACTATACTACTTTGCAAATGACTAGTCAATAATATAAAATGTAGGTCAAAGTGGCCTATTTTTAATTAATGGGAGGATTTCATATTGCACTAAATGCATCCTTGAACAAAGTAAGATGATTTAATCTTGCTTAAATTATGTCGAGAACTGAACACAGTTGAAAATTAATTTAAATAAAAAGGCTTTAAAACTCTATTAAAGCCACTTAATCATTAAGTTTAATTAATGTGATTATCATTTTATAACACATGGTCACAAGATACATTTTTTCTATGATGCTGACTTAAATTGACTATATACATGTACACGTTTCTACAAAACATATTGAAAATATAAAATTGTTGGTTTTAAAGTTTTGCTCTACAAAACCTTTTAATATATAAAAATGGGCAGGATAAAGACATTAATACAATAACAAATAGACTAGCAGGTTTTTACTGCACTAATAAGTCTTTGTAAAGCTTCAATTGACCTGTAGGCCACAACGCCATCGCTATTGCACCAATTTTTTGGATCAAGACTTTCAGAGTTGTCTTCCCTAATATAAGTAATCTGACAATCGCCAAACTTTTTGTTACTTGACAAGTTATTCTGTGCAAGTTCACATAAACTTTTATAACTTATTACACCTCCACCAAGGGACAATAGAATTGCATGAGGTGCACACATATCCCATTTAAAAGTACTATTTTTGGACAAAACATAAGCATCTGCAAGACCCTGAATGACACAGAGAAGTTTGTATCCTGCTCCGGCTGCATGATGAATTGTATACACTTGACTGAATTTATCTTTTGTCTCTACTGTGTCACTAGCACTGGTCAGTAGAATCTGGTGTGAATTGGTTATCTTTTCTGGTGTATCTGTTACAGAAGACTTTATACATCCTTCCAGGTTCAAACCCCACTGGCAGGAGCTCAACCACCTAAAATATTACAAAACAACTGGCTGAATAAAAATTAGAGAAGCACTTAGTTGTTAACTAAATGAATTTGTATAAAAGAAAGAGATATTTTTTCAAGTTACTATATCATATATTTTTGTATTGGTGATAAAGCCTATACAGTCTACTGACAATCTATGTTAAGCAATGGAAAATAAATATTTCAACCTTGGATTTGATCAACTGAATCAAAATCTACATTGTCTCGCATTGTGTTGTCCAGTCACTTGTTGAATATTTTTCAATTTTCTGAATTTGTGTTTAGTGTTTATCTCTGAAAAGTGTTTTTATAACCTTACCTTCCTGATTGAGGGTCCTGAGAGGAAAATGGTTGGTTAATTATCCCTCCTGTAGGCAGACCTGTCAGTTTACTGTATACTCCAATCAAAACACAGGCACACTGTAAACCATGGCTTACAAATCCTTGGTTATTTGGGATCCCAACTTCCCCTCCAATGTACTGGGCTGTCGAATCTAAAGTATCAAGTTAAAATTGATCATATCATATGATATATGACATTATGCAATGAAATGATAAATTCACCTCTCTCACTGGAGGTTATAAATAACAGCTATACAACAAATATCAGTTGTATTTCTTTGTAAAAGGCTGATACTGTTCATTTATTAATCATTGGATACCAATTTTCCTGGATGAAATCCAATGAATCCACATAGTGCAGAAATAGCAAAGTTTTTCCTCATCAAGAAAATTGAGGCCAACTAATATCAAGGAATCCTTAATGGATGAGAGGATACCAAAAAGGTGTTAGTACTAAGGCAATGAATTGTTTAGGAATAAAACCAATTATCTACAGCCCAATTGCTTTCAATGTGTTAAAGCTGCAATTTCAAGCATTACTTTAACATGGCTACTTTGTTTTATGTTCAAATAAAGCGGCAGTCATTTCATGTAAACAAATTACCTTTACCTGACATGTGCTGAAAAAAATCATCATATCTTTTTATTCCAAGTTTTTATTCTGTTGTAATGTCATTTGATTTTTTGTTAAGTTATTGTGTAGATATTTCTTCATTTCTATTCAAGTAATTTAACACATAAAATCTTACCTATTGGGTCAATCCATATTCCTATGTCATCCTCCTTTATTTCCAAGTCTTCCATTTTATCTATTTTTTCCTCTGGATTATATGATATATCTTCATGCACAACTTTGGCCAACAAGTTGGCTGCCTGTTCATTCCCATTCAACACTTTACCTACAAAATTTTCATTTTAAACCGTGTTTACAGTTGTAAAAGATGATCAATGTGCATTGGCTCCATTATCTTATCAATCTGTTTTAAGTTTTTGGTTTTTAAAAATATTAATATTTTTTAATATAGCCTCACTATCAAAGAAGCTTGGTTTCTAATGGGCATTTAGAAAAACAGAGCACACATTCTAAAGTTTTACATGACACACACTCTGAACTACTCTTATATTAGTGCTTTATCAGTGTAGGTATGTTTATTGTTTTTTTTTATGTAACTTGATTTATTTGTGCTTTGAACCGATTGATTGATTTAAGCCATCTGTAACCGATTTTTAGAGTTAGTTCTTACACTGCTCCTGTAGCAAGGTGGATACCAGCCTGCAGACACTTTTATAGGTGAATATCAAGTATAGGTTTCTCATTGTTGAAGAAAATGTGTTGATCAATAATAAATTTATCTTAGTGATTTGATCTCTGATGGCAATCATACCAAATCTCCATTTTTTATGTGAAAATATTAAGATGTCAGACTGGTGATCAGATGTTATTTTATAAAGAATATTTTCATAAAATCACAAAATCTCTTGTAGGATTTACCATTGGCGACAACATTCACAACTCACAAAGTAGGTCAGCTGTTTCTGCTGGGGAAGACAGTATTTCTACGTTGATAGATTCCCCTAGTGCATTAGTAAATTTGTTACTCTCTTCTCCATAGATACTGTCTTTAATTCCTGGAAACTATAAATACAAATAATATAATGAGTTTTCACATCTGCATCCACCTCTTCCCCTTAAAAAATTATCAGAAAATTTTAGAACGCCTTGAGTAAATGTTATCAAATCTGTTAGAACAGTTAGGTCTAATTATTTTACACTCAAAATAATGAAACAAGTATCCAGCCTATCAACATGGTGAAATAAAAGGGGGAACAAAGCAAGCAGTAAATAATTTTCTATGGTTTTCTCTTAAAGCTAAAAAATAACGTATTCCCCTATACCTCTAACCAATGTAGAAAAATAAACGCATAACAATACGCACATTAAAATTCAGTTCAAGAGAAGTCCGATTCTGATGTCAGAAGATGTAACCAAAGAAAATAAACAAAATGACAATAATACATAAATAACAACAGACTACTAGCAGTTAACTGACATGCCAGCTCCAGACTTCAATTAAACTGACTGAAAGATTATGATTTCATCATATGAACATCAGGCACAATCCTTCCCGTTAGGGGTTTAGTATCATACCATCATAACATATATGAGAAGAACATAACCCGTGTCATGCCAACAACTGTTTTTAGAATAAATGTCTTTAGTTCCGACGCAAAGACCTTATCAGTGACTCAATATTAACGCCAAAATATGCAATCTTTAATGACTTGACAACAGTATCGTAATTATATCCCTTCTTAATCAGTCTATTTAAAGGTTTTGTAAGTTTCTGAGGTGAATACTGACACCTTTGTGCTTTATAAAGAATATTTCCATAAAAAATTGGATGTGAAATACCTGAACGTATAAAAAGTCTGCATGTTGAGCTATATTTACGAATGATGTCTTTATACCGATGATAAAATTTAGTAAAAGTTTTGACTAGTTTGTGATATCGAAAACCCTGGTGTAATAATTTTTCAGTAATGTATAAATTTCTCTCGTTAAAATCTAAAACATTGTTACAAACTTGAGCGAATCGTACAAGTTGAGATATATAAACACCGTAAGATGGTGACAAGGGAACGTCACCATCTAAAAACGGATAATTAACGATAGGAAATGAAAAATCATCCCTTTTATCATAAATTTTAGTATTCAGCTTTCCGTTAGTGATATAGATATCAAGATCAAGGAAAGGGCAGTGGTCATTATTAGTATAAGCTTTATTTAAAGTAAGTTCAGCAGGATAAATTTCATTAATATACATACTGAAGTCGTCATTATTGAGAGCCAAAATATCATCCAAATATCTAAAAGTATTATTAAATTTGTTTATCAGATGTTTTTTTGATGGGTCTTTGCTTATTTTTGTCATAAATTGTAACTCATGACAATACAAAAAGAGGTCCGCAATAAGTGGTGCACAGTTAGTCCCCATTGGAATTCCGATAATCTGACGATATACGGAATCCCCAAAGCGAACAAAAATGTTATCTAGTAAAAATTCAAGGGCATATATATAGTATCAAAGCATGTCCAATTAACATAGTTTTTTTGTTTATTGCTACTAAAAAATGACCTAAAAGAGTTTGAACATATATATTCACATTCTGATTTTTTGAATGCCCATTTAATAAGGTGTGTGAATTTTTTCTTAATGAGAATGTGAGGCAATGTGGTATACAGAGTAGAAAAATCAAAACTTTGAACAGATTCAAAATCACCAATATGAGCATGCAATTTATCAAGTACTTCCAACGAGTTCTTGACACTCCAAAAGTAATTTATAAGACTGTCTGTTTAAAAGTCATGAAAATCGGGTAAAATCTTTAACATGTTTAAGGCCAGATTGAAATTTTGCATATAATTATGTGTTGTATTAGATCATGGCTAATACTCATTTAATACAGAAATACAGTTTACTTATCAGATGCACTTGTAGTATCTAGGAAACAGATTCAAGTTGTAAAACTTTTTGTTGACCAAATAACTATGAAAATAAAGTCAAGGGCAGACAGACACCTAAAACTCATTTAATAAATCTTTAAACTTTTAACAGTATCTGAGAACTAATTTCCTGATTGACACTTAATATTTACACTGAAGTGACTGAACCATGAAAATAAGGTCATAGTCAGGTGAGACTTGTCTGACAGATATGTCTACCAAGTAATACATCTTATTTAAAATGTTTTGTCATCACTTATCACCAAAAAAATATATGTTGACATAAACATTTTTAAAGTTTTTAATAAGTATTGAACAATGAAAATGAAATCATTGGTAAAAGGTCATACATGTCAGAAAAGAACTGTCTAGTTCTTCTACATTATATCTTTAAAAAAACTGTTAAATAAAAATTAAATCAATAGACCACTTTCGAGTTTGTCTGTCACTGGAGAAAACTCGTCAATTATGCACGCTGTTATGACATCATTTACCAGATAGATCGCCTGCACTATAAACATTCATCAAATGTCTCAGTGATCATCATTGTGCAGGATAAACTAGAAATAATATTTGTTTTGTAGGTACTTAACCACAATTCACTAATGATAGCAGTGCTGAAATACAATTATGAGAATTCAATTTGCCGAATAATTCCTGCAATATAGCTTTATAGTTTTCCAACCTGTCCCTCAACATTAGAACGGAAGTGATAACCCCCCTCAACACATGAATTATGTTCACTAAAACCAAATTTGACTCGAAAGTTGTCTATTTGCATTTTTTTTTAGTTTGAAATTCCATTTTGAAGTTACATACAAAATGTACTTCTAATTTCTTACTTAGTTTTACCTTTTGACTTAAGTCATGAAAAACAATTTGCTGAACCAACACATCAGCCAAGGTTTTAAAGTCCTGTACAAATCGTTCATTTTTCTGCTCTCCAATCTTCTCTTGAACAAGAAGTTCTAGTAAGGTGTGTTCTGATCTAATAATTCTGGCAACATTGGCTCCTTTCTCTCCCACGTTGAGAAGATCTCTAATCAGATCTTTTACTTTCATTATCTGAATAGAATAAAAAAAAAAGAATAAAAATATATAGGATGACAATTTTACAAAACATTATGTCATACCAGTAAACCAATTAGCAAGTCGACGTCATCACCACAAAAATTAACTCCAAGCACAAATTAGCCTGCACACCTGAAAAAGTTAAATTGCATAGGAGGAATTAGACAGCTATCTGTCAATGAACGTTAAATGCATTTTATTTAGAAATCAGAAAATTCAAAACTTTTCTGAATTTGAGATTCTTTTTTTTTTCGTTCACATAGAAATGAATGATATTTTAATCAAATAATCATAAAATGATGGTAATTAAATTAATTTAAATGTTTTGGGACAAATAAAAAAATATAAATGATTTTTGCAATATAGACTTTTTTTCAATGATTAAATTTAGGTTTATATGATAAGTCTGTCTGCTAAACATGTGAATGAAATATACAATATGTACATTTAAAATGAATATAAATCCTAGTCTATTTTATTCCTAATAAAACCTTGGGAATGGGAATTGATTATGTCAGTTAATGAGATTTTATTGTTTAAGCTGTACATAGCAAAACATTTTACACTGTTTGAGTCTTTTTAAAAGTTTTCTAGAAATATGACTTTCATAATGCTTAAAAGCCATGTAGTACTATTGTAAGTGTTTGTTATTTTTTTTAAATTAATGTATCATGCTACAAATATACATGTATAGCAAATGTCTTTCTTATTTGTCTACACAGTTACCAATGATAAGGAGATGGAGACATGAATATAATGAAATACAAAATGCATATAATGAATTATTTGCGAGCAGTGAACAATCAATTATCAAAAACTGAACAAAACAAGAAACAGATTCTTCTTATGGTGAGTTAAATAACACCTGTATCACTCAGATTACAATTCTACCTTCACATCTTAGTTTGTATTTAGCCTATAAAATACTTATTTAGCCTTGAGAATTGAAAGGTCAGTTTCCCATTCATACAATAGAAGTTGATAAATTTGGCTTCATGCCATTTACCTTGTCCAAAATTAAGGTCACTTTATTGTTTTTGTGATATTGTTATAGTACAAAAGAACCCTATATTCTGACCAATACTTAAAACTTTGTGCATCTTGATTTAATTCTTAAAAATCTGTTAATGTTGAGTTTTAGGGGTTATTTAAGGTTATATTAAATTGCATATTTTTTACATGGTAGTTTTTTTTCAGATATTAAAAAAAACTATCTGCTTGACTGTTATAGAAATAGACTATGCTTGCAGGTTATCTATTACACTGTCTTGTCTTTAGTTTAAACCAAATCTGACAAATTATTATTTAGTTGCAAAATATTTTAAATGAGACCTGAAATTTTAAATGTGCATTGAACAATGTTGAAGGTTAAAATAATCATATAAAATATAAACTAGAATGAAGAAACATCTTGGTCCCAAAAAAACATCATCAACCAGGATATAAAATTCCAAATATTAATTTATCATTGTTTATTACACTAATATCAGTTGAAATCTCAAGCCACTGTTTTTTATGTTTACAATTTAAGTCATGTCTTAACAGAAAATCAATATGTGACATTAAAATGTACTCTTAGCACAAACACATAAGGTCACTGTGAAATATACAACTAGGGCAAGAAACTATCAGTTATATCAAACCAGTTTGACCAGATGTTTAGTTTAAAACCAGTTTTACTAGATGTGTCCTATATATTGACAATGTAAATGACATGAGGACCTGCATGGGTTTTTTAATATCCGTATTCTTTAAATTTTTATGGCATTTTCCTTTTAACATGTTTAATAGCCTTAAAAATAACTCTCATTCTGTAAAATGTTCATGAAAATGATTTTACTATATAGTCTTTTTGTTACAAGATTATTTATCAATTATGTACATTGATCATTATATTATCAGTATTGCATTACAATTATTAAAGTTACCTTTTCAAGTTCACATTTATTATTTATACTTTTGCACCACAGTATTATCTATATTTTATTTTATTGTTCATTTTCTCTTTTCTCTATTTTTTTGTTGCTATTACATGTATTCTCTTTTCTGTAAACCCCATTCTGACCCTCATAGGTAAACTTCTATTGAATGAATGGGATAAACTGACCTTTCAATTCTCAAGGCTAAATAAGTATTTCATAGGCTAAATACAAACTTACCTATCAAGGTAGAAATGTAATCTGAGTGATATCGGTGTTTTTCAAGTGACCATAATATCTTATTTTCATACAAATAGAAAGCAAAGAAGGGTACTATAAACATATTACAAATTGATGGAAATTTGAAGAAAAAACACAATTTCTTCATCATTTGGTTACATATACGACAAAATTTATGTCGATAAAAACCTCCTGATCTGAGTCCTAACCTCCTGACCATGTGTTAATATTTGGTATTTGAGTTAAAATTTAGACAGTGTCCGTCTTGTATTGAAGTGATTTGTGTTAATTCTTGATATTTAATGCAAGTTGTATTTGATGATAATACATAAAAATTAAGGTTGAAAATGAACATGTTCATACATGTGATGGACTGTGTAACTCAGATCAGGAGATTTAGCAATTTTGATTAATATTAATATTATGAAAAGAGGCAGCTCCTGATCCCAAAATCTTGAGGTCCTGAATTGAAATCAACACATCCCGTAATTCGAAAAAAAAAATGAATAACCAGATCCTGAAAAAGGTAAATCCCCGAAATCCCGATCTTATAAACACTGGATTCAAGAGAACTGATAATGATATACCCCCCCCCTCCTTTCTGAAAAGCACAGCAAATGAAACAGATGGCAAAATCAAAGGCAAGAATTTTAACGGAAGAAGAATGTGTGTTTTGCTTATTCCTTCAACTAAATGGGTTCAATTAGAAGTTTTTTGTCAAGAATAATTATTTATGATTAACCAGAACTATTGATTATCATGAATACATAAAATCGTTGACAAAATGCAACATTTTTATACATTTACGCAGATAGATTAAAAAAATAATTGTCATACACTAATGCCCGAATTATTGATGAAATATTTTAGTTAATATTTGACAGGATAATGTCTTAGTATACAGTGTCTTTTTAGAACATCCTAGTTTTCTCACCTATAAATTAATCTTATTCAGAAACGTATGAGGAATACGTCATCACTTTTTGTGTTCCCGTACCCAGAATGCACTGTAGCTTATTTCCAAATATAATAATGACATGATCCAACTAGTTTGGCTTGAATCATGTTCAATCTAAAAATTTAAAGGCCATCAATCAAAATAAGACACATCTAAGCGGTCTTGGTTGTCATCTAATTCTTATAACCAAATTTTTAACTGCTGTAATCGAAAAATCATAGTTATAAAGTCGATTTTATAAATAGTGAAGAACAATGTCATAAACCGGAAGAACGTCAAATTGGACATTTGATCAGTTGCTAAAGTGAAATTCATTGACTAGCTATTTATTTCTGGAGTAACACATTGATATGGACCTTTATTACGTAAATAGACTAGTAAGTTGTTAACACGAGAGACTAATATTTCCGAAGAAAATTGGGCGTTTACCGACATCTTGCGAGGAATATTCGTGGCAAGGGGAGATCACCGAAAGTTCATAATATGGTTTGTGATTAATATTTGATATCATCTATTATGCCTAAAAAACACCCAGATGATCACTACTTTGATGAATACGATGCAAGAGCATATAGGCATCTTGTGCACGAAGAACATGTAGCGCATGGGCAAAGTCAGAAAAGAGATAAGAAAAGGAAATCGAAGAAACCTAAATCTCACAAGAAATCCAAAGACAAACAAGAAAGTAACCCTGAAGTTAAAAATGTGAATAAATCCATTGTTGCATATGATGACATTAGTTCAGATTCAGACATTCAAGCACCTGCTTCACCTATTGAACCTAGTCGGACTGTTGTGAGAGAATCTAAACAAGAAATATCTCCTGGAATCCCGAATAGATCATCATACCACAAAGGACGCAGTGACTCTCCAATTATAGTTGAAAATAATTCACCACCACACTCATATAACAATAGCAGCTCTCGAAAACTGAAAAAAAGACATCATTCTCCAGAACCTTATCCTAAAGGATATGGACCACCAAAAGCATATACAGAAGTTCTTAAACCTAAAGCCTATGCTGAACCCCCTAAAGCATACAGTCAGTCTTTTAGAGGATATAGTCCTGAAAGGAAAAGATACAGATCAAGATCACCAAGTCCATATGGGAGAAAGAAATCACGGTAAGGAAGGAATATATTGAAAAGTCTGGTGAACAATTTTAATGTTTAGCAGTTCAAGATATTTTAATAGTACATGTTTAACAAAAAACTTTGAAAAAGGTTATATGATATAATTGCCAATGAGACAACTTCCAACCAGAGTTCAAATGCATATATGACATCTAATGATCTATGTAAGCAAGTCACAGCCTTTACCATGTAGACTTCGAGAAAAAAAAACATTATACACTACAGTACAGCTGCTAAACAAGAAAATTTTGAAACAATATTCCAAAGAGAAAACAGAAAACGGCTAATCCTTACTACTTTTTTAAAACTATATTCAATTTATAAAATAACTAATATGACTGATATACATGTATGAACGGTTACCAATTAATAACTTGTATTTCTATAAAATTATACCACAAGTATCTATACCACAGAGAGATGGTTTGGTATATTTGCTTTGAGGGAATATGGCTCAAACTGTTTGTGAATTTATAGCAAAAAAGGGGAAAACAAGGGTTTTCTGGTAAATAGACAATTACATTGTAACAAGCAGTGTAAGGGAGGTGATCCAAACACAACATTGTACTTTTGTGTTGATGACCTCCCTTTCACTTTTTTAAAATTATGTATAAAGAAATGTATTGTCTTGATGATTAGCTGTCAATTTATTTTTATGTCCCATTTATGGGCATTATGTTTTCTGGTCTGTGTGTCCATTCGTCCCTGCTTCAGGTTAATGTTATTGGTCGAGGTAGTTTTAGATGAAGTTGAAGTCCAATCAACTTGAAACTTAGTTAACATTTTCCCTATGATATAATCTTTCTAATGTATTGCCAAATTAGATATTTTATCCCCTTTTACAGTCCACTGAACATGATAGTGCGAAGGGGCATCCGTGTACTTGGGTCACATTCTTGTTAGAATTTAATGCTGATTTAAGGAATATTAATTTTAGCCGTTATCATATATGTCATTTTATTTTAAGACGTTTATGATGTACATTGTATTTAAATAGGTAATTATGGTTGCAAACTCCATTGGAGATTTAAATTTAAATTGAGATAACGACCATATCCTCATGAGGGAAAGATTTTTAGGCAGTGTAATGCTAAAAAGCCATCAAAAAGCAAAGTGTATTGCTCAAAAGCAAACAATTGAATATAAATTGAAACCATATAACCAATTCTAAGTTCTTTGACTACAGT
Organism: Mytilus trossulus; assembly: GCF_036588685.1. Classification (NCBI taxonomy): domain Eukaryota; kingdom Metazoa; phylum Mollusca; class Bivalvia; order Mytilida; family Mytilidae; genus Mytilus; species Mytilus trossulus. The sequence continues at coordinate 18,135,241 of NC_086374.1, read as the reverse complement.
TATTCTGTGTCATTAACCTATTTGTGTTAAATATTTTATAACAAACCAGATATATACAGACCTGTATCAAGCACGAAAATTGTGTCCATTTTTGTCCTAATTGTTTAGGGTGAGACCTCTACAGTCATACCCAGCTGCTCTTGGCAAAGCAATTTAGAAATGTTTGCCCTATAAATATCTTTAAAGAGGGTGGTAAAAAGGGGTGTGTATCTGAACACAGAAATATGTGAAATGAAAATCTCTAAAATGTTGCACGGATATCATGGATATTATGATAATTGTTGAAAAAAGATCAAGCAGTCATTATTAGTGGACCTGAAGACCTTGTGGTCACCTTTATCGCCAACTAGTGGCATCCGTTTTGAAAAAAAAATTTCATTGTAATTTGATGGACTTTATTATATATGAAATATACCTTGTACCACTAATATACAATGGAATAGGAACTGTAGAATGGTAATTCAAATTGGTATTATACATCAAGTTCTATTATATTACACAGGTTTCAGAATGTATAATTATATTTATACACATACATGTATAAATTTATATGCATGAAATGCATGGCATTATTTCTCGCGATGGTACATTGTACATGTACCTGCTTTGAATATTCCGAATAAACCAGTAAGCATTAATAATCAATCAAATATTTGATTGCATGCAATGTATCTTTGGGTAATATTTTTTTGTGCTCATACATGTACAATGTACATGTAGTTGGCCAAAATAGGTATTGGTTACCATGCACCACATTTTGTAAGCAAAAGTCAGCACAAATAATTTATCAGAACCAACAGAAATTTTGTTTATTCAAACCTTACAAGGTAACAAGATCCAGGCTGACTTTGAATAAGTCCAAGTACACTTTTTAATCAAATGTGACTGTGAAACACCAGAAATAAGTACCAACACAAAACACGAAAAATAAACAAGGAGGAAGCACATATATTTACATCGAACTAAAAAGTTAGAAAGCAAGAAATAAAACACCAAATCATGTGACATAAAAAGGCCAAAAACCCTTTAGTATCCTCTTTAAAAATAGAATAGATCTATATAAAGAAACTAAATTACAGGCAAAAATGATGAGCAAGAGAAGATCTCTATTTGATACAATATGGTGAAAATTGTCCAACAACTCATGATTTGAGTTATTGCCTTTAATTTTAATGATGAGTTTTACCATTATTTTTGCATTATGCTGTTTAAGATGAAAATTATAATAGTTAGAAATTAAATAAGCAAAATTTATTAGCAAGAGAAGATCTACTATTAAGTAAAATTTTGTTGATATACTTTTAGTTGGCTATGTGTCACTATTTATAGATATGTCCCTCTACAAATGAAAAATTGCTGAAATTTTTTGTTCCCATTCTCTAACTTACATGAACTTAAGATATTCATGCAAACTTTTGCGAATCTCCACAGGGCTTAAAATTAAATTAAATGTTTTATGATAATAAATTTAAATATGAAAAATTATAATTTCTTTTGTTTGAAAATTCCAGACCCAGTAAGCCATATGGAAGAGGTTCTCGGAGTCCAAGTCCTGGAAGACGAAGACGGAGCAGATCTAGATCTCGTGAATACTATAATAGATATAGACGATCCTCATCAAGGTCTCCTTCTCGAAGTCATTCCCATAATAAAAATAAAATAAGTCATTCCACTGTAAAATATGCAACAAGTTTAGCTGCTGAACTAAGTAAACATAGACGTGCTAGAGAAGCAAAAGAAGCAGCAGCCTTGGCAGCAAAAGGGAAAGAATCAAAAGAACAGAAACGTACAATTCATGATGTTCATTCTGATAGAAAAGAACATGATAAAGTTGTGAGAAAAGAAAGAGATAGTTCTTCAGACTCTAAACATATAGATAAATCAAATTCTAGTCAAAAGGATAGAGTTATAGGACAGGTAGATAATAAAATTGTTGTTAAAGTTGAAAATGAGAACAGTAAGAAAAAAGAAGAAAGTCGGACATCTCGTAGTGTTGAACGTAAAGATGATCGGTCACAAGATAGAAACTCTGATAAAGGTGAATTAAGAGATCATCGAGATAGGGAGAGGCAAAAAGAAAAAGAACGAAGAGAAGAAAAGGATAGAAGAGATGAAAGGACTAAGAGTCAGCAAATACGTGAAAGAGAAGTTAAAGATTCCCGAAAATCATATGATCACCGCCAGCCTGAATTGCCTACACTTCCTCGTCTTCCACTACCTCAGGTATCACCAGAGGAAGAGTATGAAAGTGATAGCCCATACAGGTAATTGTTGAATATAAATATGCCTCTTCATTGTAGTGATATAAGTAAAGTTAGTACAAATGATGTCAGTTCCTTGTAACTATATATGGTTAATGCAGGTAAGGTGAACAATACTTGGTTTATAGAATCAGTCAATGATTTTATGTCAGTCTGACTGTCTTGTATATTTTCTATCCTGATTTCATTTTTATGGTTCATACATTTCAATATTTTATTTAAGCATATTGTTAGTATAGGTGGAATTTATATATTTGATAATTCTTGTAGTACATTTTGTAATACAAAATCTTAATTCTTACTAAGATATGATTACCCATTTAAAATCTTTGGTAGGTAGAACACAGTCATGACAGTGTGACAGTGTCTGTCTGATTGTGTCATTATGAATTACAGTTACATTGAAGTACAAAAATTGTATATATATATACAATGTAGTACAAGATCTACTAGAGGTTTAACAGAATAAAAATAAGACTCGAACTAATTTCATTCAAGTGTTTGAATAAAATATTTATATACATGTACTATTTACAGTGAGCCTGTCAAACCGGTTGAACCTCCAAAGAAAAGAATAACTGATCTTCCAATGCCACCGATAATGGATGATCCTGAACCTGATGATGATCCAGAGCCTGAGCCGGAACCTGAACCCAAAAAAGATGTCTCTTCACAACCAAAAATGAAAAGACCAAGGTAAGTTTACGCTCATCTAATCAAAAGAAAGACCATGCTAAAAGAAACATTAAGAAACATTAAAGGAAGACCAATTCTGAAAAAATATTAATATCAAATCATTAAACAAATTTAATTATCTAATATAAAAGCCTGGAAAATATATAGAATGCAAAGTTTACTTTCTTTTTACTGATCGTGACATATCAATTTGTATAAACATTCAACACAGAATCATAGTAATATATATAAAAATATGTATAAAGATCAGTAAAATTTTACACCAAAAACCCCAAAAGTTATCAGCAGCCAATCAACAATTAGAATATATTTTGTAGATCATATTATGGATTCTCAATAAATGTAAACAAACATGCACAGTGAACTAAGTTAAGCATACACAAATGTGTACGTGCATTGATTCAATAATTTTCCTGACTTGAACACCAGAAACTCGTTTTAAATGACTTTTTATCCGAGTGCAGCTTTCATTATGATGATCATCAAAAGGTCTGTGTTAGTGTTTTAAGAAAATGATAAAAAGTATCCAGAAAAGGAATCTTAGGATCTAGAACTATCTAGTCTGTACCAAAAGATTTCTCAATTTAACAATTGATAACAAAAGTTGTGTAAATTTCCACAATATAAATTTAAACGTTTTGTTTGTGTTGTCAGTGTTGTAAGCAAATAGAATGATTTTATATCAACATCACATGTTAATGAAACATTTTTGATTTTAGAATTTGTCAACAGAGAAGACTTGATGAAAAGGTCAAAGGTGATTGGGGACAACGTTGTGTTGATCTGTTCAAGATTATAACTATCATTGGTGAAGGTACTTATGGCCAAGTGTACAAGGCAAAAGATACATTTACAGGTATGATATAAAGTAGTATTTATATGGAATTTAGTGATCATGTTGAAGAGCTAAGAATGTCACAATACATGCAAACATTTATAATATTTGTAAAAAAAAAATGTAGGACTTTAATCCATGAAAAAAAATGCATGCATATATTCAGAACGATAACAAATGATAAGTCAAACCTTGGCTTTACACGATTTATTTACTATTCTTTAAAGCTGAATAAAACAATATTTTCTGAAAGAGCACACATGGAAACACTCTTCGACTCTCTTTGCTCAAAGTCTCAGAGTAAAAGTACTCGCAAGTCAATTTTAATCCTAAGATATTTTGTGAAAAGTGTTACTGTATTTTTATACTTTTTACACTATTTGTATATGAACAATTGGGTATTTGCAGATGAATTGGTAGCTTTGAAAAAGGTCAGGCTAGAGAATGAAAAGGAAGGATTCCCAATTACTGCAGTGAGAGAAATCAAAATTCTTAGGCAGCTTAATCATCCAAATATTGTTAACTTGAAGGAAATTGTAACAGATAAACAGCAAGCATTAGACTTCAAGAAAGACAAAGGTAATAAGGTCATTTAGAGATATCTGCAAATTTATTTTGAAAACAGTAAAATTACAAATTTGATGGGAAATTTTAGAAATTAAGTACTCTTAAGATACTGTTGATTCCTTATAGTTTCTGTGGATTTCATGGGTACAGGTGAACCAGGGAATTTAGAGATCAAGTAATTACAATTTTTTACATGGAAATATGCTGACTTTGGAAATACCACTAAATCAAATATCCACAATAATGAAAGTTTTTCTGAATCTATGGAAGTTGCAAGTTAAAAAAAAATAGATCGAAGGTAGCAATTTTGATCTGACTTTCTAAAATCCAATATTTCACCATTATTTAATGATAATCTCATTGAATTTTAAAGCAAGTAACACCAAAAAAATATCCATTTTGAGGTCTGAGTTCAAAATACAGCAGATGATGCAATTTAAGTCACTCACATGCACATCATGTTTTCCTGGAATAAGTGCATGGTCAAAAGTGAAAGAAGAGCATTATAGACAAATTAAGAATGTTGTTACAAATTATAAAATAAGTGTCTAAATCTTTTGGGAAATAATTTATTATAAGCAAATGGAATGTATTCAGTTATATCTATTTAAATTCTATTTATTAATTTCTGTATTTCAGGTGCCTTCTACTTAGTGTTTGAATATATGGATCATGATCTGATGGGAATATTGGAATCGGGAATGGTTCATCTAAAAGAAGAACATGTTGCTTCATTTACTAAACAGTTACTTGATGGTTTGAGTTATTGTCATAAAAAGAACTTTTTACATAGAGATATTAAGTGTTCAAATATATTGCTCAATAATAGGTATGTATTACTTTATATACAAATGTGTTTTGCACATATAGAAATGTCATATTTTGACTTTTTTTTGTACGTATTTTCTTTAAAGTAAAAGATGAATCGCATCACCATGATCACAACCGTATTTGTATTTAAAAAAAATCTTTAAACAATATATATTATGTGTTAGTTTCAATCCCATCCATATGAAAAATAATTAATTTCAGAGTAGTTATTATGTTCTAAAAACTATGTGATTCAGTTAAAATTCAAAAGTTTAGATATATAAAAAGGGGATATATTTAATATTGTTGAACTTATTCTTCATAATGCCTTAAAAATGTTTTTGTATGAGAAAGAAAAATGCTTACCTGTCAGATGTGTGAAAAATAAATTGCTTATTATAGTAAAAGTCAAGGATATTGTATTGATTACTATGTGATGTATCTTCACCAGATAATGAGAATTGATTATAGGTGTGTCCTATTATAGCTTTTGTTAAGTTGAAAATCATGTCAAATAGACTGATTACTAATATTGGTCTTGTGTGAGAAAAGATGACGGATGTCTTTTCAGTCAGTTTGAGTTAATCTCATTAAATTATGTTGCATCCAATATTTGAAACAATTCTGATAAAATCCTGTAAAATGTTTAATAGTTGCTACTTTGAGTTAATTTTTTGTCCCCATGTTCTTAAAAATGTGTTGGTTATTATTGAACTGCCAGCAAACATGAAGGTTAAGTTAAAGTAACACTGACTTTGTTTTCCTCATGCCTTGCCAGGTTTGGAAAAAAAGGCTTAGCTTGGTAACAACCTTTGAAATAATTCCCTCTCCATCCTGGAAACATTGGTATAACAATTCAAAATTTCAAAAGATGTACAGGAAAGCTGAAATGTGAACTATGGGTTTTGTATACACATTTCATCCAAAAATCTTTTTAACAAAAATATTTTGCATTTTTCAGGGGTCAGATAAAACTAGGTGATTGGGGATTAGCTCGTTTGTATCAAGCTGATGACAAAGAAAGACTGTATACAAATAAAGTCATAACCTTATGGTACAGACCACCAGAGTTATTGCTTGGTGAAGAAAGATATGGTCCAGCTATTGATATATGGAGTATAGGGTAACGTTTAAAAAATCAATTCATTTATATTATCTTTACACAAACAAGTGACTGTTGTAAACAAATTTCTGTTTTTAGTTTTTATGCCCCCTCCAATCAATTAAGATTTACCCTTGTCTGTTCATCCTGAAAATGGTTTCCACTGACTCTAGATAGTTTAGTTTTTTGCCTAAACCAAATGTTCTGAAACTTTTACACAATGCTTAATATCACAAAACACAGAAAACATATATCAAGTTTGAATTTAAGTGGTATCCCTTTTACTGTTCTAAAGTTATGCCCCTTTATTAATTGATAAATTGCTGAATTAATCAATTTTTTGTTTGCATTCTCAAACTTAAGTTTGCCTCAAATGTAATGAAAGTTATATTAACACAAAACTCAGATCAAGTATGACATATGGTTGTGTCACTGTTACCTTTCTTGAGCTATATCCCTTTATTATGTTATATGCAAACAGGGGCATCATCATCTGTTATTATGGACACATTCCCATATTATTCTTAAGGTGTTCCCTTGATTATAGAAGAGCACATTTTCAAGGTTTAAGAAAGAAATTGATTTCATTTATTAAAAACAATGCATAGTTTACAGGTCGTTCTTAAAAGATTGTATTGTATTGTGTTATTCTCCTTTTCAGATGTATATTAGGAGAATTATTCACAAGAAAGCCAATATTCCAGGCTAATCAAGAATTTCCACAGTTAGAATTAATTAGTAAAACTTGTGGATCACCTTGTCCTGGAGTGTGGGCTGATGTTATCAAATTACCTTTGTTCCACACCTTTAAACCAAAGAAGCAATATAGGAGAAAGCTCAGGGAAGAATTTTCATTGTAAGTGCATGGTTAATGTGCAGATATGTGTTTTACATATATACATTTCAGAGCCTAAAGAAATAAAGTAAAACAGATGCAAATAGTTCACTTGTATCCTTATATCTTGTAGTTTGTGAAAACAAATATTATGTTGATGAGCATTCCAAAAGCATAAGATAAACATTTTCAGGGTAGATTTTTATTTGTTTGCTCATCCATGAGTACATTAAGCTGTGCATCGTCAACACTAAACTTCTTTTTGTTTAGCAGAAATGATGATAACTGATAAGTACTGTTAATTCAGAAATAAATGCGAGGTTTTTATTTTTTGCGAAAAATGCAACAGAGTTGACTTGTAAACTCAATAATTAAAACTTGCATTATGAAATATTTTATATGAATTAAACAGGATTTTTCCTTGAAAAAGTAAAAATTAAATTCGCATTTTATTCTTAAATGACAAAAATCACAATAATAAATGCACGCAATAATTTCTAAATTGACAGTAAATGATATTTGGTTTGCAGTTGTATTAATAGTAGCATTTTTTCAAAGTTGAGTGTTTTATTAACCAATTCTCATCGGGTGTTCATGTGGTGGTAAACATTATATTGTACATGTATGCTGTTCCCGCTTTGTGTCCTAGATTTTTTGCTTTGACACTTTGAATGGGCAGCTAAATAGACAGTTTTTCTGACATATTCTTTTGTACCCCTGTTGTACAAATGCAGTACAGAAAACTAACATAGACTGTATCAATGTTTTGTAAAGTAATGATAGTATATATCTATAGAAGTTTTGTAAAGGTTGCAAATATAAATCACCATTCATGTGCTATGTGGTGTTATTATTGTCTGATATTGTCTTATCAACCATTTACCAGATCTTTACCAAACTTTTGTAGAAAAATATATATAATACTCCAGAAGGGACATAAGACACATATTGATATTAAGCTTGCAAGTTACCGGTACAGCTTCTTATAATAAACTGCATTTGAGGAAAAATTTTACATCAAGACAATAGCTATTGACTCTAGAATTCATCTTTTACAAAAAATGGTTGAATAATTCCTTCTCCATTGAAAGTCTGAAAGAAATTTTAAATACATTCAAAATGAGAATGGTGCTATATCCCCAATAATAACCATATTGTCCCTACAGTTATACACCAGTAGTTCTTTAGGATTAGTATTTTTATTGTCACTTTAAATTTTCCTTATTGAATGCAAGAATTTACATATTATGTATTATATATATGTTAAAATAAAAGTTATAATTTAGACAGTAAAAATAAACTAAATGATGCAAGTTAATGCTGTTCCCGCTTTGTGTCCTGGCTTTTGTGCTTTGTCACTTTGAATGGGCAGCTAAATAAACAATTTTTCTGACATGTACTTTTGTACATCTGTTGTACTAATGTAGTACAGAAAATCTGACATTTACTTTTAGCAATGCTTTTTATACGACCGCAAAATTTGAAAAAAATTTCGTCGTATATTGCTATCACGTTGGCGTCGTCGTCGTCCGAATACTTTTAGTTTTTGCACTCTAACTTTAGTAAAAGTGAATAGAAATCTATGAAATTTTAACACAAGGTTTATGACCACAAAAGGAAGGTTGGTATTGATTTTGGGAGTTTTGGTCTCAACATTTTAGGAATTAGGGGCAAAAAAGGGCCCAAATAAGCATTTTCTTGGTTGTCGCACTATAACTTTAGTTTAAGTTAATAGAAATCTATGAAATTTGGACACAAGGTTTATGACCACAAAAGAAAGGTTTGGATTGATTTTGGGCATTTTGGTTTCAACAGTTTAGGAATTAGGGGCCAAAAAAGGGCCCAAATAAGCATTATTCTTGGTTTTCGTACAATAACTTTAGTTTAAGTAAATAGAAATCAATGAAATTTAAACACAATGTTTATGACCACAAAAGGAAGGTTGGTATTGATTTTGGGAGTTTAGGTCCCAACAGTTTAGGAATTAGGGGCCAAAAAGGGACCCACATAAGCATTTTTCTTGGTTTTCGAACCATAAGGTTAGTATAAGTAAATAGAAATCTATGAAATTTAAACACAAGGTTTATGACCATAAAAGGAAGGTTGGTATTGATTTTGGGAGTTTTGGTACTAACAGTCTAGGAATAAGGGGCCCAAAGGGTCCAAAATTAAACTTTGATTGATTTTCATCAAAAATTGAATAATTGGGGTTCTTTGATATGCCGAATCTAATGGTTGGGTTCTTTGATATGTTGAATCTAAAAATGTACTTAGATTCTTGATTATTGGCCCAGTTTTCAAGTTGGTCCAAATCGGGGTCCAAAATTTAACTTTGTTTGATTTCCTCAAAAATTGAATAAATGGGGTTCTTTGATATGTCAAATTTAACTGTGTATGTAGATTTTTCATTTTTGGTCCTGTTTTCAAATTGGTCTACATTAAAGTCCAAAGGGTCTGTAATTAAACTTAGTTTGATTTTAACAAAAATTGAAATCTTGGGGTTCTTTGATATGCTGAATCCAAACATGTACTTAGATTTTTTATTATGGGCCCAGTTTTCAAGTTGGTCCAAATCAGGATCTAAAATTATTATATAAGGTATTGTGCAATAGCAAGTCTTTTCAATTGCACAGTATTGCGCAATGGCAAGAAATATCTAATTGCACAATATTGTGAAATAGCAATCTTTTTTAAAAATCAGAGTTATTTTTCTTTGTCCAGAATAGTAAGCAAGAAATATCTAATTGCACAATATTGTGTAATTGCAAGATTTTTTTTAATTGGAGTTATCTTTCTTTGTCCAGAATCAACTTAAATCTTTGTTATATACAATATACAATGTATATTCACTTTTTACTACCAACTGATTAATTAAAATAATCTTTACCATCCAGTGATAACAAGCAGTTTTTTTTACATCTTAATATTTTATGATGTATTTAAATGAGTAGTTATTGTTGCAAACTCCATTAGAAATTTTAATTGAGATTAGTTTTGGAATAAGGGAAAGGGGGATGTGATTAAAAAAATTGGGTTCATTCTCATTTGAAATTTCATAAATAAAAAGAAAATTTCTTCAATCATTTTTTTGAGAGGATTAATATTCAACAGCATAGTGAATTGCTCTAAGAGAAAACAAAAATATTAAGTTCATTAGAACACATTCATTCTGTGTCAGAAACCTATGCTGTGTCAACTATATAATCACAATCCAAATTTAGAGCTGTATCCAGCTTGAATGTTGTGTCCATACTTGCCCCAACCGTTAAGGGTTCAACCTCTGCGGTCGTATAAAGCTACGCCCTGCGGAGCATCTGGTTCATTTTCGATGTACATATAATATATAACCTGTGTTCTGTCCAGGCGATTCAGTCCTGTGTTATTGAATAGACAGTAGCAGTATCCAATCAAATATCAGAACAATTGTGTTCAATTTCAAATTTCCAATGTTGATCTGTACAATTTCAATTAGGTGATCGACTAGTTGATTTATTTGAGATAATTTATTCATGCAATGGAGTCAAATAGTGGACGGGGCCAGTACAATGAAAGACCAAATGGCATCTTTGGCAGAAATAAATGGCAAAAAGACTTAATTCTCTCTTTAGTTTTTCACTTTCAAGAATAGAAATATGCAGAAACATTGTGAATTAATAATTCTCATTATATAAACAGGCTGTGCTAAAGCTCCAGCTGTTTTTTTTTAGGGTTGCTAATATAAAGATTATTGAATGCATGAACTTAGATCATTTTATACTAAAAAAAAAGTTCAAATAGTTTAGACCTTAACCACCTTAATTAAACTAATAGTGTACTAACACAATGAAACATTTGTGCTGTACCCGCTTTGTGTCCTGACTTTAGTGTTTTGACACTTTCTAAGTGCAGCTAAATCAAACAGTTTTTTTTGGATGTTTATTTGTACATCTGTTGTACTTGTGTAGTTCAGAAAAACTTACATAAACTGTATCAATGAATTTTCACGGTAATGATATAAACATGTTTCCGCCATAATACCACTTGTTTATATTATTTATCCACTATAAAGAAAATTGGGATTAATAGTGTATAATTTAAAAAAAATGTTGTCCTACAATTTAAAAGAAGAGAAATGATATAACGTCTTATTTATCTACTTTTAGTCTTTTAAAATTGGCATTAGATCTAAAAGATCAGATGTTGAAAGTTTATTGAATAATACCTTCATTGATATTCAGAAAACATTTCTAATTAATGCCAAACTAAGCATGGTGTTGTAGCCTTTAAAATAACCCTAATATGACCAGGCCAATGCACCAGCAGTTGTTTTAGGATTGATAATTTCAAATTAGTCTGTTTTCATGTTTGTATTGACAGTAAAAGTTTTCTTTATTGAATGCATAAATTTACATATTGTTTTTAACAGATTTTGAATAGTTACTTTAACAACCTTAATAAAACTAATAGTGTACAACCACAATAAAACATTTGTGCTGTACCCGCTTTGTGTCCTGACTTTAGTGTTTTGACACTTTCTAAGTGCAGCTAAATCAAACATTTTTTTTGGATGTTTATTTGTACATCTGTTGTACTTGTGTAGTACAGGAAAACTTACATTAACTGTATCAATGAATTTTCACCGTAATGATATAAACATATATTTCTGCTATAATACCACTTGCTTATATTATTTATCAAATATAAAGAAAATTGGGATCAATAGTGTATAATTTAAAAACTATTGTCCTATAATTTGAAAAAAGAGAAATACTTAAACATCTTATTTATTAACTTTTAGTATTTTAAAATTGGCACTAGAGCTGAAAAATCAGATATTGAATTTAGATCCAACAAATAGAAATGGGAATTTATTATTTTTCAAAATTTATAGAATAATTCCTTTTTCATTGAAATGCTGAAAACATTTCTAATTAAGTCCAAAATATGCATGGTGTATTTTAAAAATTACCACAATGAGACCAGGCTAATGCACCAGCAGTTTTTAAGGATTGATTATTTAAAACGAGTGTTGTCATGTTTGTATTGACATTAAACATTTTCTTTATTAAAAAAAAAAGGCACAAATTTACATATGGTATTAAAAAAGTTCAAAAGCTTGAATTTTAACAACCTAAATAAAAGTAGTAATGTAAAACCACAATAACTCTAGTAAGATACATTTGTGCTGTACCCGCTTTGTGTCCTGACTTAAGTGTTTTGACACTTTCTAAGTGCAGCTAAATCAAACAGTTTTTTTGGATGTTTATTTGTACATCTGTTGTACTTATGTAGTACAGAAAAACTTACATTAACTTAATCAATATATTTTACCATAATGATAACATGTATGTTTAATCCAGTCAGAAAATTATGATTGTTTTTGACAATATGCTTGCTTTATATCTATCTTATTTACTTTCAGTCTTCCAAAATTGGCCTTAGATCTGATGGATCAGATGTTAGATTTAGATCCAGCCAAACGAATAAGTGCTGACCATGCTTTAGTGTGTCCATGGCTCAGAGATATAGATCCAAACAGGATTCCACCACCAGAGTAAGTCTTTTAATTAATGATGTTATGGTTATTGATAAAGATACAGTAGCAAACTCAACCTACTGGCAGTTTTTGTGAAATATGAATTTTCTTTTTTGTTAACAGATTTGAATTTTTATTTTATTTCAAATGATTGTTATTATCAAAAGGCCAGATGAGTTAACAATTTGGAACTGGTGTGCATTTTGAAATAGTATTTATTCATGCCATCAATTATGACAATGCACAAAGATGAAGAATATACAATTATATCATGACATCTTTACATCATTTATACGGGTTTTAACTAATAACAGTATTCAAAAGACTTACATAAGGGACAGAATGCAAACAAAAATAAATACAAAGACATAAAAACTAAACGGTTCCGGACTATGGACTAACAATTTAAGTGTGGCAGGGTTAAATATTTTTTTCCGAATGACTTAACCCTTAGTCTGAATATATACACCATCCAGCATTTCCAGTTTTTATTGAGCTGCACATTTAAGTCTTTTAATCTTAGGCTATATCTATCTGATATAGATATGACATTTTACAGAAACAATACAATTTCACTCATAAATCAGACTTTATATTATCATGTATTTGTATTGTAGTCTACCAAAGGATCAAGATTGTCATGAAATGTGGTGTAAAGTTCGTAAAAAGAATTTGAAGATGATGAAAGAACATGGAGGAGGTGACCATGTTAGTGAAAAACCTTCAAGTCAACCAGCACAGCCAGAGAAGTCTAGCTACCAAAAATCACAAACATTGCCTAAACCACAGCAGGAAAAACAGAAATCTAACAGCCATTCTTCAGGTTCTCATAGCAATGCTCATTCTGCAGCTTCTCATAGCAACACTCATTCTTCAGGTTCTCATAGCAACAATCATTCCTCATCATCTCAAAGTAAGCCTGCTTCTAAGCCTAGTGTTGATTCTAGGTTGGCTGCTATGTATGGTGAACAAGAAAAAGGTGGCATCCCTGGTCTGGATACAGCTAAACCTGTTGTTGAGAGCACTGAACCTAAGCATGTGTCAAGCTCCTCACAACCGATACAGAGATCAGACAGTACTATGAGTAGTGAGAATACACCAGGTTCAGCAACAATTAACCCACAGAATCAACTGGCTCAGTTAGTTACTCTATTGCAGCAGGGACATTCTGTTCAACAAGTAGCAAAGAACCTTAATATGACATTAGATGAAAAAACTCTTACCTTAATGGAAAATCTGAGTAAGCAGCTTGAACTTGCAGCAAGTTTGTCAAAGCAGGAAAAACTTTCTCCAGGAGCCCAGATGTCTTTACAAACTGTTAATCCAGGACTGAAATCAACTGGAAGCACTGATAATTCAGCTTCATATAACATGGACTTAGTAAGTGAGGATGGAAGTCAGAGCAATACTTCATATCCAGATAACTTTGTTACCCCTGGTGAAGATCCAGGGTCATCAGTTGGACAAGAGAACTATGCACAAGATAGCTATGATTCTGGATCTTATGGAAAAACTGAAGCAGCTAATAACTCTTCAAGCAATGCCGGTGTAGCAGCAGCTCTAGCTCAGATGCTGGCAAAACAAGGCCACAAGGTGGCTGTTGGTGGACGAGAGATTTCACATGAAGAAAATGCATCTTATGGGAGTGAAGGCTATTATTCTAGGAAGCAGAGTTATCCAGCTCAGCAATATAGCCATACTTCACAGTATATGGGGACGTCAAGCACAACAATTGCACCACAAACATTTAATCAAAGCCAGACTTCAAGTATGGCATCTGCATCATCGACGAACACCTCATCATCCTCACTTCCGAGGCAGTACAGCTATGATTCTTCAAATTATCCTGAAAAATATTCAAGTCCACAGCAGTTCTCTAGGTCAAATATGGGACAGAGTTCAAATGGCAACTTACAGGGTCAATTTGGAAGACAGTCTGCTGGACAGAATCAGTCAGGTCCAAGACCTCTAATGGCTACTCCACTTCAACCTCCAAAGTCGATTCTTAAAAACAAGCCATCATCAAATGTTGGAGGTGGAATTTCAGTGGCTAATACTGCACCATCAAGTTCTATGAGTTCAGGAAACCAATCAGGATTTTCAGGGGCATCTGGAGGGGGTGGATATAATGGTGCTGGTAGAGGCTCTTGGATGTGACTTGGAGATTAATTAGGAAAAAGTAATTTTATTATATTTATAAAATGTAATATTTTAAATGCTTTTACTTGAGTATAGTTATACTGCATTTTTTTTTTAAGTACAACTGTTATTAATATTGTTGAATTTGTTTCCATCCAAATTCTTGCTTTAAGTTTGAAGTGTAAACACATGCACAGTAAATTATGCATGATAAGGATAACAAAGTAGACTTGTGCATGTTGTGTTAAAGGTTGTTTGCCTTCCTTTGTAGATTAACCTATTTTTGACAATACTTCAGCACTAAGGGATTGTTCAGGGAGTTCAAAACTTCACTATTTGCCACTAAAAAAATATGCCTATTTCCTACCCTTTTCAGATTGTGGAACTTCAATATTTTGTTTGTAAAAAAGATAATGATGTTGACTAAGATTGGAAGATGCATTTGAGAATGTAATATTTTTAAAAAAAAAATAGGTAATTTTGGCACAATGTTCTAAACAAAATTTAAAGAAGGAAATTGGCACTTTAATTAATAATAATTAATATAAAATAATTATTAAAACATAAGTTGGGGCACTGGCTGCATGAACAAATACAAGATATTAAACTCATTTTAAATGCATAGTATTGTTTCTAAAATGTGATATGACAGTTAAAGTTAAGGCTTTCCTGGTCCTTTTTACAAGCACTTATTGTTGTAAATAGAAAGTGGATACATTTGTTTCATTGGTTCTTGGATGTGCCAAGAAAAGAGAACTTAATTGTTGAAATTAAAATTGGTTGATAATCATGATATTTAGACAGAGCAAATTCCTATTTTATGAAGTTATACATTATTGTTGTATTATGCTGGCTGGTCATTCTTCAATCAATGGACAAACCATTAACATTTCCCATTTTCTAGAGAAAAAATCATTGCATCAAAGCTTGCTTTTAAGTTCATTTTAGCGTTCATATTCTGAAAAATGGAATATTGAATGCATTCTTTTTTCTGTATATAGTTATGTTTGTTTGTATTTAGAAATATCATTGGGATAATTGTATTTGTATTATGTTTAATTTCTGAGTAAAGTTCCTTTCCAGCTTTTTATTGAAGAATTGATTAGACTTTACCAAGCAAGTGAATTGTATATGAGTGTTGATGTTGATAGATTCAAGAAATGGTGGAACATTATAATTGACACATGGTTCATATATTGATTAAAGCTGATGAACACATCAACATTAAACTGTCATCTGAGGACTTAATAACTGTTTTCATATAAGAATTTCACAGATGAATGACTGATTGAGTGAATGATAACATTGTCCAAAGAAATCTGATGACTGAAGACAAGATACATTAAAGACGTTCATGATATAAATGTGCAGATATTTACTGGTATCTAGGAATTATGCTGGAGTAGAATGGTATTTCCTCTATAGACAAATCCACTCCAGTATTTTTGAACAATGGTTACCTGACATGGAGTTTGTATTGCTGGAAATGAAAGACTGATTATTTTATATCAAATAGTGATTTACAGTGCTTTATTTTATATTCTTGAAAAGAAATTCCTGAGTAGAATGTAGAGATGTAGCAGCTCTATTGTATCTGTTAAAGAGTGAAAAGTTAAGAAAATTGGTTGATAGAAAAAGCTTAAAAGTTTTCATTTCGAAAGGGCAAATCTACATCTATAATTTCTTATATTATCTTGATTATAATTACAAAAATATTGCTAAGGCCACAATCCTTGAATTTATGATAACATGAAAATTTTTATTTGTTTGATTGAAAAGTTCTTGTTAAATAGTTTTAATAACTGTTCATTCACTGATAAATGTTCATCAGTGTTTTCACGAAAATGTGTGCTATTTAGTTTACACCATGTAACTGGTAAATATGCCCTTTGAGCATAATAAGCAGATAAGTAAAGCTTTTCATTGAACTTGTTAAATCATTCCTATATATAATTTAAAGTACAGACAGTTGTTTCCTCTTGTTTTATTTAGTTACACTGAATATCTTTTGAGTTGTTAAATGCATTTTATTTGCAATTTTTTAGTTGATATATTTTTCCACCTTAAAAAAATAATTAAAAAAATAAAAAGATGCCATAGAGCTTGCTACTTGGAGAGAGGGAGTGAATTGAGAGTTAGACATATAATGTCAGCTTTGTAATTAAGGATCTTGTTGAATAAATAATGATGGATCAAATCCATGTTGTTGTGTCTTCTCTTTGGGAAACTATCTCTGAAGCCCAGATTTGTGAAATACTGTATGTACCCTAAATTTGTAAACCCCCACATCCTGTCATATTGTAAAGTTTCCCAACTTATTTAGGTATATTATAGTTTAATCAAAATTGTATATGTGCATATAATGTATGTTTGAAATAAGTATAAGTTGTAAATCATGTAAATATAGAACTATTTGTAAAAGGTGATTTCTAACTATTTATTATGTGAATGTAAAATTTGGGTTATAGATTTATATCTCATGGAGAAATTGGACATCTTAGATGAATGTTGCTGTTGCTTTTTTAACAACATTTCTAGAGTTGTTTTTGTTTAAAAAAATATTTATTTGGGTGAAATTAAATTAAAAAAAATCTTGTTTAAAGATAAGCCTGAAATAAATAAAAAAAATAAAGATAAAGGGGATGTTTAAGCCTGAAAATCTTGTTACATATTTAATTTCGAAACCAAATCTTTAAAAAAAAAGCTTGAAATCACTTTCCATCTTAAGACAATAATGTTGACAGTTGGTGTTTAATGGTTAAGAAACATATTAGCTAATCCAGAAACAAAATGTATAGATATGAGAATTCTTTTTCTCTCGAAAGTCCTTTACCCATGCAAATTTTGATAAAAAGTTTTCAGAAACTCTGGCAGTAAAACAAGTATCATTCAATCAAATAGAATATCTCCTGACCATGCAATACATTATTTTTCTGGAACAACTTGTAATACAATGTAATCTGCAACATGTTTTGCTTCATAAAATGCATTTCTATTATGTTTTATGAATTATATTTAACTTGATGACTCAATGTTCATTATCAGATCGAAAAGTTACATTTATATATTTTTCAACCCTTTAATTGTCTGATTAGTGCTTTTACTAATCAGATTAAAAGATTTTGAAGTTACAGTTACAAAAAAAAAGCCCTTTCATCATGTTAAAAGGAGATTTTGATACTTCCCCAACTTCAATGCATTTGATAATTGTAACACATAGTTTTACCAATGACTTAGATTAGAATGACATGTTGTATGATTACTTGTAATTTGAGATGATTAGTAAGATATGTAATTTGTATATTAATATACCAATCCAAGTGTATGCATTTTACAATCTCTAGATAACTTTTGATATATGTTAATTGTAATAGAAAACACGTAATATACTGGTATATAATAAGCAGAAAAAAAAAGTGATTTGGAGATT
Organism: Mytilus trossulus; assembly: GCF_036588685.1. Taxonomy (NCBI): domain Eukaryota; kingdom Metazoa; phylum Mollusca; class Bivalvia; order Mytilida; family Mytilidae; genus Mytilus; species Mytilus trossulus. The sequence continues at coordinate 18,117,051 of NC_086374.1, read as the reverse complement.
GAAATCATGAGTTTTACATGTATTATTTTTTTTGATATTTCATGTCTCATTCAGGATAGTAGAATGCATTAACTTACAAAGAAAAATTGGAGGAAATAATCATAGCTGGAGGTCTCATCATTAAGGTTAACTTAATAAAAATTTATTAAATCACTGATGATACATATACAGATAAAAGAATATATAGCCATTTCCTGTATATGGTACAATTCTTTGGAATATACACTTTTCATCAGATGCCTTATGTTTGGATAGTGAAACACACTGCATGTTAAAACACTCTTACATATCAATAATTTGAGTGATCTGTAGGTCACTTATGGGTATTAGTTGGGAGTACAGTCTGGTAAGATTATTGATTGTTCTAATTTCAGATATCCAGCTATTTTTATCTGTGAAGTTCAACCCAGTAATAAATAATGGTAGGCTAGAAGGCTGTAAGCAATGAAACATAAGAGAATTGGATTATTTCTAATTTGAAATATCAGAAGATTACAAAACAGTTTTAAGACCATTTGAAATTTTTATTTTTATCTAAAAGTAAAGTTATAAATTACCAAGTTGTTTAGATTGTCTAAACGCAACAGAGTTTCTAAATTGATTCATTAGAATTTGCCTTCTAGTACCTTACCTTAGTGTATTTATATTAGGAAAAGCTCTAATCGATATTTTTTTATGATAAGACAAACTGTCTATAACAAGATTTTGGGATAAAGTACTCTCATGTTTAGATTAATGATAAATTATAAGTGAGTAATCAATTTAATTTTATGAATTTAACCAATTTTGGGTAAAATTATATTTACTATTCATAAGTTATAGACAGTTAATGTTGGATATGACTATTTAACCAATAGTAAAAATCTCAATACTGGTTTACGATAGCCAAGGAAAAAGGAACAGCTGGATGTGTTATGTTCAACCTTAATATTTGTGTATCGTTTTCACATGGCAGGTTTAAATATTGCATAAATACATGATGTATCAATAATTCAAAAAGTTCAGACGAGATATATTTGAATATTGTAGACGAAAACTATGACCAATGGTTTGTATTGTCATATCTAAGAGCTGTTGTCTGTATGTTAAATATTTACTATTAGCTTTTGTTTTTGAAGAAAAATTATAAGAGATGTTGATTCAGCAGAAGTGGTACGGATGACAACTATTTGAATTTTAATGGTTCAATGGTCAGAGTTAAATGTTCGATGTTTCTTTTTTTTTTAACTCTATAAACAATAGGTCAACAAAACTTGGAAAACAAAATTATTGCCAGGTGTACTCATCTATCTGACACGTTTCATCTGACCTTGACCTCATTTTCAGATTTATTTGTTTAAAAAAAATCTCAGATAAGTTATTTTTCTGAAAAAATGTAAAAGAAAAGAATTGTTCATTTGGTGTATGGAATGACAATATTGTGTATATGTCATGCAGGGTTCCTTTGACCTTGACCTCATGTAGTTAAACCTTTATCTTGTGGGCACGTAATTTCAACCTTTGCACTCTTTTTTAATGGTGTAAGTTTAATGGGGTTTGTGTTGTTTATTCTTTAGTTTTCTATGTTGTGTCATGTGTACTATTGTTTTTCTGTTTGTCTATTCATTTTTAATCATGGCGTTGTCAGTTTGTTTAAGATTTATGAGTTTGACTGTCCCTTTTGGTATCTTTTGTCCCTCTTTTACACATTTAGTCAACTCTGAAATCTAAAGAAAATAAGTGAAATGAATAAAATTAGTGAAATGAGCAATATGCAATATTAAGGTTGAACATAGCACATTATAAAGAAGAAAGAAGATATACAGAAGAAGATTGTGTTATAAACATTGTAAAAGTGACAATTATGAAGACTCAGTAGTGCTGTGAACATTTAATACGATGATACAGAAGAGAAGATTTGAAAATTACTGTGATTGATGACAATTTATAGAAGATAGTGTATATCATAAACAATGAAAGAAGAGTTGCTATTTTTTAATGGACAAAGTCTTCTTTTTTCCAAGTTTATTGTGCATATCTGTTGATGTAACATTCCTTTAAAATGACATTGGATTACAATTTGTTCAAAAGGAAAATGGTCATGTGTGAATGATAAAGGATTTGTTTGACTATGGAAGTAAGGATATAAATACTGTGAATTTTGGTGATGATTTAAGGACATTTTGGACATTTTGGGAGCATTGTTTGGTATTCAGGACTGTCACAAGCTAGGAGTGCATTTCATTTCATGTTTGCAGATGAAATTCCACTGGCACAAGCAAAAGCCAGACCACAAATGGAAGAATATATGTGTTGGAAGGTAAAGATACATGGTTGATAGCATGTAGTTGTCAACCATTCTTTGGTGTATTAATTTACATATTATTTATTAAGTCATATTTATTTTTTGGAAATGAGTGTTGTACTAACACTTTGCTCCTCAGCAAAGGAGGAAATACTATATTTATTTTTACATAGACAATTTAAACACATACACACACTTGGATGTTGGTTCATACAGGCTAAACTCTTGAAACGTGAATACTGATATGGATAAGTGATTAATTTTATGACAGATTTCCTAATACTTGTAATTGCTGTTCTTCATTTGTATTGAAATCTAGTCATCTGTCAAAACATCAATCATGGAAAGACAAACTTAAGAATAATAATTTATGAAGACCATGTTTATATATTTCCAAAAACACATGGTAAATGATGGATTTATTGAAGAGCTATTTTCTTGTATAACAACAATTCTATCTCGAATAATTTGCATCCAGAACTTGTCTTAGATTGTAAAAGCACTTGCTTAGAGAACTTCTCTTGATTGAAATTTTATCTAGTCATACATGCAGCAGTTATAACAAAATTTCAGAAAAAAACCATAAAAGTAAAAAGAAAACAATAATTTAAACAAACCAACAATATGGAGATAACACACTTCAAATATTGAATATTTACATTGAAATCAGACCAGCTGCTAAAGAAAACAACATACTTGCATGAATCAACATTCACCATTATTTCCATTGGTGTTGAATTCTGAAAACAGTTTAATCTGAACAGTAATGATGCTTCATGCAATGTATACAACGAAGGAACAACAGATAATTCCTAGCCCGTGCAGAGGAATGAAGACACAAGGTAAGTGAATGGGACGGAAATAAGTCCCAAACCACAAAGTGTTGAACCTTTAGACTGAATTATGATGTTAACTCATTTCACCAGGTGTTTGAAAATTTTGAAATGAGTCAAATTATCATTCAGTTTATCTTCAATGTAATGTGATACATCAACAATCTATACCTCGTCATTGGAATAAAAAAAAAACACAAATATAGTACCATGTACTTGGTATGGATTGTTAAACATACTTCCATAATTTGAAAACATAGAGTAGGGGAAGGTGGGTTGTAGAGATGTTGAGCTTTGTTTGGTATGGATTAAATTGATAAAAAAATCTATTTTGGGTGGAAAATTAGTTGAAGAGGGAAGTTTTTATCTCCTTGATGAAGTCTTAAAAGGAAGGTACATGGGTATCAACTATGTAGTAGTTTGTGATTGGTTTAGTTTATGGTAAACCATTAGTGGTAGGTCAGTGATATTTGGTATGTACTTGTATCGGCATGGACACATCTTATTTCCATGGAGATTATTTGGTCCTGCCCCTTCAGTTATAGTCTATTGACTTTGAAACTTTGTAAGCTTAGTTTACATTTTCAATTATATTTGGTGTAGGCATTGGCACATCTCATTTCCATGGAGATTATTATACCCCCCACCTGAAGAAAGTGGGGATGTTTTACTTCTGTCTGTCTGTCCCATGAATATTTTTGTCGCTTTTTTCTCTGGAACTACTTAACAAGTATTCAGATTAATCAATCAATAACTTCATGTGTACCAAACACTTGTATCATTTGACACATGATAGCAAAGTTAAAAAATTTCTTCACATTTTTAGGCAGTATCATCTTGACAAGATCAGGGTTTATGCAAGTTTGTTATACCATGTGATTCATTACTCAATAACTTCCTGTTTACTGAACACTTGATTATTTTATACATGATTGTCAAGTTGAAAACCTTTTGTCACATTATTCTCTGAAACTGTTTTCAAAGATTTCTGAAATTTGCTTTCTGGGTTTATATTAGTTAGCTGTAGGTGTCTAGTAGTGGATCCAGCCATTTTAAAAAGGGGAGGTTCCAGCTATATGTACCCATTCAAATGTATTGATCGGCCAAAAAAGGGGGGGTTTTAACCCCTGGATCAGCCAATGGTGTTGTACCACCAATTAAAAGTCCCCCCATCTAACCAAATTTTACAATTTTCACAGCTTCTAAATATTTTACCTCAAGTTCAACTTCATAGAAGCCAGGTATATCCTGAATCATACATGTATTCGCTTATACGTGCCATGTTCTACAGATGGTTAAAATCATATTAGAAAGAAGAGGTCTTTCGAATAGAGGTACCAATAAAAAAAAAAACTGGTTTTCTGGAAATTTTAAATTGGTATGCTATGGACAAGATGGAGTGCATTAATCCTCAATTTTGAATGCTTACTCAAAAACAAGTAAATTTTGTTGGGTTAGTTTAAGTAAACAATGACATCAAATGCACTATTTTTTGGTCCGAGTAAGCCTACCTTCACATACGTTCTAAATTGGAGGGAGTAATTTGTGGTGTGACACCTATACAGAGCACAGGCCGTTTTAGAGGGGGGCAGGGCAGCTCCCCTTTTCAGGGAAGAATTAATTTGGTTTATTATATAGGGAATCACTGAAGCATGATCAGAGTGGACTGCCCCCCACTTATGAAAAATGCTGGATCGTCCACTGCCATTTGAAGTGGTTTCATATTCATCACTCAACAACTTGTTAAACGAAATATATCAGCAAGGGTTAACAGTGGCAGATTTACTTGTTTGACCCTTCAGCTTAGTCATGTCCTATCGACTTTGAAACTTTGTAAATTGAATGTTTATTAGTTTGTGATTACGTTAGTTTATGGGAAACCACTAGTGTTAGGTCAATGATATTTGGTATGCAGTTGTACAAGGATTTACATATCATTTTCATGGAGATTATTTGGCCCCACCCCCTCTATCCAGCTCTATTGACTGTAACCTTAGCATAGTTTACATGTATTAGTTTGTGATTAGGTCGAGTTATGGTACCTTGTGTTAATAGAAACTGGTATGCAGTTGTAAAAGATCTCATTCCCATGCAGTAAATTTGGTTCTTAGTTCTCGTGTATTAGGTCAGTTTTAAATGAACACTTGTGTTAAGTCAATGATATTTGGTATGCAAATGAATTCGCTTTTGTAAGTTTCATATCTATTGAGATTAAATAGCCCCATTCACTCATCATGGTTCATTGACTTGGTAATTTTTACATAGTTGACAAGTTTGTTTGTGTTTAGGTGTCTTTTAAGGAAACAACTTTTGTAAAGTCAATGGTATTTGGTATGCAGTTGTATTGTCATTAGAAAATCTTATTTCCACAGAGATTTAGCCCAGAACTTAAATGTCCTGGTTCATAGCTGAGTATTTTTAACTTTACTGAATTCTATATGGCAAAGCAGTTGTTGCATGTCTTAGCAAATGTAAAGCATTGAACCTATGGCTTGAGACTTCTAATAAACATTAAAAAGCTCTGCAAATTCACTGTGCCCGTAGGTTATTTGATAATTTTATTTTCTTGAACACTTGCACAATAGTTTTGAAATTGATTTTCTAGTAAATGTTGAGTATTTTTGTGGAGGGGAGGTTCTCGGTTGTCATTTCCGTGTATATAGTCCTCCAGTTCTTTTCAATTTTCTTGATTTGCCTTTTAAAAATGTAAGTACAAATTAAAGTTTACTTGAGGTATATTGGTATATATATGATGTTAAGAAATAGATAGTTATTTCCCCTACCATTCCAAAAATATTAAAATGCTGATCTCATTTTGATTTTAAATTTCTGTTGTGCAAATTCCTAAACGTAGTTCTTTTTTTCACAGAATCTCCTGAGTTTTGGTCTGGACAGTTTGTGGTATTGGCCTGATAACCCTGATTATATATTGATCCACTGTTAAATCTCTAGCTGACCAACATAATATGTTTAATATTCAGTATCATCTATAACTTGCCAGATTTCAAATGGCAAATGTATTCTACATTGAAAAAAAATAATAGGGGAAATATGAACTGCCTAGTTGGTAAAAAAAGGGAATGTTTACAAACATAGTGTAAGCACTAAGCAGGAAACGGGAATCATGACAAAACAGTAAGTGGGACCCAGGATCAGAACCCCCAATGAGACCCCCTATGAAGTTGTAAGTCTTGAGAAAATGGATGGCCTCTTGATGATTACCAATTTTGAAAAAGGGAATTTTCTTAACACCTTGTCAGTTAGCTACCTGTCACTTTATTATCCACAATTGCTTGTAAACTGATAATTTTTGCTGAAACTTTCAAATAATCTGTTTACCCATGATGTTTTAAAGCACCTATCTTATTCTTTGCTTGAATGATATGTTGAGGGTTCACTATGTGATGACTTGGAGTAGGGCTTGTATTGAAACTTTCTCATAATTTTAACCATACAATGATTTTGTGAAGCTAATATTTTGTTTTTTTTATACCTTGGCATGCCTTTGCCCTTTTTGGGGGTATCCATTTGGCACCTCTTGAACCCCTTACTGTACAAGTCCAAGCAATTACTATAGCCTGTCATAAAGGAGGTGAGTTCAAATCCTGCCATTTGTTCACAATTTTGACTTTTAATAATTGCCTAGGTTTTCTAGTTTTTCTGCTGAAAGTTGTGGTTCTCCCAGGGCACACTGGCTACAGTCATCAATGAAAACTGGCATCCTCAATATAGCCAAAAGTGCAGAAATTAGCTTTAAACACTGTCATCAATTGTTATTGTACAATCTTTGTTTTGAATTTTTAACAGAATAATGTTTGTATTTCCCTCCAGGAAATTATGTGCATATTTCCGAAGGCATATTTATCGCTTCTCCTTTGAACCTGATTCATAATTCTGATGAAATTTTTTCAGAATATTCTGTTTGCATACTCTCTTTTCATCTATTTTTAGTCTAGAAAACACAAACATTAAGCCCTTCATTACCTGTGTGAAGAATATATAGAGAACCTAGTGTAAATTATTTCTAACTCCAAACAGTTGAACTTCAGTCTTGTCCATACTTTGACATTGATAGTTGAAAGGTTGAAGTCTGAAGATGTTGACCTTTTTTGGAAAGATTTTAACCTATCTTTGGTTAAGAAGGTTTCTTGTTTGTGTTGTGATAAGCTCCATTGTTTTTCTTCAAACTTATATTTAGATATAGGATTTATAGAAGACAGTTTGAAGATTGGACGAATTTGAAAATTGTTTTCCCAGGTTTCACTTGGTCATTTGTTTTTGATAACTTTAAAAGGGTATCTACTATGACCTGTCTTATTCCGACAGTTTTCCATCAACATTATTGAAAATTTGCACAAGGGACCATATGGAGCATTTGGATTGATAAATGCTCATGATTAATTGAAGTATTTTGGATTTTCCACCACCTAAAATAGTAAAATAGTAGAAATCTTTTGTTTTTATACGACCGCAAATTTTGAAAAAAATTTCGTCGTATATTGCTATCACGTTGGCGTCGTCGTCGTCGTCGTCGTCGTCGTCGTCGTCGTCGTCGTCGTCGTCCGAATACTTTTAGTTTTCGCACTCTAACTTTAGTAAAAGTGAATAGAAATCTATGAAATTTTAACACAAGGTTTATGACCATAAAAGGAAGACTGGTATTGATTTTGGGAGTTTTGGTCCAAATATTTTAGGAATTAGGGGCCAAAAAGGGCCCAAATAAGCATTTTCTTGGTTTTCGCACTATAACTTTAGTTTAAGTTAATAGAAATCTATGAAATTTTCACACAAGGTTTATGACCACAAAAGAAAGGTTGGGATTGATTTTGGGAGTTTTGGTTTCAACAGTTTAGGAATTAGGGGCCAAAAAAGGGCCCAAATAAGCATTATTCTTGGTTTTCGCACAATAACTTTAGTTAAAGTAAATAGAAATCAATGAAATTTAAACACAATGTTTATGACCACAAAAGGAAGGTTGGTATTGATTTTGGGAGTTGCGGTCCCAACAGTTTAGGAATTAGGGGCCAAAAAGGGACCCAAATAAGCATTTTTCTTGGTTTTCCCACCATAGCATTAGTATAAGTGAATAGAAATCTATGAAATTTAAACACAAGGTTTATGACTATAAAAGGAAGGTTGGTATCGATTTTGGGAGTTTTGGCCCCAACAGTTAAGGAAAAAGGGGCCCAAAGGGTCCAAATTTAAACTTTGTTTGATTTCATCAAAATTGAATAATTGGGGTTCTTTAATATGCCGAATCTAACTGTGTATGTAGATTCTTAATTTTTGGTCCCGTTTTCAAATTGGTCTACATTACATCCAAAGGGTCCAAAATTAAACTAAGTTTGATTTTAACAAAAATCAAATTCTTGGGCCTCTTTGATATGCTGAATCTAAACATGTACTTAGATTTTTGATTATGGGCCCAGTTTTCAAGTTGGTCTAAATCAGGATCTAAAATTATTATATTAAGTATTGTTCAATAGCAAGTCTTTTCAATTGCACAGTATTGTGCAATGGCAAGAAATATCTAATTTCACAATATTGTGAAATTGCAAATTTTTTTTTAATTAAGAGTTATCTTTCTTTGTCCAGTAAAGTAAGCAAGAAATATCTGCAAGAATTTTTTTTAATTGGAGTTATCTTTCTTTGTCCAGAATCAACTTAAATCTTTGTTATATACAATATACAATGTATATTCACTTTTTACTACCAACTGATAAATTTAAATAATCTTTACCATTCAGTGATAACAAGCAGTTTTTTTACATCTTAATATTTTATGATGTATTTAAATGAGTAGTAATTGTTGCAAACTCCATTAGAATATTTTAATTGAAATTAGTTTTGGAATAAGGGAAAGGGGGATGTGATTAAAAAATTGGGTTCAATTTTTCTCATTTGAAATTTCATAAATAAAAAGAAAATTTCTTCAAACATTATTTTGAGAGGATTAATATTCAACAGCATAGTGAATTGCTCTAAGAGAAAACAAAAATTTTAAGTTCATTTGAATACATTCATTCTGTGTCAGAAACCTATGCTGTGTCAATTATTTAATCACAATCCAAATTTAGAGCGGAATCCAGCTTGAATGTTGTGTCCATACTTGCCCCAACTGTTCAGGGTTCAACCTCTGCGGTCGTATAAAGCTACGCCCTGCGGAGCATCTGGTTGATGTTTAAATGAATAGCAAATTTTTTAATAGGAATGTAAATGCGTCTGATTAGTAAGATTTGGTCTCCAAGAAGAAAATTTTGTGTAATGATTTTTTAAATGCACCCTTTTTACGTTAAAGGAAAAGAAATAGTACAAGTATGCTTATGGCAAATACATACATTTCTGCATTGAAGATCATTTAAATGTAATTTGTTTCGTTATTAAAAAGATTGAAAAAAAATTCTGACCAAATATTTCATACATACCATATTTATGTTGTTATATGGTTTTCAATAATGACAATCAACCAAAATTGTGTTTTTCATTTAGTTTGTTTGTTCTGTAGTCTGTTTGTCTGTCAAACTTCATGTTAAAGTTTTTGGTCAAGGTAGTTTTGATGAAGTCCAATGAGCTTGCAACTTGGTACACATGTTCTTTATGATATGATGAGGCTCCCACAGGGTACCCCCTCTCTCGCAAGGTTGTTTTTAAGGGAAATGTACAGGTTGCACTTAAAAGCCCAGAGGTCACAGGTCGTTTTTTACCCTGCAGGAGCCTTATATGATCTTTCCAATTTTGATAGCAAATTTTTTTCCTGAATCTTACAGTCCACTGAACATAGAAAATGATAGTGTGAGGGGACTGTGAGAGGAACATCGGAGTACTATGGACACATTCTTCATGTTCTTGTTTATGTCAGATTTTCCCAAGATCAGTCTAGTGTTAAGTAACAATAACCGATGTCTGTTAACTTGGGTGGTTAAATTTGGTCATTATTTTAATTCCTAATTTGGCTGAATTTAATGAAGTCCAAAACCAGTTTATAGAAAAGAGTGGATGGGGTTTGTTGAATAGAGAATAATATGCAAAAAAATAAAGAACATAGAAAAATTGGCAAAAGGCTAGAGGAAAAGGGATAATAAAATATAAAGAAAAAATGGAAAAATTAAAGAATTGGGTAAAAATATACTGATTACAAGTCTGAATGCCTTGTAATTACAGAATAGCCATCAACATTATGGAAGTGCTAAGAGGATTTTTTTTCTCATTTTTCCAGAAAAAGGAACTTTGTCATTTTTCAAATATTTAGATTTTAATAGAATTCTTCATTGTTTAAGAAATATTCTGTGCATCTCTGCCATTGAAGTCACTGAGAGTCTTTGACCTATTTTTTTAATGAAATATATCTTGAATATTTGCTCAATTTATGAATGGATCAACACAGTGCTGAAAACCTAAAACGAATAATGGTATAAATGAATTATCTTTTTCTTAAATCTGTTGTTTCTTGTCCAATAATACACAAATTACAGAAGATATGCTTTAACATATTTGCTTTGATAATAGTTCTAACTTGCATAAATTTTCCCAATTTTCTAAGGAGGCAAACCCTGATTGAAAGTCATGTCCATAATTTCCAGAATGTAGAAGACAAGGATCCTTCATACATTGTATAGATGCCTTATGTTATGAAGTTTTGGTCACTCATATGTCAATTGTCCTTGGCTCCATATTGATTGTTCATGACCACTTGAAAAAAAAATGTTAAGATTTATAAGGTCCTAATTTCGCCTTATTAAGAGGAATAAGACAACTTTATTTTGTATGTGTTACCTTGCCTGTCAGTTTTCACTTGACCTCATCTCGACCTCATTTCACGAATAAAGTGAACAAGGAAAAGTTCTGTTGGTCAAGTCCATATCTCAGATACTACTTGAAGCATTGAATAGGTCTACTATATGGGATGTAAGGAATGATTGTAAGGTGTACACATCCATCTGGCAGCTGTCATCTGACCTCAACCTCATGTTCATGGTACAGTAGATAAAGTTTATGTGTTTTGGTCTATTTTTTTTCCTACTGTATGCAATAGGTTAACCATATTTGGTCTATTGAAATATTTTATGATGTTCATGTCAGTCTGACATGTTTTATATTGCCTTGGCCTCATTTTTGTGGACCAAAGCTCAAATCTTGAGTTGTTTTCTTGGTCCATTTTCTAATACTATAGACAATAACTATATTTGGTGTAAGGTGTATATGTCTAGTCTGGCAACTATCATTTGACCATGACCATATTTTCATGGTTTATTTCTTGGTCTTTCCTGGTTAAGTTTGTATCTTGGATACTATATGCAAATGTTCAACTATCTTTAAATCATGTAAACATTGAAAGGCGTACATGTCTGTCTGGCAGGGTTCATCTTACCTAGGGCTCATTTTCATTGTTCTTAGATTAATGTACAGTTTTCATAGTTAAGGTTTTTTTCTTAAATTTGCAAACGATCAACTATATTTCAAGCATGTATGGAATGATTGTAAGATGTAAAATGTATAAGTATTCAAATTTGGCTTATCTGACAATGGCCTCATTTTCTTGATCAACACAACAATCTGCTAGTATGCAAAAGTTAAGGTCTTCATTAACTTGCCATATTCACAAGTGGGCCTAGGAGGCCAAGTGTCTAAGTAATGTATCACTGGCCTGTTAACACTGAGGTTGTGAGTTCTCTTATATGGCAATGCTCATATCAAAACTTAATTGACTAGGATTGCCAAAAGATGAAATTTTTTTTCAGACATTCTGACTTCCTCCACTAATAAAAATTACTGGTTACGAAAAGGCACATTAGTGATGAAAGTATCTTAAAACTAATCAATCAATCATTCACACTGACACTTTTATTAGTCCCCTAATGAAAAACCAGTTTTCCACGTTTTTATTCTTTATTCTTAAAGATTTTGATTTGATATTTTGGTTTATGGTTTAATCATGACAATTGAGACATTAAATACGATTTTTTATCGATCCGGTCTAATGATTTTCTGCAGAGTTATGGTCCTTGACTCAAATAATGAGTTTTCGGCTCTTTTTTAGTGATTTGAAAATTGGTATACACTTTTATCCTTTCAGATTACAGTTCAAATAATGATTCTTTAAATTTTTTGTATGTAATGTTTGATAAAATGTCTTGATATTTGTTATATAGTTTACACCATGACAAGCTATAGATCACATAAGAATTTTGTTCTTCATGAAATGTATTTTTAACCAGTAGTGAACTGCCATGCAATACTCACAAAATGCTTGTTGAACTTGAATTCTGTAAGGAGAAAAATGTATTAACGTACCCCTTTAATAGAATAAATGCTAGTTCTTCAGGGTGCAGGCAGAAATCTATTGTTAAAAGGAAAAGAACATCTGCTTACTGTATAAAACTTTCTAAAAAGAACACAACAGGTGTATTGATCTAATCAGGTCAATAGTGGTTCGATTCCACTAGTGTTCATGCAGTGTAGTAAGTGGATGTTTCATTGATTTTGTTATGCCCCTGCCTGGCGGAGGGACATCAAATTTTACCCTTGTCTGTCTTTACATCCTAAAGTTGGTTTCTATTCTCTAAATTTAGTTTGCTTCAACCAAATGTTTATTACCACAAAATACAAATCAAGTTTGAAATTGAGTGCTTCACCTTTACAGTTCTTTAGTTATGCCCCTTTTTAAGCATAAACATTGTTGAAATTTTTTTTCTCAGTTTAGTTTGCCTCAACCAATGGTTATAAAACTTTAACACATTGCTTATAACCACAAAATACACATCATGTGTGAAATTAGGTGGTGTCGCCTTTAAAGTTCCTGAGTTTTGCCCATTTATAAAAATAAAACAATTCTGAAATTTTTCATTTCTGTTCTCTAACTTAAGTAAGCCTCAACCAATTGTAATGAAACTTGTACATACTACTTATTATCACTGAACCCAGATCTAGTACACATTCTGGAAGCGTAACTTTTACCATTCTTCAGTTATGTCCCTTTATAACTTACAAATGATATGCAAGTGGGTGCATGATCTGTGGCATAAGGCCACATTCCCCATTTATTTCAAATATAGATGTCCAACTTCAATGATTAAGCCATTACTTCACCCTTTATATTGCAGGGTAAAGTATTTTTGCAGGCTTCGGTTGTAGGACTGAGGAAGTTATTACACATAAGGGGTGACCCTCTAAAAGCAGGTGCACTAATTCAAAATGTGTGGAAGAACTCAAAATGAATATTCTACAACACCTATGTAGCAATTTGCACTAAACAATTGTGTACAAAATGGTGAGCCTTGCAAAAGTTGAAAATGAGAAACTGACCTAGCCATGATGTCTTTTAATATTGATTCTTAAAATGAGGACAGTGACACATGATACTGTCATTCATGTGCATCTGTCATCATCATTCTGAACACCAAACACTACAACACATTACCGAGGGGGGGGGGGGGGGGGGGGCAAGGGGGGTCCCCATAACAGCAAAACAGTGAATTGATTTGGTGAAAAACAGATAACAAGGATTGAAAAGGGACAATAACAGATAACAGTAAATGAAATATGAAAATAAATGTCCAGGACCAATCCAGTAGATCACTCGTACATCTTAGTATATAACTTGTGGTATGGACCTATAAAATTGTAATTTGTGCAAACAAGAGGTTTCGGCTGTTGAGGCAGTTCTGCCTTGGTTGATTTTTTCCCGTAACTTGTACAAGTTAAAGTATAGATGTTGAATTTTTCTGAACGGAATTACTAGTTTCTGTTTTTGATAAAGGGATATTTTTAAACTAGGGCATTTGAGGGATCAATTTTTGTTGATTTAGGTTTTTTTATTTAATTTTGAAAGTAGTAGCGCAGCCAGTGACACTTTATTATCAATTTGTTTTTTTAGATTGTTTATTTCAAGTTTTGAAAAGCAATATATATACTTTACAAGTAATAAAAAAAACATTGATGCAAAATATATATTTTTTTATTTAATGACCTCATGATAAAACTTACTTATAAAATACAAAAATACCCAGATCAGTGGAAACAGGACATGTAACTGACACACGCATGCCAGTTAGGGTTATTCTGATAATAGAAATTTACTCAGGTGACAATTCTGATTGTATATAATAGAAATTGGACCTAGTGAAAATTTGGATGACACCAAGTGAAACACAAATCATGCATCTTATGTGAAATAATAGAAAATGGAAAATTTGGGTACATCATCGGAGAAGCTGTAGGATTTTTAAAAGGGTAATTGTCGAAAAAATTAAACTGAAAGCACATCTTTATTTGCATCAACGGTTTCTGAGCTTCAATTTTCGCCATGGGAAGCAGTTAAAAAGCTTTTAAAAATATGGTGGTTAGGTTTCTCTTTCGTGTAAATCATGTAAATGAAAAGAAAGAGAGTAGCACTTATAATATAAATGCTAAACGAAAAAGATGTTGCATAATTCCAAAAGCCATAATTCAAACCCATACCACTTAGTTATGTAAAACAATTTAAATGAGACAACTAACTGCCTAATTTATCCACAAAATAGTGAACGAGAAACTTAGTAACACAGGAACAAACTACAACCACTGAATCTAGGCTCCTGACTTGGAAATAGACACATACAGAATGAGACTGTGTCAACAAAATTGGTGTCCAATCCTTCCCTAATCAGGGACATTGGTGGAATAATACAACATAAAAATTATTATGTGGTCATTGAATGAAAAAATCTATAAGGTGTACCAATGCTTTTTTTATAACAAAATCCATACTATAAGTTATTGTACAAGTAATAAATGAATAATAATTTGTACAAAATGCTATATGTTCACAGACAACGGATTTTATTACAAAGAATAATAATAATATATACTGGGATGGTCCTGGGTCCAATTGATTTTAATATGTTTATGTGATGTATGTTACTGAAATTCTTCTGCAAATACAGGGCCAACCTATATTACCAGTAGAAAGACCCCAATCAATATACATAGTAAGAAGATGAGACTATTATCCATTCAAATCACAACTTTCAATTATCTTCAATTTCTACGGAAGATTGGCTGTCAAAATGCTAACATTCCAATTTTCAATAACAGTTAACAGCAAATAGATTCTTACAATAACAGATAACAAAATAGATAATAGTCCAATAACAGCTAACAAAGAATATATTAAAGACAATAACAGCTAACAGTAAATCTATTTTCAGAATAACAGATAACAAAGAATTAAAATGCCCCATAACAGCTTTATTTAACAGTTAAACCCCTTGCCCCCCTCATTACCTATAGTACATGACTGTCATGAGAAACTAAACAGTACCAGTCACAAAAACACTAGCCAATGAAACTTGAAAATGAAGTGAAGGTCAGAAGGAGCCCAATCAACTTTACAATTCTATTCACCAAATATAGTAGAGGTATGACATATTTAGCTGAAGAAGCTAATACAATCTCATCAAAACTTAAAAAGTTGTTTACCCAACCATGAAATAATGTCTGAATCACATGAACCCTGCCTGACAATTTTGTTTACCATACACAATTCTATATATCCAATATTGTTTTCTAACTAATTGGCCTATAAATATCGGTAATATACAAAACTCATAGCCAAAAAGAAAACTGACAATGCCATAGCATTTCAATTTAAAAAAAAAACCAATGAATATTTAACAGATCCATATTAGCCATTGGAAAGGAAATATAAGATAGAGCAAACTAAATGACATCAAAATCTTGACCTCAGAAATGTAAGAAGTTCCTGCTTCAAATGTGACATCAGTCATGTTGCTCATGCAAGTACAAATCGGGCGAATGATGTAACAATTGAGAAAAAGGTGGTTTATACAATGTATAATGTGCCAAAAAAAAAAGTTTTTCAGCAGGCAATTAATCATGAAAATGATGTAAAGGTCAATAGACATATGCCAGCAGCAGGGATGGGCACGATTACTGACAAATGTAATCGATTAATAATCGATTACATGAAGGATTTTTGTGCAAAAAAAAATAATATGTAATCCATTACAATCGATTACTTTTTCTAAAGTAATTACATTACTTTTTGATTACTGTCAATAACATACTTCAACATTTAAGAAAAAAAAATAACATGAGTAATACACAATTACATTGCTCAACATTTGTATAGTATTTACTTATATGTAATTTAAGTATTGTTTATACAAACAGAAAAGTAATTTCAGTTTTCAAGTAATTAATTTTATGATAAAGATGCTGACATTATGGATGCAATTAATTAACATACACAGACCACTTGTTAACATTTGACACTTTGAAGTTACAACTGGAATCTCACTAGGAGGCACACTAATCTTGTCTTAATCAGATACATGTCACAAACAATCACTGTGGGAGAGGAAGCAGAATATGATACCAGATCTCTTTAATACTGATTACACAATAAATAGTATATTATTTGAGGGTCAGTAGGTCAGTCTCCTCCCCTGGATGTTAGATGTACCCAATCTGTGTGTAAAGCCTATTGCATGGTCTTTGTATAATCAGTTTCTTGGTTCATAGCAGCCTGACTAGTTGATGGAGTTTTACAGTGCTATTATTCAATTTATTCACTGGACTTCATTTGTTTTTTTAACTTTTACCATTATTATGTCACAATGTGGCTGCATTATTTTTCAACCGCTACCATACTAATTTTAGATATCTACTTCTTGCGATATGAACTATCTTGTTTATTTCACCTTTGGATCTTATTTACTTATACACAGCTGAGTTTATATTGTTTGCAAACTTGTGTAGTTTTTCATGTGAAGTTTTTAACCATGTTACTGTGCTAGAGAGTATTATGTGATCGAGCAGGATCTATATATCATCAGATCCTTATATATTTGTGACCATACAGAGATTTCCATGCACATGAGTGTTATATATTGAAGTGGCTTTACATTCTACACAACTGTTCTAGGCAAGTATATTTGTTTGAACTTTTATTTCTTATATACAGATGTATGGTGTTTGGTGTTTTCTTTTCATTATTATTATCTGAAGGCATTTAGAGACGAGCTTGAACAAATATTCACTTTTGTAATTTTAATATTATTCAGAAACAGCCACTTGGAATTTTAGTTATCCTGATTTTTTATTTTTTTTTTATTTTTTGGATTAGTATATAGTGATCAATGCTTTATTTTATCTTTATTTCTTTTTTTATATTATTTTTACTTGCTGTCTTCATATATACCCTGCCTTCATGCATTCTGCAAATAATTATTTAGTAGTTTCATGATCTTAGATAGATAAGATATAAGATACTTTTAGTATATTTTATTCAGTTTTTGAATTATTCTAAATAAGTCAAACTGTTATTTTCTTGTTATACAGTTTACATTTATAGAATTATTACATAAGTACAGCTTTTGATATTGCCTATTACTGACACCTTTCTTCATTTCTTATATTGCATATTTTAACACTGAGGAAATGGAGACATAGACACATCCTGTATGCACTTTGGTTTCATCAGAATTACAACAAAGGATTAGACATTATCAACATGATCAAGTTCTTCTTTTTACTTTGGATGTGGCATTACAGCTTGACTTACTTGGCATGGATATACTTCCACTCTTGTTTTAAACTTTACATTTATTCTACTGTACCTCAGTCGTACCTACATATTAAACAGAGCATGAACATTGCCAGTGTTCTTATCATATTCTACCAGCTTATGTGGTTTAAAGCACATTCAGCACTAGTTCTCACTTTTATCAAGTTCAGAAGGTTTTCAAACAGGATTACATTACAGACATGGCAGATATTTAACTTTGAAATGAGACTTAATGCATTTCAACATGGACATAAGTGTATATATCAGTTCCGTTATCTGTGTGGACATATTATTTCTCCAACCTTTCAATGAGATCATGTAGCACATTAGCTATTGACTAGAAGGCAGTAGTACAGCCGCATCAGTGCCCGTGCAACATTCCAGAAGTATGTTAGTGATTGTGAACCAAAATTGTAAACCTACTCCGTAATTGTGATGTATCATAAAGGACAAACTACAGCCTCGTCAGTGCCCAAGCAGTCTAGAAGTATATTATATCGAACCTTATTGTAAACCTACTCCATAACTCGGGATGTAGCTATTCCAGCAATTTGAATTCTTAAAATTGGACAACATACACTTTTTAAATAGACAACTTTACATCTAAAATATGTCAAAACCAAGGATCTTTACAGTTTTCTATTTATTTAAAATATTATAGAGATTGTTTATATCGTCTTATTGATGTTAAAGATATTTATACTATGGGATATATATATATAGTGATATTTTCTGTAGAGTATAATGTATTTTAAACTTTTACTCACATAATGATAAATTGCAGATGGAAGTATACATAGCTTTAATACTACATATACCCTAGAATCTAACAGAACTTTATAGCTGTGAAATTTGACACACCTCGTAAAAAATTATTAAATATATAACTGCATATAATAACATCGTATTCAATGATGAGAATTTTTTAGCCCGAAAGTATTATTTTATAATTGCCTTAACTGAACAGAGTGGCATTTTCTTCACAAATTTGTTTAGGAAAATTTATCATGTTTGAATTATGGATTTATAGTTCTCATGCCTGTATGGTAATGTACTAGCACAGGGATATCCCCAAGCATACCTTGCATACAAACATCTACAAATGAGACGCCATGTCTCACTCTTCGTGGAGAATCCTCGCTCCACATTACCTAAACTAGCAGATTGTTATACAGGCAGTTTCTCCCCCACTCTGAATTGAAACTGATTGCATTTCTTATAAGGACCCCACTCTGAATTGAAACTGATTGCATTTCTTATAAGGTTCAAATCTTATCAACCATCTGGTGCAGCTTTTGTATTTCAGAAACTGATACTGACACACTCTATCATTGAAGCATTCTCATCATTGATATACTGAATATAATTTTTTAAAGCATTCTCATCATTGATATACTGAATATAATTTTTTATAGCATTCTCATCATTGAATATACTGAATATAATTTTTTATAGCATTCTCATCATTGAATATACTGAGTATCGTTTTTATAGCACTCTAATCATTGAATATACTGTATATCATTTTTATAGCACTCTAATCATTGAATATACTGAATATCATTTTTATAGCATTCTCATCATTGAATATACTGACTATGGTAGTATAATCATGTTTGAATCTTTAAACATATACAATTTTGAATTAATCTTGTTCATTGTGTTGTTTGGATACTGGATTGCATTTTTGTATAGCATTTTTTTTTTAAATTGGAATACTGAATATCATTTTTTATAACATTTTCAAATTTGGGATACTGAATTCTATGTTAATAGCATCACTTAATGTTTTGAATACTGGATACATTTGTTTATAAAATTCTCATGTTTATTTCCTAACAAGTATGCAGTTTTGTTAAGAAATTTTTATCATTAACTTCTAATCTTTAAATACTAAATATCATTAGTAATACATGTACATGTAGTAACATTATTATGAATCAGTATGTAACATATATTTTCATTATTTTTTTTGTTTATTTTTCTCATGACTTTATTGAAGGTGAATAATCCAAACTCCTAAATCCTTGGGGGCACTCATATGTTTCCATCTGAGTTTTTGGACCTTAATGGAATTTTATCACTGGTCATTTCTAAAATTTCATTCATCCCCAAGCATTTCGGGGACAAATTTTATCAAATTTATTCCAGTGCCAGTTTGATAGACCCCTGCTACTTCACGAGTACATGGGCTATCCCCCAGGCAGACCCTTGCACTACCTGGCTGCCAATGAGACGCCTAGTCTCATCACCTAAGTGGAGAACCCTCGCTTCACATTCCCCGGCTGGCGCATTGTCGGGCAGGCAGGTTCTTCCTTACACTGAAGGTTGCAAGCTGACTTGCTCAGGCAGGAACTCAAAATTGCGTTTGTATGCTGAGTGTTTCTCAAGGGCCAAAATTAAATGATTTTTTAATAAATATTATTATTCTAACTGTCTTTCTGCTTTAAGCCAGTATGATTTGCTGAGACTATGTTTTAGTTTACACACAGAAACCCCTTATATTTGCCTTGGTTGTAGTTTGTTTTGGAGCAGTTATTTTGGTCTTTTTGCTCATTTTAATGTGGGCTAGCTATCATATTGCAATGCTGACTTTATTGAGATTTGCTATATCAGGATCCCTCAACAGTTACACAAACAAAGATTACACAAACAAAAGATTACACAACCTCCTACTGAAACTACAGAAATAATATTTCCATATGAGACTACAAGAAATAATATTTCCATATGAGACCACAAGAAATATATAATAAGAGTCTACAAGAAAATACAATAGAACACTACAAGAAAATACAATACAAGACCACAAGAAAATACAATATGAGATAGCAGGATACAAACACCTTTGAAGTTTGTATAAATATTTACTTATATGTAATTTAAGTATTGTTTATACAAACAGAAAAGTAATTTCAGTTTTCAAGTAATTAATTTTATGATAAAGATGCTGACATTATGGATGCAATTAATTAACATACACAGACCACTTGTTAACATTTGACACTTTGAAGTTACAACTGGAATCTCACTAGGAGGCACACTAATCTTGTCTTAATCAGATACATGTCACAAACAATCACTGTGGGAGAGGAAGCAGAATATGATACCAGATCTCTTTAATACTGATTACACAATAAATAGTATATTATTTGAGGGTCAGTAGGTCAGTCTCCTCCCCTGGATGTTAGATGTACCCAATCTGTGTGTAAAGCCTATTGCATGGTCTTTGTATAATCAGTTTCTTGGTTCATAGCAGCCTGACTAGTTGATGGAGTTTTACAGTGCTATTATTCAATTTACCTCCCACCTTCCCCTTCCTATAACACCTTCAATATTGTTTCATGACTAGAGAAACAACTCAGCTTAAACTAGTGATATTTTTTTCTTTATTTCAGTTTTCCTTAATGGAATTTTATCACTGGTCATTTCTAAAATTTCATTCATCCCCAAGCATTTCGGGGACAAATTTTATCAAATTTATTCCAGTGCCAGTTTGATAGACCCCTGCTACTTCACGAGTACATGGGCTATCCCCCAGGCAGACCCTTGCACTACCTGGCTGCCGATGAGACGCCTAGTCTCATCACCTAAGTGGAGAACCCTCGCTTCACATTCCCCGGCTGGCGCATTGTCGGGCAGGCAGGTTCTTCCTTACACTGAAGGTTGCAAGCTGACTTGCTCAGGCAGGAACTCAAAATTGCGTTTGTATGCTGAGTGTTTCTCAAGGGCCAAAATTAAATGATTTTTTAATAAATATTATTATTCTAACTGTCTTTCTGCTTTAAGCCAGTATGATTTGCTGAGACTATGTTTTAGTTTACACACAGAAACCCCTTATATTTGCCTTGGTTGTAGTTTGTTTTGGAGCAGTTATTTTGGTCTTTTTGCTCATTTTAATGTGGGCTAGCTATCATATTGCAATGCTGACTTTATTGAGATTTGCTATATCAGGATCCCTCAACAGTTACACAAACAAAGATTACACAAACAAAAGATTACACAACCTCCTACTGAAACTACAGAAATAATATTTCCATATGAGACTACAAGAAATAATATTTCCATATGAGACCACAAGAAATATATAATAAGAGTCTACAAGAAAATACAATAGAACACTACAAGAAAATACAATACAAGACCACAAGAAAATACAATATGAGATAGCAGGATACAAACACCTTTGAAGTTTGTATAAATGGAAATTAATATCTTTTGCAAAATGCATCATTCTAAGTATTGTTCCTAAATTATAAGTTAATAGCTGTTTTTTAGATCAAATCTCTTGATGAAGATGAAGAAATATTTAAAAAATCTTGAAATTTGGACTTTCAACTTAAATGAAAGATGTCATCGCATTGCAATAATCACTTATTCATAACTAATTGTTGCTGGCCCAGCAGAAACTTCATATTATAAGATACAAAGATTCTCAAGCTATTCTACAAAAAGAAGTATACATGATATATATAGTTGTTGCTGCCACCTGACAAGTTCATTCCAAAAACCAAAGAATGTTTTGTATACACTTTTCAAGTGCATTGGTGCTTCCAACTCGTGTGATGAAGTACCTTATATGTGAATTCTTTATATTAAATACAA
Source organism: Mytilus trossulus (assembly GCF_036588685.1). Classification (NCBI taxonomy): domain Eukaryota; kingdom Metazoa; phylum Mollusca; class Bivalvia; order Mytilida; family Mytilidae; genus Mytilus; species Mytilus trossulus. Next base: position 18,094,763 of record NC_086374.1, on the reverse strand, counting down.
CAAGAATTTAAGTCATGAGGCATATTCCCCCCTGCTGATGCATTGGAGTTCTTGTTTTACTTAGAAATAATAATAATGATATTGCATTTAAAACTAGAGGCTCTCAAGAGCCTGTGTCGCTCACCTATTACTGTATTTACTGATGTCGGTCATCTTGGTAGGTGGGGTCATTAGACACTTTTTTTAAATAGATACGATAGTAATGATTGTGGCTACGTTTAGTTTATTATGGCCCATAGTTTTAGAAAAGAAGATTTTTGTACAAGTTACAAAAATGACGAAAAGTTGTTCAAAATTGACTATAAAGGGCAATAACTCCTTAAGGGGTACTCTTAAAATTTTTATCATGTTGACTTATTTGTAGATCCTACTTGCTGAACAAAATTGCTGTTTATAGTTTATCTTTATCTATAATAGTATTCAAGATAATAACCAAAAACTGCAAAATTTCCTTAAAATTACCAATTTTAGGGCAGCAACCCAATAACGAGTTGTCAGATTCATCTGAAAATTTGTGAGGGGATAGATCTTATTCTGATAGACATTTAAATCTTGAAAGGTTTGCCCTAAATGTCTTAGTTTTTAAGATATAAATCAAAAACTGCATTTTACCACTATGTTCTAATTTAAGCCATGTCAACCATTTTGTTTGTTAGGCGGTGTCATCGGACACATTTGTTTAAACTATATACAACAATGATAATTATGGCCAAGTTTGGTTTAATTTGGCCATGTAGTTTCAGAGAAGAAGATTTTTGTACAAGTTACAAAAACTGACAAATTGTTAAAAATTGACTATAAAGGGCAATAACTCCTTAAGGGGTTGACTGACAATACTTATTTGTAGATTTTACTTTGCTGAACATTATTGCTGTTTACAGTTTATCTCTATCTATAATAGTATTCAAGATAATAACCAACCAGATGCTCCGCAGGGCGTAGCTTTATACGACCGCAGAGGTTGAACCCTGAACGGTTGGGGCAAGTATGGACACAACATTCAAGCTGGATTCAGCTCTAAATTTGGATTGTGATTAAATAGTTGACACAGCATAGGTTTCTGACACAGAATGAATGTGTTCTAATGAAATTAAAATTTTTGTTTTCTCTTAGAGCAATTCACTATGCTGTTGAATATTATTCCTCTCAAAAAAATGTTTGAAGAAATTTTCTTTTTATTTATGAAATTTCAAATGAGAAAATTGAACCCAATTTTTTTAATCACATCCCCCTTTCCCTTATTCCAAAACTAATCTCAATTAAAATTTCTAATGGAGTTTGCAACAATTACTACTCATTTAAATACATCATAAAATGTTAAGATGTAAAAAAACTGCTTGTTATCACTGAATGGTAAAGATTATTTTAATTTATCAGTTGGTAGTAAAAAGTGAATGTATATATAACAAAGATTTAAGTTGATTCTGGACAAAGAAAGATAACTCCAAATAAAAAAATTCTTACAATTAGATATTTCTTGCTTACTATTCTGGACAAAGAAAGATAACTCTAATTAAAAACAAAATTGCTATTTCACAATATTTTGCAATAAGATATTTCTTGCCATTGCGCAATACTGTGCAATTGAAAAGACTTGCTATTGCAAAAAACTTAATATAATTTTAGATCCTGATTTGGACCAACTTGAAAACTGGGCCCATAATCAAAAATCTAAGTACATGTTTGGATTCAGCATATCAAAGAACCCCAAGATTTCATTTTTTGTTAAAATCAAACTAAGTTTAATTTTGGACCCTTTGGACTTTAATGTAGACCAATTTGAAAATAAGACCAAAAATGAGGAATCTACATACACAGTTAGATTTGGCATATCAAAGAACCCCATTTATTCAATTTTTGATGAAATCAAACAAAGTTTAATTTTGGACCCCGATTTGGACCATCTTGAAAACTGGGCCGATAATCAAGAATCTAAGTACATTTTTAGATTCAGCATATCAAAGAACCCAACCAATTAATTTTTTGTCAAAATCAAACTAAGTTTAATTTCGGACCCTTTGGACCTTAATGTAGACCAATTTGAAAAGGGGACCAAAAGTTAAAAATCTACATACACAGTTAGATTCGGCATATCAAAGAACCCCAATTATTCAATTTTGATGAAATCAAACAAAGTTTAATTTTGGACCCTTTGGGCCCCTTATTCCTTAACTGTTGGGACCAAAACTCCCAAAATCATTACCAACCTTCCTTTTATGGTCATAAACCTTGTGTTTAAATTTCATAGATTTCTATTTACTTATACTAAAGTTATGGTGCGAAAACCAAGAAAAATGCTTATTTGGGCCCCTTTTTGGCCCCTCATTCCTAAACTGTTGGGACCTAAACTCCCAAAATCAATACCAACCTTCCTTTTGTGGTCATAAACATTGTGTTTAAATTTCATTATTTTCTATTTACTTAAACTAAAGTTATTGTGCGAAAACCAAGAATAATGCTTATTTGGGCCCTTTTTCGGCCCCTAATTCCTACACTGTTGAAACCAAAACTCCCAAAATCAATCCCAACCTTTCTTTTGTGGTCATAAACCTTGTGTCAAAATTTCATAGATTTCTATTAACTTAAACTAAAGTTATAGTGCGAAAACCAAGAAAATGCTTATTTGGGCCCTTTTTGGCCCCTAATTCCTAAAATGTTGGGACCAAAACTCCCAAAATCAATACCAACCTTCCTTTTGTGGTCATAAACCTTGTGTTAAAATTTCATAGATTTCTATTAACTTTTACTAAAGTTAGAGTGCGAAAACTAAAAGTATTCGGACGCCGACGACGACGATGACGCAGAGGACGACGCCAACGTGATAGCAATATACGACGAAAATTTTTTCAAATTTTGCAGTTGTTTAAAAATCATTCACATTGTACAGAGAATTTTGATATCCAGAGTAACTATAAATTGTGTTGAATTTCTTAAATGTAGTTCAAAGCACTGCATTGACAAATCATCTTGACATTTAAGCTATATATATATAGACATCCCATAGACATCTATCAAATTCAAACAATTTATATGCACAATTCAAATTTAGACTGTATTTTCAAAATCCATAAATATATCTTACTTTTCTACATGAAGCTATATAATACAGAATCAGGGGGAGATAATAAAGATGTTTAGTTTCAAAACCTTGCAATTGACAGGTATCCAAAATTTGTGGAGAATTTATAACTAATGTCTTCAAATCAGCAGTGTAAATTTAAAAGAACTTGCTAAGGCAAACAATCTGCTTAAACCTATTTACTCTTTGTCGATTATTGTTATTATTATCTTAATATTGCAGCTTTTGCTACAGTTGCTATAGGGCAATGAATACAAGAAATCATATGACAATTTTTATTATTTGCTATCAAAACTTTACATGTTTACTCTATCTTAATTTATCATGTTGATTAATGTTTAACTTTAAAAAAAAAAAAAAAAAATCTAAACACTTTGTTCAAAATCAGCTGTTTGAAATTTGAAAGGTGAATTTAATTGTAACACAAATGTAATATAAAGATCTGCCTGCATGTAATATGCAGAACAAGCAAAATCAATAATTTTAGTTTACAAGGCAAAGTTAAAATACAAAACAGATAAATATATATTTATGTCACATCTTTACAACAGGGTACAATGTGTGATAAGATTTTGTGAGGGAACTGAATGTTGGCCATAATATGGTTCAGTTGAATGTACAATTGTGAAAATTCCAGACCACTGATTTATATGTATAGACATTTTTAATTCTAAAACTACCTTTGGTTTGATATTTTTTTTTTAAATTACATCAAAATTCACCCTGACAACCAATTAGACATAGTTTTAAATTCACAAAATGCCTAAACATACATTAAATGATGAATTTTCCTTTTAAAATACCACTGAAGTGATGTTATATGGATATACTGTTGCATATACATTGGTTTAAAATATTGTAAACAATGGAAATTCAACCAATGACGTAACGTTTTTTTCACTTTTGGGTACAAACAATGAAATTACCAATGATGCTTAAGATTCTGAAACGGCCAATTGAATCAAATACTCTGCAGGCCGCAGCTTGGTACAACCATAGAGGTCGATTCTGAACAGTTGGGCGAAGTAGCAGTATGGACACGACATTCAAGCTTGATTTAGATTGTGATTAAATATTTGACACAGCATAGGTTTCTGACACAGAATGAATGTGGTCTTCGAACATAAAATTTTTAAATTGGACATTTACCTTTTATGGTCCAATATCCAAAATCTAAATACATGGTTAAATTCAGCATATCAAAGAACCCCAAGAATTCAATTTCTGATGATTTCAAACAAGAAGTTTAATTCTTAACCCTGTTGAACTCAATGTGGACCATTTTAATAACAGGCCCAAAGATCAAAATACATGGTTAGATTCAGCATATCAAAGAACCCCAAGAACCCAATTTTTGTTAAATTCAAACAAAGTTTAATTAAGGACCCTTTGGACCTTAATGTAGATCAAGTTAAAAAGGGGACCAAAAATCAAAAATCTAAATACACGATTAAAATCAGCATATTAAAGAACCACAATAATTCATTTTTTTATGAAATCAAACAAAGTTTAATTTTGGACCACATTGTGGACCAATTTAACAAGAGGCTCTCAAGAGCCTGAATCGCTCACCTTAATTCTTTTGGTTAAATCTCTCATCAATGATTATTTTGGCTTTTCAATTTATTTAAATGTTTTTTGGATCGTCCTATTTTCTTCAAAAGCCAAAAAAAATAATCATTTTCTCCTATGTTCTATTTTAGCCATAGTAGCTATGTTTCTTGACATACAAGGAAATAAAATATAAAATTTATACTAAATACTCTGAAACTCATTTAGCCTAAGTTTGGCTGAAATTGATACAGCAGTTTCAAAGGAGAAGATTTTTTAAAGTAAGTCGACATGATGAACAAATTGTGAAAAAAGTCCTTAAAGGGCAATAACTCCTTAAGGGGTCAATTGACAATTTTGGTCAAATTGACTTAATTGAAGATCTTACTTTGCTGAACATCATTGCTGTTTACAGTTTATTTCTATCTATAATTATATTCAAGATAATAAACAAAAACTGCAAAATTTCCTTAAAATTATCAATTCCGGGGCAGCAACCCGACAACAGGTTGTCTGATTCATCTGAAAATTTCAGGGCAGATACAATGTAGATCTTGACCTGATAAACAATATAACCCAAAGGTCAGATTTGCTCTAAATGCTTTGGTTTTTGAGTTATAAGCCAAAAACTGCATTTGACCCTATGTTCTATTTTTAGCAATGGCGACCATGTTTGTTGATAGATCATAACTTCGGATACAATTTACAAACAAGATACCCTAAGGAACATTCAGTTAAAGTTTGGAAGTATTTGGCCCAGTAGTTTCAGAGGAGAAGAATTTTGTAAAAGATTTTTAAGATTTACGAAAAATGGTTAAAAATTGACTATAAAGGGCAATAACTCCTAAAGGGGTCAACTGACCATTTCCATCATTTGACTTATTTGTAAATCTTACTTTGCTGAACATTATTGCTGTTTACAGTTTATCTCTATCTATAATAATATTCAAGATAATAACCAAAAACAGCAAAATTTCCTTAAAATTATCAATTCAGGGGCAGCAACCCAACAACAGGTTGTCTGATTAATCTGAAAATTTCAGGGCAGATAGATCTTGACCTGATAAACAATATAGCCCCGGGTCAGATTTGCTCTAAATGCTTTGGTTTTTGAGTTATAAGCCAAAAACTGCATTTGACCCCTATGTTCTATTTTTAGCAATGGCGACCATGTTTGTTGACAGATCAAAACCTTGGATACAATTTATAAACTAGATACCCTAAGGAACATTCAGTTAAAGTTTGAAAGTATTTTTCCCAGTAGTTTCAGAGGAGAAGATTTTTGTAAAAGATTACTAAGATTTACGAAAAATGGTTAAAAATTGACTATAAAGGGCAATAACTCCTAAAGGGGTCAACTGACCATTTCCATCATTTGACTTATTTGTAAATCTTACTTTGCTGAACATTATTCATGTTTACAGTTTATCTCTATCTATAATAATATTCAAGATAATAACCAAAAACAGCAAAATTTCCTTAAAATTACCAATTCAGGGGCAGCAACCCAACAACGGGTCGTCTGATTCATCTGAAAATTTCAGGGCAGATAGATCTTGACCTGATAAACAATATTACCCAAAGGTCAGATTTGCTCTAAATGCTTTGGTTTTTGAGTTATAAGCCAAAAACTGCATTTGACCCCTATGTTCTATTTTTAGCAATGGCGACCATGTTTGTTGATAGATCAAAACTTTGGATACAATTTATAAATTAGATACCCTAAGGAACATTCAGTTAAAGTTTGAAAGTATTTGGCCCAGTAGTTTCAGAGGAGAAGATTCTTGAAATAGTTTACGACGACAGACGACGACAGACGAAGGACGACAGACGACAGACGACGGACGACGACGGACGCCAAGTGATGGCATAAGCTCAGCTCACTTGTCCCTTCAGGACAGGTGAGCTAAAAACAGGGCCAATAATACAAAAACCTTATACACTATAAGATTCAGCATATTAAAGAATCCTAAGAATTTAAGAATAAAACTACATTGAAATTGGTCAAGAAATAAGAAATATAGAAAAGTATTGTTTTTGGTCCCTTTTTGGCCCCTAATTCCTAAACAGTGAGTGCAATGATCCCCAAAATCTCTCAAATAAAAGTCTTAATATGATTTAGTCAAAATATCAAACATAATACTGGATTGTTTCATGAAATTTCTTTCTATGACACAATAGTATAAAAGGTTTAATTTGTCCATTCTTTAGACTGTGTTCAATATTAAAATTTCCTAAAATAAAACAACATAAAAAGGCAATTTGATCATTTTAAAACCAGATTCTTCCACCTCACAAAATCTTGTCAGGCATGAAATGGCATTATAGTAAATGTGGAATTTTGCTTAAGCTTTAACAGAAACTCAAATCATTTAACACACTAAAATAACAATGAAAATTTTAGTATAAAAATCAATTATCTATATGCTTTAATAGTGTTATACATGTAGTTTAATATAAAAACAACCTGAATGAAAACAATTTAAGTTTCCATATAAATATAAAATACATTTTACAGCTAAAAGTTCATGTCTTCAACAAAGTAATTCTTCAGTTTTATAAAACAATATAAATTTTCTAATAAAATGGTAAAATTCAGCTGCCTGTAAATTTCTAGTTAGTCAACTCATAAAATGATGGAATATTCATGGTGATTTGGTTTACAGAAACTTCTTTAATTGGTGATGATTAAACTTTTCTTATTTTTTTCTTCCAACTATGTATTCTTGATAATATTTTTAGCTTCAACAAGGTTAATGCAACTATGTGACAGATGATTGGCACAATAACAGGCCTGCTGCCTAACTAAAAACCCTTACACAAAGTAAGGGACCATTTTGAATAAAATACTTTTTTCTTTGTCAAGACCTTGTTGTTACAAGTACTGGGGATGTATTTTTCCAAGGGTCTTCAATCATACTAAAATGATAATAATTCTCTATTGAACTGCCGCCTCTTTGTGAATTAAATCCGCCACGTCTTGAATTCTGTAAAGTGTTAAAATTTTCAAAATTAATTTTAAATTTTACAAGGATGATTATCAGTCATGTCCAATGGACAAATTATAATATAACATCTAATGTATATACATGTAGCACCTCCAAATTTGTTTCCAAACAACTAATAACCATGATATCAGAATGTCTAGCCTGACATATATAGGTATAAAAGAATGTGCAAATAACAAGTGCACAGACATATAAATTTACATCTTAAAATTGTTCTGTAGACCATAGATGTGTAGATCAAATATCAGTAATTAAGAGCTTAGATTTTCATGACTTCAATAAGTCTGTATATGAATGTGATGAATCCATTAATGAGTATTTGTTAATTTCTGTTTTCAAGTTTTACTATCAGATTAAAACCGTGTGTATTTTTTAATTTATCTTATATTACATGTATCATAACTCATGATCTTTTAAGACTTCACCGTTACTTATATTGGTAACAGAAATAACTAAGTGGAGACATAACATAGTTTTAGAGGTTAAAATTGGTGTTTTTCATATGTTTTTGTCAGCTCCCAGTTTTGTTTATGTTGATATACAATGATATATATTGTTTATATTGTTTACAGAGTAACTTAAAGGTCTACTTATCATAAGGGATGTACATGTAGATTAATATAAAGTGAAAATAATTATAAAATCATGATGTCAAATTCAGGTTACAATATCAGTTTTTCAGTCAGATACTAGCATTACATATACATGTACAATTTAAAGGCCTGTACATAGCAAGGATGACGAAGGGGGAGATAATTTTGTAGTCAAATTGATTCATGTACTGTATTAAAGACATTTATTCTTTTACTGTCACGTCAAGACAACAAATTTAAATAGCCTTTCAATACTTCATTATCATATAAGAGTTTGTTTCATTCAAGATAAATCATGAAAACAATATATTAAATGTATATACCTGCTGGAAACGTTGATTGTATGATCTTTTCCCATTACTATTAAAACCGTTATATGCTCCTGGTGATGTATAACTTCTGTTTAGAGGTGACTGTGGTGTTTTAAAGACATCATTTGGACTAGAAAAATTATTGTGTGTTGTACTTGGTGTGCTAAATGAATTGTTTCTAGGGCTCATATTATAAGGTTTATTTTGAGCACTGTTTCCTCTAGGGCTCATATTATAGGGTTTATTGTGAGCACTGTTTCCTCTAGGGCTGTTGTTAAACTGTGAATTGTGTGAGAATTCTTTTCCTCGAGGACTGTGCTGGTTATAGGAAGGTCCCTGTGGCTTGTTCATGTTGCCTCTTGGACTACAACTTACAGCAGGACTCCCCCACGCTGGTATAGGTCCTGTGTTGTTAGTTGAAGCATGTGTGCGCCCTTGGTCATTGCAATGATTTGGAGAGTTTCTGTGAAATGGGGATCTCTGAGGTTCTTTAAAACTCATTTTTGGTATGTATGTTTTCCCTTGCACATAAATCCGAAATAATCTACAACCGGAAACGGACTGACTTTTACAGCACAGAATTTGATGACGTAGTACCCACCAGGTGTTTTTTCAACGAAGTGAAAGTATCCTCTCCCAATACCCAAGAAGATTAAGTCAGTATTCCTTTTCTTTAATGAACACTGAAAAGACAATGTCAACAAAATTGTATTCAAAACTAGTCGTTACGTTTTAAGATAATATTTTACTCATTCATAGGTTGTTTGACTTACACTCAGTCTATCACAGATAATGCAACTGGACCCTACAGGTTCGCACCCTACATGTTTGCCCCCTAAGTTCATGAAGTTTGTTTGCATCCTATTTTTATTATAAAAAAAAAGTCTGAATTTATAGACATAATAGAAAATGTTTTTTAAGATATTTAAATCAAAATATATTCATAAATAATTTTTAAATGAATTTTATTCAGTGAGTTGGCGATTAATTTGGCTTCTCATAAAAGAAATAAAAAGTTATTCAGTTTTATTACAGCACAAATTATAAACAAGGCTTATACATTGTAAATATATTTCACAAATAAAGATAGAGAATCTAACTAAACTGACAGTCAATTCAAAATTGTTAGTAAGCAAACATTAGTGACAACCCATTGGAAATAAATAAATATGATTAGCCAAAGAGATCAAATTACACACTCATTAGTTTAATAATTTCATGAATTTCAACAATAAAATTAAAATGTGCAGCGATTCCCAAAACAAAGAAATGTACTTTGAGTGTGTTATATTCAGGTAACATGTTAACTTAGAATAAAGAACACTAGGAATAATTTCTTTTATTAGTCATAAACATGTATGAGATATCTTGATACTATATATAATATACACCTTATCGCTAATCCCTGATGACCTGGCGGCTTGAACTTCTGTTGTATACAATAATCACATTTCCATTGTGGCGTCAAATATTTTGTTTTATGATGTCAAAATTTTACGGGAACCTGTGTGATATCCAGTAATGGCGGACAAATAGCGTTAAGTTGTATTCATTATCCATTTCTTCATTTATTGATTCAAAATCGTCCAAATATTTCATAAAAGACAACCTGTTTACATTTCTTAAATGTCACTTAATTTTATTTAAAAAACATTAAAAAATAAGATTCTACATTTTAGACCAATATACATGTACTAACTATTGCACGATTAAAATCTTATTCAACTCAAACCTTTCAAAAGGGTGTGAACACAAAAGGGGGCGAACAGACCTATTGATTCAAATAATTTATCTGCAAGTAGAAAAATATTCTAGTTGCTTCACCCATTTCAAGGAAAATGTGTTCAGTTTTAAAGAGTTATTTAAATACGGTACATACCTGCTACATGTATATCAAACCATGCAGTTTATAACAATGATCGATGCACTTGGCACGTTTAACTAAAATATATAAGAGAATTGCAGACTAAATCATGTGTTAAATTTAGTCATCAACAACATAAAGATTGACACATGCCACTGATTGTATATCAAACAAAAAATGTCTTTGATGTTGATTAGTAGATGACACTAATTACATTTGCTAACCTCTGAACAGATTGCCTGAAAGATAATTTGCTAGATGATCGATTACATTGGTAATAGACGGACGTGTTTTTTCGTCTCTTGCAAAATCGTCTTAATATATCGTAAAGTGAGTGGATATAGCAGCATATTTACTAATCTATTGTGCATTTAATGTGAACTTATTGGAAAAGGAATATATCAGAACTTATTTGCATCTGAAGTGTGATTATATTATATTTCGTTTATATAATATCCAGTAAAACCATAATGGCGACTGGTATGGACATAAACACTGTGAGTACTGGTCAACTTTTCTCTAATGGTCATTCATCTAGTGAAGTCATTGGTAGTTTATTAATAGAAGACAAACCCAGCTCTACAAGAAAACGACCGAATTCTGGTACAGAAAGTAATACAGAAAGTGCCGAGTCAAAGAAATTAAAAACTGTAAATTGGGAAACACAAACTGTTCTACCAAAACTGGGTGAGTCCGAAACGTTCCTGCTTTCCGCTATACAAAACTTAGCAAACAATATATCGGTTAGCTTTACAATGATGAACAGCCGGATGAATCAACTAGAAGCAAATATTGAAGAAAAGATCTCAGCAAACATAGTAAACGCCCTGAAAACACACATCGACACAGAAGTTGGGAAGGTTAAACAAGAGATAAAAGATGATATGGTCACCATGAATCTTAAAATCGACAACGTGAAGAAATCCTGTGAAAACCTTATTCTCGAGAAAAAAGATGAAAACAGTATAGACATCCGAAATAATGTGATCATTAAAAACTTAGCATATGATGAAAGAGAAAAAGACAATGCAGAAGTTACAATGAACAAGGTACAAACTTTATTCAGGGACGGTCTTTCTATTCCAAATGTTAAAATTCAGAAAGTGACCCGAAAGAATGGAAACGAAAGATATAATGGAGTAGTGGTAGTCCAACTTGAAGACAACGAACAGAAAAAGGACATTTTTAAGAACAAACGTAACTTAAAGAATAACCCAGCTTATAAAAAAGTGTATATTGACAATGATCTACCAGTAGAAACAAGAATGTTCCAGGGCAACGTCAGGACTTTACTCAAAGAAATCGGAAAAGAAAATGAGTTGGTCTTTGTCGGAAACAGACTCGTTCAAAAACGCCAATAGGACAGATTGCGGTGTGGAGTATGGAACTGTCGCGGATGGTCGATAAAAGATAATGACAACGCTCGATTTCGGAAACTTGTGCTTCAAAACACAGACTGCGATATTTTTACTGTCTGTGAAACTTTCCTTAAAGGATCACAGAAACCAATCATCGACGGCTATACATGGATTGGAAATAATCGTGAAAATCTGCACATCAATGCTCAACGTGGATCAGGTGGTGTTGGTGCCTTTTTAAAGAACGATTTATTCGAATTTTACGACATAACAACGCTCGATAGCAGCGTTGAAGATATATTGTGGATTAAAGTGAAAAGTAAATCTTCGGATTTTATTCTCTGTGTGGCAGTATGTTACCTGCCTCCGAATGAATCTAGTCGGCTTAATGATCAAGAACTTTTTTTTGAAAACCTACTACAACAGGTTTACTGTAATCAATCGATCGGAAATATTGTGATATGCGGTGATTTCAATTCTCGCTGTGGAAATAAATCGGATTACATAGAAGGAGTTGATGAAATAAGCCCTAGGTCAGTAATTGATGTGAATGAAAATTATAACGGTGATCTTTTTATTGATTTCTTGACGAATATAAATTTCGCAATGTTAAACGGAAGAATTGGATTAAATGATTTTACCTATATATCGCCACAAGGCAAATCCGTTGTGGATTATATGTGTGTACCGCATGAACAATTCAATGATTTTTTAGATTTTAAAGTGTTGAAAATGATAGACATAATTAATCAAGTGAATTACAACCCGGAAAAAATTCCGGATCATTCAATATTGCTTTGTGAAATAAGAGTCCCTAAAGTATGTATTGAGAGAAATACGCATACTATCGACGAAACAACGGCAAATTCTAGAAAGTACCGGGTAAATAATATTCCTGATAATTTTCTCTTGGATAATACAATTAGAGACCGAATTAACGAAACGATTAACCGTATTGAAAATGCAATCAACGTCGAAAACAACGTTCAGTCAGCATTTGACGAATTTTGTGTATTGTTGAAAGATGAAATGGATAATAAACTTCCTAAAATGAAACCGAAACCGGATTTCAACAGGTACGGTAAATCGAGATATAAGCCATATTGGAACGACTATTTGCAAAACCAGTGGGAAAAAGTGTGTACACTCGAGAAAATGTGGCTTAAATGTACAGGTCCAAGTCGTCAAAAGAAAAGTCTAAAAGCCAACTACTGCTCCGAAAGGAAAACATTTGACAGAATTAACCGGAAATTTAAGCGGAAACACCTACTTGAAAAGCAGAACAGACTCGAAGAAAAACTTATGGCGTCAAACCAAAGAGATTTTTGGAAATCTATTGGCAAACTAGGCATGTCCAATGAACGCAACCAAAGTATACCATGGTCAATTATAGACGATGAAGGAATTGTGAAAACAGATAAAAACGTAGTTCTAGGAAAATGGAAATCTGACTTCGAACAATTATTTAGTGTTAATCCATATGTCAGACCTCCAGCTTATGACAACGAAACCAGAGAAAATCAACCAGATGTCACAGAGCTGAACGAACCAATTTCACGCGAAGAAATTATTGTTGCAGTACAACGAGCAAAGCTTCGTAAGGCTACTGGTTTTGATGAAATTCCTGCTGAAGTTCTGAAAAACCCAACAGCAATAGAGCTTTTGCACTTAATATGCAATGGGTGCTTCGAACTTGGGAAAGTGCCGGATCAATGGACAAAGGGAATAATCAATCCGATTTTCAAATGTGGATCAGACACGAGAAACAACCCTCTGAATTACCGAGGAATAACACTTACTTCTGTTCCGAGTAAAATTTATTGTCATGTTTTAAACGCAAGACTCTCATCATGGCTAGATGTTAATGATATTCTCTGTGACGAACAGAACGGTTTCCGGGAAAAACGTAGCTGTGAGGAACACATCTATACATTACACACCATTATCAATGACCGTAAAATAGCGAGACTTTCAACTTTCGTTTGCTTTGTGGACATGCGTAAGGCATTCGATACGGTGCAAAGAAACCTACTTTGGTATAAACTTTCAAATGCAGGTATACGAGGAAAATTTATGTCAGCTTTACAGTCGCTATATGAAAACGTATCTTGTGCAGTTAGAGTAAATGATCAGTTCACTCCATGGTTTAATGTTGACGCCGGACTTAAACAAGGCTGTTTGATTTCTCCGAGCCTTTTTGCCGTCTATATTAATGACTTAACCCAACGAATTAACGATCTACAGTGTGGTATCAAAATAGACGACATTATCATGAGTATTTTGCTATACGCAGATGACATTGCGCTTATTGCACCTGACGAATCGAAACTACAACGAATGTTGGACGTGGTAACATCTTGGTGTAATGAATGGAAACTTCATATTAATGCAGGCAAAACACAGATTGTGCATTTTAGAAACCCATCAATTAGTCGTAGTAACTATTTATTTACGTGCTCTAATACCAACATCGGATATGCTGATTCATATAAGTACCTAGGCCTTTGGCTGGATGAATATTTGAACATGCAAAAAGCGGTTGGAGAATTGGCCAAGTCGGCTAGTCGTGCACTAGGCGCCCTATACGGAAAATTTATAAGTAGTGGAGGTATGACTCAGCGTGTTTTTTTCAAGCTGTATGAATCAACAGTTGAGCCTATCCTATTCTATGGAAGTGGTATATGGGGAACAAAACAATATAGTGTGATTAACAGTGTTCAAAACAAAGCCTGCAAATTATTTCTAGCTGTAGGAAAACGAACATCAAACTCCGCAGTACGTGGCGATTTAGGACAGATAACGTGTTTCAATAAACAAAAATTGTCATGCATCCGTCTATTATGTAGGCTGAAACGCACAGATGATGACAGACTTATTTCAACGGTGTCGGACTGGGCCTCAAGACGTCGGAAAGGATGGCACAAGCAAGTGACCGGTTTTATAAACTCTATTGAATGTGCAGATTTAGTCAATAACACTCAAATATCTTTAAAAACAGCAGTACATCTAATTAGAGACAAACTGACAATTCTAGATAATAATGAATTTTTATCAGAACTTTTTAATGACAGAAATCAGCCAAACGGAAATAAACTACGAACTTATCGCTTATACAAAGAAAATGTTAAAACTGAACAATACATAAAGCGTAACATCCCACGTTCCGTAAGACGAACAATGACACTTTTTAGAAGTGGAGCGTTGCCATTGGCTATTGAAACGGGACGATATTCCAGACCGCAGATACCCTTGAATGAACGATTATGTAAACTATGTGACCATTCAACCGTAGAAAATGAAATACACTTCATGATGAACTGTCCGCTTTATTCAGACATTAGATTTGAACTTTTTCAAAATGCTAAACAGTTAATTGACAATTTTGAAATGTTAACTACTGCACACAAGTTTACATCTTTAATGAAATGTGATGAAATCCAACCACTTTTGGCTAATACACTCCATAAATGTTTTATGAGACGTAAAAGATTTATATAATATTGTTTAAACTAAATGCATTGATTTAAATTTCCTTTTTTGTATTTTTTACTTTGTAAATCTTTACTTGACGAATTTATTTTGAATTAATCGTTAAATTTTTACTGTAATTTACTAAAAGTTTTACTGTAATTTTTACTAAAAGTTTTAATGTAATTTTTACTAAAAGTTTTACTGTAATTTTTACTAAAAGTTTTACTGAACTATAACTGAATTCTTACTGATTATTTTATTTTTTCTTTATTTATTTAACCTTTACCCTAGTGGCGTTTTTAAGCGAACTAAACTGTAATTATACCTCTTTTGTATTTATTGTTGATTTTTATTAGTAAGTTCTATATTATTATTTTGAAGCAGTCATGAATAGATATTTTATAATTGTGTGTACATTTTTAATGAGTTTTAAATCATGTAATGCATGAATATGCCTTTTTATAAAAAAAAAAAAAAACATTTTCCTTCAGTATAACTGTTATAGCTTTTATTTGTATATACAGTGTCTCGTAAGTCTTTATAGGCTGGGTATTGATCCTTTTTTTATGATGTTAACGTTTTTTATGTATTTCAATGTAGATCAATATGTGACACTTTAATAAACTATTATTTATCTTATCTTATCTTATCTTTAACTAAAATATATAAGAGAATTGCAGACTAAATCATGTGTTAAATTTAGTCATCAACAACATAAAGATTGACACATGCCACTGATTGTATATCAAACAAAAAATGTCTTTGATGTTGATTAGTAGATGACACTAATTACATTTGCTAACCTCTGAACAGATTGCCTGAAAGATAATTTGCTATATGCTTTTGTTACAAATTTAATTGATTGGTCTCCTACCTATATAATTAAAGAATAAACAACATGTATATGTTTACCACTGGTTAGAATGATAGAAAATAAAAATAAAATCTGCAAGGGCACAGATTATTTACCTGTGAAGAGACCTGTGTTTATTCTGCATACGAAAAATCTTTCAATTTAATTATAAACTTTAATGTTTAATAAAAAATATCGATACGATAATGATGATGACACAATGCTTTACTTTCGTCAAAGTTTTTTTTAAATTATTTTTGGAAAAAGAAAACTTTTTACTTCTATTTTTAAAGAAATTGTACTTTTATTTTCTCAGGATGTCAAGAATTTACATTGCATTGTAATGAACTACGACATTATAATAATACTTAAACCTTAATAAAAACATGTAAACATGTAAATCTGATGTTGACAAACATATTAATATTCTTTACTAAACTTAAGCATCTGCTTTGAATTCCTTAAAATTACAGAGTCATATAAAAAAGAGGTTAATTCAAATTGTTTTTGATAGTTGGCCCGTAAACATTAAATATTTGGTTACATACAATCTCTTATAAAAAGTAACTGCTAGTTTGAGCAGGGTAAAAAAGAACACACAAGAAAGTGTTATATAATTTAGACAAGGAAGTTAATTGGTAGATTCATCATGTTTATATAAATACTTTTTGTATTTCTGAATTTAAAAGGCAAAAAAAAAGGCCTTATCATACCTAATAAGTGTTCTATAAATGTTAGATATAAAAGGCTAAACAAAACTATTCATGCTAATTTGGTTGATTCGACACTAATATTCTTATTTATTTACAGAACTTTAACAGAGAAACAGAATGAAGTAGTTGCTAATTACAGAAAATGTCAGTAATGCATAATGTCAGTAAAGCTGTACATGACAGAGGTATATATTTTATACATCAATATAAAAAGAAACACATGACACATATATATATATATAAATATATATATGCACAACATGTATTACTGGAATAATTATTTCTAATTCAATTATGTAAAAGTTTAAGATATGGATGTTACCAGTAAGGTATTACTAGTGCAGGTTGCAAATCTTCGTACTTGTACATGTTTGAATTTGTAAATTTGAATTAAGTCCTTTTTAGCTCACCTGGCCCAAAGGGCCAAGTGAGCTTTCCCATCACTTGGCGTCCGGCGTCCCTCGTCGTCCTCCTTCGTAGTTAACTTTTACAAAAATCTTCTCCTCTGAAACTACTTGGCCAAATTAAACCAAACTTAACCACAATCATCATTGGGGTATCTAGTTTAAAAAATGTGTCCGGTGACCCAGCCAACCAACCAAGATGGCCGCCATGGCTAAAAAAAGAACATATGGGTAAAATGCAGTTTTTGGCTTATAACTCAAAAACCAAAGCATTTAGAGCAAATCTGACCAGGTTAAATTGTGTATCAGGTCAAGATCTATCTGCCCTGAAATTTTCAGATGAATCGGACAACCCGTTGTTGGGTTGCTGCCCCTGAATTGGTAATTTTAGGGAAATTTTGCTGTTTTTGGTTATTATCTTGAATATTATTATAGTTAGAGATAAACTGTAAACAGCAGTAATATTCAGAAAAGTAAGGTTAACAAATAAGTCAACATGTCCAAAATGGTCAGTTGACCCCCTAAGGAGTTATTGCCCTTTATAGTCAATTTTTAACCATTTTTCGTAAATCTTAACAAACTTTTACTAAAAATCTTCTCCTCTGCAACTACTGTGCCAAATTAAACCAAACTTGGCCACAACAATCATTGGGGTATTTAGTTTTAAAAATATGTGGCGTAACCCGGCCAACCAACCAAGATGGCGGCCATGGCTAAAAATAGAAGATAGCGGTAAAATGCAGTTTTTGGCTTATAACTCAAAAACCAAAGCATATAGAGCAAATCTGACACGGGGTTAAATTGTTTATCAGGTCAAGATCTATCTGCCCTGAAATTTTCAGATGAATCGGACAGCCTGTTGTTGGGTTGCTGCCCCTGAATTGGAAATTTTGCTGTTTTTGGTTATTATCTTGAATATTATTATAGATAGAGATAAACTGTAAACAGCAATAATGTACAGCAAAGTAAGACCTAAAAATAAGTCAATATAACCAAAATGGTCAATTGACCCCTAAGGAGTTATTGTCCTTTAAATTATAGTCAATATTTAACGGTTTTCATAAAATTTGTAACTTTTTACTAACATTTTCTACTGAAACTACTTTGCCAAGTTCATTATAGATAGAAAAAATTGTAAGCAGCAAGAATGTTATGTAAAGTAAGATGTACAAACACATCAACATCACCAAAACACAATTTTGTCATGAATCCATCTGCATCCTTTGTTTAATATTCACATAGACCAAGGTGAGCGACACAGGCTCTTTAGAGCCTCTAGTTTTTTTACTGGTTTTTATTTTTTCTTCACAATTTTTGTTTTTTGGAGAGAAAAGAAATCTAACTATTGTTGAAAAACTTCAAATTTTAGTTATAAAGCTAGTGAAATATCTATTTTATTTCAGTATCCATCAATAATCCACATAACAGCTATGGGATTAATTGTGAGGGAGCTGTAAATGCCATGGATCTCAACAGAGATTTCTCAAGGGTAGTTGTAGCAGGTAGAAATGGTATGTATAAGGGGAAATAGTTCCTCTATAAAATCTAAGTAAAAATATAAATAAACAAGACTTTTTAATTTGAATAATTTGATATGTTCATTACTGGAATGTAGAACAGAAAGCCACAGGACAAAAAGTCACAGTTCAGTTTTTAGATTTTATTCTTTGAATAAGAAAACTCTTATTTTAAATTTGTCTTAAACTATTGGGAATGTGTCAAAGAGACAACAACCCGACCATAGAAAAAAAAAGAAACAGAAGGTCACCAACAGGTCTTCAATGAAGCAAGAAATTCCCCCACCCAGAGGCGTCCTTCAGCTGGCCCCTAAACAAATATATACTAGTTCAGTGATAATGAACGCCAAACTAATTTCCAAATTGTACACAAGAAACTAAAATTAAAATAATACAAGACTAACAAAGACCAGAGGCTCCTGACTTGAGACAGGCACAAAAATGCGGTGGGGTTAAACATGTTTGTGAGATCTCAACCCTCCCCCTATACCTCTAGCCAATCATTACTAGTGAATTCATAATAATAAAAATGTTTTAACACTAAACAACCAATGAAATAATATGATTCATTGTAGCACATTTATTTGAGGATATTCAACAATATCTATTTTGTCACTTTCTGTTGAACGAGCATTCTCTAACAGAGCACTTAATCAGGAGAAGGCAGGTAGAATAGAGTCAAATCACCTATACAATTTTTCAACAGATATTTTGAAGTTGTTACAATTATAGATATGTATCGAATAATTTTTTATCCCTGTTGAAATTTCAAGTTTTATCTCAATTTATAATTCTATAAAATCAAATAAGTTAATATTTTATAAAACAAGATTTTCAGACACTATGAATCCAAGATCTCATTGGACAAGTTCAATTATGTCTGCTTCAGGATTTTTCTTTATTTTTCCATGTATACATACAGGAGAAACTTGCATACTATGATAATAATAAGACATCATTAAAATATTATGATATCAATTTTAGTTTTTAAGATATATACAGTAGAAGATGATGAATTCACAGAGAAATTTAACCTTCGAGTTGGACGTAAACTGAATTTAGATTTTAGTGTCTCTGATGTTGCTTGGAGTCATATTGATGGTAAGTTAGTTTAAACAAAATTGTGTTAAAAAAAAAAGTTGTGTAATACAAGATTGAATAGCATTAACATATAATAGTAACAATCAACATAGTGTATTTTGATCTGTTTTCAAATGATTGCAAAAAATTATCTTGTTTTAATTTGAGTTAAAAATTCCTAATCCATATAGATAGCTAATAACTTTAAGTTCAAAAGAAAACTTTTTGATGAATGGGTCTGATGGAAAAGACATGAAAAGTATTTTCAGCTAGTACTAAAGTTTTTCTGCCAATTATTAGGGAACCAAAGATGAAACATATTTTTGATTTAATATAAGGGACAAGCCACAAGGTTTACTTTTACCAAAATAAAGCCTTGAATTTCGACTTTGTTATAAAATAAGTGATGTGGCAAAAAGATTTTTTTATAGCCCCGCAATGAAGTTGTCGGTGCCACATAGTCTTACCCCAGTCCGTCATTCTGCAACAAACCATTTTACTATACCGACTTTTAATGCCTTCAGATATTGAGCTCATTTTTGGTATGTAAGGTAACCATGATGAGTTACAGATCAAGTTTAAGTTTCGTTCCGCTTATCTAATTTTTGACGAAATTACTGGCTTTGGACTTTGATAAATTGTTGAAAATCAGTTATATGAACTATTTTTTGATACACCTTCAGATATTGGGCTGATTTTTGTTATGTGAGTTAACCATGATGAGTTACAGATCAAGTTTAAGTTGTGTTGTGCTCCACTGATTTTTGTCAAATTTAAGGGTTTACGACTTTTAAAATTGTTAAATATCACAATTATACGGAATTTTTTCTATACCCTATAATTTTGAGTTGATTTTTGATATGTGAAACTACCATCATGTTTGTGTCCACATGTGTTGTTGAAATTGCATTTTTTTTTTAACTTTTTGAGACAGGGCCATTCGTCTCATTTCAACACATTTAGTTATTTATAGCTTTATTACAACTATTTCATTTTAAAAGTAGATTTTGGCCAAAATTTAAAAATAATAAATCTTGGGGGCAATTCTTACCCTAAGAAATATGTGAATCTTCTTTTATTGATATTGACACACAATATGAATTCATTTACCTATAAATTTTTCAAATAACTTTGTATATCTTTTACTTTGTAGATAATATATTAGCCTCAGCAGCTACAAATGGTAAAGTTGTTATATGGGACTTGAATAAACCTTCTAAAAGTAAACAAGGTAAGATCATTAGAAATGATTGTTACAGAAAAAATAGATAAACTACATATTATAGCTGACAGTAGAATTAATAGTTGGTATAGAAGATTAAAAGTGAAATGTACTCTCAAAATCAATCTAACTGTTGATATTTATATATAAATGACCTTGTCAACATTTTGATCTGACAGCATTATCAATATGAAAACAATGTTTTATCTGCATGATTTCTAGAAGTTCCTTTTGCAACATGTACATTGCCTTAAATACAAAAAGGGGTTTGCTTTATAAATTTATTCTAAACTCATTTTAAAACAAATCTCTCAAATTGAATCTACCGTTGACAACATCTCATAAAACACAGAAGGGATGTCAATTTCACAGAAAGTTCAGAATCAAATGTTTTCATTTTTGGCATATTATATATTTGATTTGATATTTGTATCTTTCAGATTTTATCTTCCAGGAGCATACTCGTACAGTTAATAGAGTATGTTTCCATCAGGTTGAAGGCAACTATATACTTAGTGGTTCTCATGATGGATCTCTGAAGATATTTGTAAGAACACTTTGTTGTTAACTAGTTATAGGAGTATAATTTAGATAGAATGATATATTATAGTTGTAATATCTCTTCAAGACCAGATAGATCATACTAGCTCTCAGGCTTTGTACTTGTTTGGCTTTATAAATGTTTTGATATGAGCGTCACTGATGAGTCTTATGTAGACGAAACGCGGGTCTGGCGTAATAAATTATAATCCTGGTACCTTTGATTCAAACTTATATGTCTGTCAATTTTAAAAAAAAAGCAACTAAACTTGGATAAAAGTCAATGATTCTCTGTTAGTTTGTTATTATTTTAATTTTGTTTCAGTGCTTTATCAAGCAACGATTTTAAGCTTTTTCTGCCCAATTTAAAGTATACTTTGTTGATTACTCCTGCATATAAAAGAG
Organism: Mytilus trossulus; assembly: GCF_036588685.1. Classification (NCBI taxonomy): domain Eukaryota; kingdom Metazoa; phylum Mollusca; class Bivalvia; order Mytilida; family Mytilidae; genus Mytilus; species Mytilus trossulus. The sequence continues at coordinate 18,072,794 of NC_086374.1, read as the reverse complement.
GGACAAAAGATACCAAAGGGACAGTCAAACTCATAAATCTAAAACTAACCGACAATGCCATGGCTAAAAATGAAAAAGACAAACAGACAAACAATAGTACACATGACACAACAAAGAAAACCAATGAATAAACAATACGAACCCCACAAAAACTAGAGATGCTCTGGAAGGGTAAGCAGATCCTGCTCCACATGTGGCCCCTGTCGTGTTGCTTATGTGATATCAAATCCGGTAAGTAGTCTAATTCGGTAGGTCACATTCATGAAAGGGAAGGGGATTGTAGTTATGACGTAAGGAACATATCCAATATCATTTGTGAAACGGTTTTTCCATAACGGTCAACCAACTCGTGATGGTGTCCGTAAAATTTACGAAGGGATGATTTGTTATATGTTATCCCAAAACATGTATATCCCTCAACAATGATTGTCTTAATACTGCTTAGATTGATGGTGCTAAAAATTCTTATGTTGTTACGATTTAAACTCTGATCTTGTCTACCTTGAAATAAGTCTCTTAAAAATTGTTAATACTGAAATAGTTAAAAAAAAAAAAGATTTAATGAACTTATTTCCTTCCAACTTGCAATGTATTTATACTACTGTGTATAATAATTAGGTGTTTGATTTTCCTAAACTTTTATTAAACAGAAAGTTAATCATTTTGAAACAAGATGGTAAGAATATTGTGTTATACTGTACCTGCTAATTTTTAATTGATCAGTCAATTTCATTGTGAATTAGAAAAATCAGTTTCTCTTGTGTTTTATATGAGTTTAAAAGTGTTTAACAGATGTTCTTCATACAACAAAAAAATGAATATGGTTAATACTTAAAAACCATCTATATCCAAAAAAAACCAGCTTTCACATCTTATAATTACAATTTCTTACATTCATTTATTTCAGGATATCCGACTTAAGAGAGTAGCCTCTACTTTTTCAGTAGGATCAACTAGTATACGTGATGTTCAGTTCTGTCCATCAAACTTTAATTACTTTGCCTTTGCAGCAGCTGATGAGGGTGGAAATGTACAGGTAAATGGACAGAAAATAACATACTATAGAAAATTAACTAGAAGAACATTTCTTTTATCCAGTAGTAATTGATTGATAATTGAAATGGTATAATTTTGTCCCATCTGCAATGTATCCTTAATCAAAGAGTGTTGTAAACAGATGTTAATTTACTGTCATTAATCAGAAAGAGGGGATCTTCTGTATCCTTGCTCCATTAAAGTTCACAAAACGTCTTTGTGATCTTCATTCTGCAGTATAAACTAGAAATAATTTTTGTTCGTAGGTACTTTAATAATCACAATTCCCTATTGACAGCAGTTCTGATAATCAATTTACAAATTACAGATATAAAAACAAAATTTGCCAAATAATTTGTGAAATATAGTATCATATTTAACAGCCCCTAGCTAAACATGGGAAGCAATTGAAGATACCCCAATTAATAAGAAATAGAATTCATCCATTCATTCCATATTGCACGAGGGATGTTCACATAATCCAAAGTTTTTGACAGAAATGCTACAAACCTGAAAGTGGTCCATTGTGTTTAGAATTTTTTATAAATAGTCCGTTCAATTTTACAATTCTTGAAATATATTGTATTGACATGACTGTCATGAATTACCATTTTCAATAAATCTGTATAATAACCATTATGATATCTCTGTCAGAATTTCCTTTATTTTGTTATATATGTGCAGATTTGGGATATGCGAAGGTTAAACAGTCCAGAAAAGCAGTTTACTGCTCATGGTGGACCTATGTTCTGTTTAGACTGGCATCCATCAGAACCAAAATGGCTAGCTACAGGTGGGCGAGATAGGACAATCAAGGTAGGATATTGTATCTATAATACTAAAATAATGAGGTCCAATTTTTCAGCAGTCATGGGGTAAAAACGACAATATCAATACAAAATATCCTGGCTATAATAAGGCTTACACATAGTTATATACTTTAATTCAATCACGGACAAGCAATATTATGGGTGAGTTCTAGTTGATTATGAAATTTGTAAACAAAATATGTTGGGTAGAGTTTTTGAAGTACTTAAAATGGAATTGACTATTTTCGGCAGATTAGCTGATAAGTTTTTCACATGCAGAATACATAGCGTTCATTAAAACCATTCAACCAACTAAAAACAAATATAAAAAAAGTTTCTTGTACAGTACTTGACGTAAATTGTCACTTAGGTGCTAATGGGTTAACGAAAACAGCTACCACAGATTAATAATTCTATTATATTATTTCATATGGTATTTTTGTTAGTCTATGATGACTCAATATGCATTATTTTATCATTAATTCCTCTGGTTACACCTAGAGACATCTTTTATCAGGAAGAGAAAAACATGGGTGTATTTTGTACAAAGTTATATAAAGATAAGGAGATGTGGTAGGATTGCCAATGATTCTGTCCTCAAGAGACCAAATGACATAGAAATTAACCTTGCTTTAAAGTAAGTAGACACATTTTTGTTGACAGAATCATTTTTGTTTTTGGTAATATAACAAATAGTTTCCTTGTAGATTTGGGATCATTCTATGGGAAAGTTACTCCATAGTGTACCTACCATAGCCTCCGTAGCCAGGATTAAGTGGCGTCCAGAACGGAAGTACCATATAGCTAGTTGTTCGTTAGTGATAGACTTTAGTATCAATGTATGGGATGTACGAAGACCTTATATACCCTTTGCTTCATTTGAGGAACATAAAAATGTTGCTACAGGTAAAAAGCTATCTTCAGGACATTAGATCCTCAGAAATATCATGGTTCATAAACTGAAAATCTTGATTCAACTATAAAGTGAACCATGTTCAATAAACTGTTTACAGATTTTGAAAGATTTAGCATTCTAATAACACTTAGTTTGCTCATCATCATAAAAGACCTAAGAACTAGTTTTATCATTATAAGAATATTCAAAAGTACTTGAGAATGTAACATGAGGGTATGATCAAATTGCCCCTACCAGACTCATTTTCACAGGGATAAAAAATCTAAAGTATGTAAGAATTAATGCTTATTAGAAAAACAGACAAAACTTTCCACACTACTTTTATTACATAGCTTTATCCTCATCTACTATATAGTTTTATAAAGATTTTGAATCCCTACTAAATCATAGAAAAATAAGTTTGAACTTATATCCAAATGGATCCAAGATACTGTAATGGGGAGTACCTTAATTACATACATGCCTTATTTCACTTCTGCAAAAAATTAAATAACTGATGTTTTGTTTTATTTCATACCATTTTTAGAACAAATCATTCAGCAGTTCATACTTACTGTGCATTTTGAAAAAAAATGATGCCTGCGATATATATTAGAATTGCTCAATTTTAAACATTGACTTTTGTGAACATCTTATGTTACTGTAGATTTTTTACTGTTTTCATTGAATGCTTCATTTGTGGATATACAATGTATAATGTGACCATTTTGTGTATATCTATGTTGGAAGATGTGCATAAAGGCAAACTATGAAATACTTATTGTTTAGTCTCTAAGAATACCTATAATTCCCACTGATATTTTTGCTAAATGGGTTCTAATTTGGAACTTTTGGTTATGAGACTTTATAACAAGTGACTATTTAAAATATCAGATTATGCTAATGCAGTAATATCTTTAAACTTTTGATTATCAAAAATGATTAAACATGTAAATTATTATTACATTATATAAGGAATTGTATGGAAAAAAGATGATGGTCATACGTTCTATAGTAGTGGCAAAGATAACTTCCTATACCAACATGTGTTCAAAGATGCAATACGTCCAGCAGACAAAGTAGTACCTGATGGTCTTGATGTCAGTGTTATTGGACATGTAACTCAAGCTACTAAAGACAAGACAAAGTCACTAGGTAGGTTGGACTTGCAGATACTTGACTTACTGTAAATTCAGAAATTAATGCAAGGTTTTTATTATTGCGAAAAAATGCAACAGAGTTGTAAACGCAATAATTTAACTCGCATTTGGAAATATTCTATATGAATTAAACAGGATTTTTCTCAAAATCGTAAAAATTAAAATCGCATTTAAGTCTAAACTGACAAAATCGCAATAATAAATGCACACAATTATTTCTGAATTTACAGTATATAGAAAACCATGTATTCTAGATGAGAGGCAATTATGACATTAATCATAATAATAAATGTATATATATATACTGGAAGATTAAAAAAATCAAGTAAAGCAAAAGGTTAATGGACAGTTCTATCAGTTGTAACATATGAATACAGAAAAAATCATCTGCAGATTTTATACTTAAAAAGATTTTCTTCATTAGGAATGCAACTTTTAATGACAAATACAAACTTGTTAATTGTATTGTTACCGAATATTTATTTTCTTAAGGTGCTTGGCATAGAGGTTGGTATTTCATTTGCGCTTGCTGCTTTTTCAGAAATGGTTGCCAAAATTACAAAAAATTCTAAATGTTTGAAAAAATTGAGAGAAAAAACATTCAAATCTTACATAATGGTTATGTAAAGTTATGCGAAGTTTAAATTGATCACAAGTTGAGATTTTGGCAGCCTGTTTTGTTTTATCCTATAATTGTATATAATACATCCTGCAGCATTTAATCATTGTATAGACAACTTTGTTCAGCACAATATCCCAGAGATAGAAGAATGTAAAGGTATGGTGTTATTGTGTCTGTAGTTTGTTAAATGCTAGTGTTATGGACTTGCTGTTATTTTACTTGATGGAAAATTCATTTGTTTTGTTCCAAATTTAAAATGTTGAAATTTTATACCTTTGCATTTATAATTTATAATTTCACCAAGGTGTATTCTGAGTTATAGCCTTCACTTTTTATCTGTCAATGTTTGTTTGCTGTCAATTATAACTGTTTACTTTTAAAAAAAAATCTTATTTCATAGATAAAGACATCTGACATTCATTTAACTTTCTAGTAAAATGCCTGTTTACAATTAATGATAAGGTTACCAGCTGATGGGAAGAGAGGTTGTAAAATGCAAGCTGTCGTACATAATACAAAACTGCAGTAAACTATCGATCTTTTTCTTTTGGTGAATAACTTTTAAAGACAATTGATAGAATTGTGATCTTGTGTATTTTTCGTGGGTCAAAATTGAAAAACAGGAAGAAATATCTAATCTTTAGAAGAATTAAAACCAGCTACTTTTCTTGATCTGAAGTTAGCTAAGTCTTTTTTCCAGTAGTAGATGGTAGCTTTTATCTCGCCTTGACAAAAATTGAGACAAATGTATGCTGTTTCCCTAGGCAATACATATGATCTGCTTTGTTTAAAGAAAATCCCATATTGGTCCTTAGCTTATAGATCAAGTTGAGATCAATTGGTCATTAGTTTATAGGTCAAGTGTAGTTAGCAGGACAAGATTTTCGTGGACCTTGTTGAAAAAAGATTATCAGTAAAGTTTTATAAAATTCATGGCCTATTGAAACTATCGTTCTTAGAATGTTTTGTTAGTGAATTAGATAGTTGCAAGGTAACTTGTGATTGGAGCTTATTAGAGATCTATGACGACTACAAGGTAAATGATATATTGAAATTATGGTTGACCAATTTTAATATGTTACTCACATGAGACTTCCTTTTAAATCTGGAGAATGCTATTAAATCTTAATCAAAGATCTTTATTTGTGTGAATTTTTTTAATAAATTAAGCAAAGAAGGCAATTTGCTTTTTATGCCCTTCTGCTCCCTGAAGGGGCAAGAAGGTTGAACCTTTTCTGTCCATACATATGTATTTTTATGCCCCACCATAGTAGAGGGGCATTATGTTTTCTGGTCTGTACGTCCGTTCGTAAGTCCGTCTGTGCGTCCGTTTGCCAGGATTCAGGTTAAAGTTTTTGGTCAAGGTAGTTTTTGATGAAGTTGAATCAACTTGAAACTAAGTACACATGTTCCCTATGATATGATTTTTTTAATTTAAATGCCAAATTAGAATTTTGAACCCCATTTCACGGTCCACTAAACATGGAAAATAATAGTTCGAGTGGGGCATTCATGTACTATTGACACTTTCTTGTTGAAAGTGTTGTTTTTTCAATCTGTTTACCTCAACCAAATGTAAGGAAATTTATGCACAATGCTTTTTACCACAAATCACTGATGAATTTCACATATGGGTGGTATCACTGTCACTTTTATTAGAGTTATGTCCCTTTATTAATGAAAAAATGGTATGTTTGTGGTTTCTGCCCTCTTTCTTTACTTTGCCTCAACCAAATATGATACACTGTGCTTATTACCACCAATCTCAGATCAAGTTTGAAATTGCATTACTTTCATGGTGCACTAGTTTTGTCTCATTTACAGCTAATACATTAATGCTAGCAAGACAAATCTTTGTTTGACTTGCTTGCTTTGCTTGTATCAATGTTTGCTCAAGCATGGCAATTAAGATAGGCGGAGCTTCAGCTTGTATACGTCATTCTTAAATTTTATTGGACGGTTATGTTTGAAGTTAAGGGCACTAAATTTTAAAACATCACAGGATGACAAATATAAAGCGCAATCGTAGAAATGGAAGCCCAAAAAATGTATTTGTTTTTTCTCGAAGATATGCATTTTCATCATCCAACTGAAAAGACTGTCGTCAAGTACTTTTAGAAAAGCAAAATAACTATTCGAACACACCTACTCTGATTTAGTGATTCATTACATAGGTATTTCATTTGACCCATATATTTCATCTTTTAGTAATGTGATTTTTTATGTTATAAAGTCAACCTGTAGCTTTGCTATATAAAAATGATAGAATCTGAAGCGAGATGATGTATCAAATGTTCTTCCTTTGTGCGTTTTTTAGACAAATTATTCATCTCAAACACACCCTAACATAAGAAGGTTCGCTCGTTTTTCTCTTTTTGGTACAATTGTTACCATTTTTTTGATTTTTTTCTTGAGTCACGTAATGGAAGAACAGACAAGGAAATAAGTATACTTATAGATTGATATGTTCTCCGTCTGTATTAATTAAAAAAAAAGGAAGTATTTTCTTCATCAAACTTGATATCATAGATAACCATGTCGTCGACTTGATATCTAACTGTTCTGCTTAACTATGTAATAGATAAATTAATAACTTATGCAAATGGTTGTTTTTTACAATAAAACACTTGTATTTGAGAAGAAAATTGTTATTTTATTTGTTTCTATTCACTTTTAAAAAATTTCTTACTAAAGTAAACATAACAGAAAGCACTTATCGCCTTCTCTATAAACAAAGAATAATCAGTTTGAAGGTTTACAAGCAAAAATTAATCCAAAGTGAGCAATATTCAATAACAATAGACATAATAAATAAAACAATTAAGTCATCCCCCCTTAATTAATTTATCCCTTTTATTGGAAAATCAAGTGCACCTTCTTTATTAAGGTGTGTTTGAGATGAATATTTTGTGTTGAAAACGTAGAAAGAAAGAATATTTGATACATCATCTCGCTTCAGATTTGACGTTATAACATAAAAAAATCACAGTACTAAAAGATGAAATATATGGGTCAAATGAAATACCTATGCAATGAATCACTCGAATCACTAAATCAGAGTAGGTGTGTTCGAAAAGCTTTTTTGTTTTACTAAAAGTACTTGACGACAGTCTTTTCAGTTGGATGATAAAAAATGCATATCTTCGAGAAAAAAACAAATACAATTTTTTGGCTTCCATTGTTACAATTGCGCTTTATATTTGTCATCTTGTGATGTTTTAAAATTTAGTGTGACTGTCCTTAACTTCAAACATAACGTCCAATCAAATTTAAGTATGATGTATACAAGCTGAAGCCCCGCCTATCTTAATTGCCATGCTTGAGCAAACATTAATACAAGCAAAGCAAGCAAGACAAACAAAGATTTGTCTTGCTAGCATTAATGTAAAAGCTGTAAATAAATGTAAAAATTGCTTAATTGTCATTTCCATATCTAACATCAGTTTGCTTCAATCTACTATTTAGAAACTTATACACAAAGCTAATGAAGACATATCAAGTATGAATTTGAGTGAAGACACGTTTGTCATTCTTGAATTATGTCCCATGGTAAATTGAAAAATTGCAGAATTGTTGTATGCTTACAAACAGGGGAATTTCTGTCCCATGAAAACATTTTTGATTAGATTGTTTCAATTTAAGCTTTCGCATCTTCTTATTTTTATATTTGTAGAGAAAAGGTAAACGAGTAAATTTTGATAATTGATTGCATTCTGTAATTAGAAGTATGCTATTTTGAAAAAGCAACTTTAACCATGTTGAATACACACCATGCTGCTTATATTCTTCTTACATGATTTGTACACTGTGAAGGCAAATGCGCTGAGTTGGATGTTTAGGTTTCTATATCCTCTACACTTTGGCAACAATGCTGCATGATCCAAAAGAACTTTACAATAATCCTGGTGTGTATGTGGTATGAGGTCCTGGTTCAGTGGGATTTCTTTAAATGATGCACTAAGACAGTTAGAACATTCAATTATGTCAATTTTTTTCATATTTTTAAATAGATATAGGAAGATGTGGTGTGAGTGCCAATGAGACAACTCTCCATCCAAATAACAATTTTAAAATTAAACCATTATAGGTTAAAGTACGGCCTTCAACACGGAGCCTTGGCTCACACCGAACAACAAGCTATAAAGGGCCCCAAAATTACTAGTGTAAAACCATTCAAACGGGAAAACCAACGGTCTAATCTATATAAAAAGTTCATATCATGATTTTAAAAGAACTTTCTTTTCTCTCAAATTAGAATTTTGGGTACACTCAAATTTGTCCTACTACTTTAGCTGACATGTCTAGTTGTTGTCATATACAAAATTCATTATAAACTAACCAAGTTATAAATAGCATGACCTACATCATGATAAAATAGTAATGATTCCTTTGCCATACTTTTTAATCAGATTTTCCATACAACATGTTAGGAATACCACAATTTTTTTCCATTCATTCCCTTGGTTGATAAAGTCTGAAATTTGATTTTGTCAGATTTAATTGACAACCATCCCTTTTTAATTAAGCATGGAGTTTGGTATTTCTGTTAATATTTTTTCACTAAATGTAAATTCTTTTTTAGAGAAGAAGAAATACTCCATGTTTAGTAAACAACCTGATAAGGGAGATCAGTTTATTGATGCTAAAAGTTTTGTTTTCTCCTATACAAACTGCCATCAGGTAATTATTATATTGAGGATTTAAAACAATAGTTCAACGGCTTTTCGCAAGAAACATATTGCCACCACAAAACATACTGTTACATAAATATATTTTTTCTTGTTTTCACATTTACCATTACAGAGTTATGGAACTTAATTGTTGAAGTTTTTTTTTAAATTGTTGCTTTGAAATGATAAATGGAAAACCTTATGAAATATTGATGTAATTTACTTGACCACAAAACAAAATCATGATTTCTTAACTGCTACTGACAAGGGTGTCTGTGATCACTAAGATGCCTCTTTATTTTCATAAAGATTTATTCTTTTTATAATTTAAGAATATTTATCAGCAAAACTCAAAGCATAATTCTATGTTCTTTTGTTTCAGACCAAATGACATTTTTAGATGTCTTAGAATTGTAAAGTTTAAAACTTGCCATGACTAGATGTTTGACATATATGAATGATGCTTATAGTTTATTTGAATATCCACAGTTACTATCTATGGAATGGTTTGTCAATTGTGCCAAGCAGTATATTCTTCATGGAAGATCTTTTGAAGAAATGTGTGAACATAATGCTCAAGTCTCAGATCAAAATGACAGATTCCAGGTATTTATCACAAAATATAAAATGTCAAAAATTGGTATCTATGAAGATAAGTATGTACGTTATTCTGTTAAAAATAGGAACATGCAAATTTTTACCTGGTAAATATTTGAATAAAGGAATTTTGTGTTATATGTCAATGAGACTGCAAACACCTCACAATACAGAAAAACCATTAAAGACATCAAGAGAACTATAATATGATCTTATGGACAATATTTAATGTTGTTAATTAATTTATGAATGATATTTATTTAATTAGTACGATATAAGGAAGAGTGATATTCCATGCAAGTTGCCAAGAGCATGTCATAATATATTTTTATAGACTTGAAAAATAGAACTTAAACATTATGAGTAAAGGAGGGTAAAAATTTCTGCAAGTATAAAGGTTAAATGAAATACTTTTTGCAGGTTGCACAGAGTTGGAGAATGTTGAAAGCAATTTATACAAAACCAACCGTAACTAAGAACTTACTGAGAACAGAGTCTGTTATGTCTAATGTTAGTGAAAAGCCTAAAGATAAAGGTAAATGAAAATTTTGTTTGGTATAAACCTTAGTCTTGTATTGAGATAAATTTGCTGGCTAGCAGTTGGTGAATGTCTTTCCCACAACAGCACCCCCCCCACCCTAGGGATGTAAATATGTTTTCACTTTCACAAGGTTCCTTTGAACAATATACAATCTAATTATAAAAAAAAAAACAGTGCTATCTGAAAAAAGGTTATGAGAGTTTTGCCCTGGTAGATACAATTTAATTTTGCATATATTATGATTAATATAAAACACAAAAGAAAACAATTTTTATTGCAATTGATGTTGAATTTGGAAACAAAAATATTTTGAAGGTCAGAAGTGGTTATCCTTCTAAAAATGTCTTTCCAGTCACAAAATTGTTATAACATGTACATGTGTATTTTCAGTTAATCAGCCAGATACCCCCAAGTCTACAGAGAAAGATAAACAAACAATGGATGCTACCTCAGGTAACGTGTGTAGTGTTGATCTATTACAGTATAAGGTAATAATTTCAGTTTCATGTATGAAGGCAATTTATCTAGTCCACAGCACAGAAAGGTCCACCAACTCTTTGTAGTCCCCATTCATCTGACAGAGTATATATGCTTCTGGAATTAGACCAATTACAAATAAGATACAAATCAAAGTCAAACTTACTCTGTTCTGAATCTAGAATTATGTTATATCTATAGATAAAGGACTGAAAGAAAATCAATGTCATGATTTTAGAAACATATCTCCAAACTTGGTACAAAACAGTTTTGTACCAAGAGCATTTTTGAATTGAATAGAGTAATAAGATCATATTTGTACAGTATACATCTGATTTCCACATCAATTTTTGTAGATTTGTTTTACTTTTTTGTAGAGGATGATGATATGACTGATACAGACCTGTCCAGTATTGCCAGAGGACAGATTAATCCACCTGTGGAATGGGATATTTTATTTGGAGGAGCAGATGTGGAACAATCTTTTCCAACATTTGGTCATATGGAAAATATTGGACCAGTAAGTCCTAATTGTTTAATAATTTCACATTTCCTGACCGGTGTGAGAAAAGGTTTCTCTAATTTTGGTGCTATTTTCACATTTTCTGACCGGTGTGAGAAAACTATTTCTCCTCACTAGTGAAAAATCTGTTCTCAGCAAATGATTAGTCAAAATTTGATTATGACGTCAAAACGTTTTGTTTTCTTCTCAATTTTCCTATCGTGACGTCATGAAAAAGGCAACCTTGTCTGATGAGGTCACATATAAAGAACACAACTTTCTGAAAACCTTTGAAAAAGAATGATTTAAGTCATTAGAGAAACAGATTCCGACATTCCGACACTATAACTCGTGTATTACGATATTTCTCCACTCTCGACAGTTAAATTTAATTATTTAAAAAGCCCTGCAAGCCTCGCGCTTTAGATAATAAAATTAAATGTCTCGAGTGGAGAAATATTGTAATATACTTGTTGCAGTGTAGGAATCTATATTTCTTCTCACTAGTAAAAAATCTGTTCTCAGCAAATGATAAAAGTCAAAATTTGATTATGACGTCAAAATGTTTTGTTTTCTTTAGAATTTTCCTATTGTGACGTCATGAAAAAAGGGGACGTTGCCTCATGATGTTGCATATAAAGAACACAAGTTTCTATAAATCTTATAAAGAATTATAAGAATCATCAGAGAAACATATTCCAACACTATAACTTGTGAATTACGATATTTCTGCACTCTCAACAGTTAAATTTTAATTATTTAAAAAAACTTGGCAAGCCTCGCTCTTTAAATGATAAAATTTATCTGTCTCCAGTGGAGAAATATTGTAATACACTTGTTGCAGTGTAGGAATCTATATTTCATCAACTTATGTTTACTGAATTCTCATGTTTTCAGCATAATGGCCATATTCAAGGAACAACATATAATAGCTTCTTGAAATTCATTATCAGGCTTCATGTCAGCATGCTGTACTGTGTGAATCTATATATTACAAGCCAAGATTTGAGTGTTCAAAGATAAAAACAAATCAGGAAATGAAAAAAAAACATTGAAAGGATAGTAATTTAGATTTAGTAAAATTTTTATATTTAAAGGATTTTAAATTACCAAAAGAGGCTTTTGTGCCAAGACATGAGATAAAGGATCCCTCAGAGGTCCCTAAACAGAACAATCAAGACTCACCACCTTTAAGTGCAAATGAAACTGAGGCAAACCCTGCAAACAACCACAATGCCAAGGTCAATGAGGACATAAACATGTTATTACTGATGAAAGAAGTTGAGATATCCGAGTTTGCATTTACTGATTGTGTGGAACAAATGTTAAAATACTTTGCTGAAGAGGTAAAATATATGACATAGATAACTGATATACCAAAGGATATTATATCATAGAGCCAAAGAGTCAAAGATTTTTATTGATATCAACACACAAACAATGAACAAACATTATTCATTACAATCAATTATATATCAATACAGAACATAAAAGAAAAAATAACAGATATTGATATTAAAATTCATCCTCTACTATTAATGCGACAACTGTCAGTTATTATTTTGGTAGAAAATACAAACTATTTGGTATAAGATAAATTGATTTGTTTCAACAAACCCTTTTCCTTTCAAAAATATGTGGTTCAGTTCAGATAAGCCTTCTTCTTCCACCAAAAATAGCTGACTGTCATTATATATCCTAATTTATCAACAATCAATCAATCAATCCCAAAAATGTTAAAAATCATTTAGGGATGTTCCACATTTGCAGAAAAAGCATTTATGGATCAAATAATTAGTTGTAAATAGGTGAAGTATAAACATGGTCTACAAAAAGCCAAAATTTTGAAAATTTATCATAATCAAAAGCTTGTTTGCAGAAAAATAAGTAAGTCTCGAAGAAAAGAAGTGCAATTTGTTTTGAAATAATTGAGTGCACTTGTTTTCGCCTAAGCAATACCTTTCATTTTTCATAGATATTCCTATACCAAAATGAAATATCATTCTTGTCTATCTATTTGAAAAACATCGTAACCTTTTTAATAGATATATATTTACTCAATTTAGTTAAATGATATGAGCTGTTCCTTTATAGGGAGATGTACAGACCACAGTATGCATGTTAGTAGTTCTAGGAGAACGAAGACCTAAAATACCTGAAGAGATACAAGATGATTGGTTTATATCTTACCTAGGTAATATTATAGATTATCACAGGCTGACCTTATCAATATACTAGTGAGTCCAATGAACAGTTGACCTGTAGAAAACAACCACTATTAAACATTTCCAATAATAAATGCAAGCAAAAAAATCTGAATTTACACGAAAACGTAGTTATTATGTTAATGATGTTCTTATTTCCTCTGAAGCTATGTTAACATTATTTTTAGTTGGTAACTGATTTCTAACCGCCATGAGGTAGTCTTGTTTATTGAAGAATACAGAATATGTGATTGGAATCACCTCCAAAGCTTTGCACTGTCGAAGCAATTCTATTTTTGGATGGGCAAGTGCATCTTTCAAAGTGAGGTGTATATATTATTTCTATATTTTTTTCAGAGTTATTAGCGAGGTTCAAACTGTGGACTATATCAAACACATTGATAAATTTGAGTCACTTAGGCAGCATTTCTATGATGAATCATCAGTCAACAACTATCAATGTCACATGTAACCAGTGTAATCGTGTGTTAACCAAAGTGGGTTGGCTGTGTCATAAATGTAAATCTGTGATCAATTCCTGTGCTGTATGGTAAGTGTGCTCACATGTAACCAGTGTAATCGTGTGTTGACCAAAGTGGGTTGGCTCTGTCATAAATGTAAATCTGTGATCAATTCCTGTACTGTATGGTAAGTGTGGTCACATGTAACTAGTTTAATCGTGTGTTGACCAAAGTGGGTTGGCTCTGTCATAAATGTAAATCTATGATCAATTCCTGTGCTGTATGGTAAGTGTGCTCACATGTAACCAGTGTAATTGTGTGTTGACCAAAGTGGGTTGGCTCTGTCATAAATGAAATCTATGATCAATTTCTGTGCTGTATGGTAAGTGTAGTCACATGTAACCAGTGTAATCGTGGGTTGGCTCTGTCATAAATGTAAATCTATGATCAATTCCTGTGCTGTATGGTAAGTGTGGTCAACTATAATCTGCACTATGACTGTCTGATGATAAATGATTAATGGCGTGATAATTTTCTGCAAAAATATACTCAGAGTCATGTGAACTTTAAACATGAATAATCCTTGTTTATACATACTTAAAAACTGTAAAGAAAGTTAAAATTGGAGATAAGTTTGATTTTATAATATCAGTAATTTGAATTTAATTTTCTTCCATATAATTCCCACATTCAACAAAATAAATATTCTGATCATTAATTCTTCCCGGTTTAAAGTTACTGTACATAGCAGATTATTAAATCATTTATATTTCAACACTGAATGTTAAAATTGATTAGAAAAGAGGAATTTATGAATCAGTATTCTTACAGTTTTGGCTTGTAACATATGACAGAATATGAGAATAAAACCTGGTTTTTTTTGACACCACAAACATTTATCGTTACAAATATCTATGACTCAAGTGAAAAGCTGTCAGAAAGACTTATGCAAAAATAAGGAGATGTGATATGATTGCTTAATTACACAACTATCCACCAATGTTCAAATGAAGTTATAGACTATTTCCTCACCCAAAAGTACCAGTATTTCGCTAAATTTTTTGTAGATATTACAATAATATTTGAACCAGTTAAATCATTTTTCAGCCACTTACCTGTGAAAGGATTGTTTGTTTGGTGTCAAGGTTGTTCTCATGGAGGTCATATAAATCATATACAGGAATGGTTAACAATCAGTAAACAATGTCCTACTGGTTGTGGTCATATATGTGAATATACCTGATATCTATTATCACAGACAACGCAGAAAAGATGACTCTGCTCCTTAGTGTATGAGTTCAGGAAATAGTTCACAGAGCAACAGGAAAAGAGTATGAAAGACAGAGTAAGTTAGTGTGTGTAAAGCTCCAACAGGGAAATGAACTAATATGATTGAGCAAAGATTATTGACATCAAAGAAATGAATGGTACAGCAGAGGAAAAGTTTACTGTAATGATAAACATTTATCTTAATCAGGGTGCATGAAACAAATTACTGAAAACAAGATCACAAAGATTCTATGGTATTATTATGTTTTATTTTAAATGTTTATAATAACTTTATTTACGTTTTCAAAATGTTTGTTTTTTGTTTATGAATTGTATATCTGTTATTGACAAATTGTTGATAAACACATTTTCCACAGTGTAACAAATAAATCTCAAACTGTTTAAATATGTATGAATACTGTTAACCAACTAGTTTTCAGGACTTTCGCTAAAAGAAAAATAACATGAATACAAATTGTCACGAAAATTTAGTACTTGGATCTTGCCTTGACTTATTAAGAACTTTTAAAAATCATGAAATTGAATGAATGCAAATTGGGTTAGAAAGGCTAAATACAAAATAAAATACCTGTGAAAATAAGTTGGTTTACAGTAATAAATTATTATGATTTATATTTATTTCAATTTTACAGAAGTAGAACAATACAATTATGATAATTGTGATATTGTGTAATTTTTTAAAATGATGCTATTCAAGTCAAGGTTGTTATTTGATGAATATTTTGAATGCTAAAGTTTTTTATTGTAATTACTTTAGGTCCATTTAATTCAATGATGATGTTCTATTTTTACAATGTCTCAGACTCTTCTTGAATTAAAAATAGTTTTTTTTTAAAGAGTTTGAAATATAAATTGTAAATGAGCTAGATGTTCAAATTGAATCTCTGTGGTATACTGTTACAAGAATTATCCTGACAAGTATGGCTTTGAATTGTAACTACGTTATATTACTGACCAAAATTAATAGAATTCAGTGTATTTTGATGAAGATACATGTTAAATGTATTTTCTGATCATCTCAGACACAACTAAGAAAAACATACTTTAAAGTTTGGCATGGTTCAGCTGACCCTGACTTCATTTTCAAGTCATCATTAATGATTAGTGTATGTGAAACTTGTAGTAAAACTTTTATATTTTTTGTCAAACATAAATTCAATCAAGATATGTTAAGCACACGAGAAATTTCAGTGTGTTTACTCTTGTTTGAATTACACATAAGAATAGGTTATCAAAAATACTTAAGCTTAAAATTTACTGGGGATTTGGGATCTCTTCTGTGATTATCATTGGAATAATAGCAGTAGTAGTATACCTCTGTTCAAAAGTCATAATCGCATTAGAAAAAACAAATCTGGGTAACAAATGAAAACCAAGGAAAACAACAACGGGACAACAGAAATACTGAAGTTAGATAGTTAGGAACAGTTGATAATTGAACGCCATGTAAATGTGAATCTTAAAGTAATGCCATAAAGGCAATGAGCTACATTCAAGTGCTAAATTAAAAGTAAATTTATAACATTTATTAAGTACAAGAGATCTTACAAGTCACTGGGTAATAATATATTTATGCAATTGTTATATTGTAATGTGCCAAATTATTGATATTAAATTATGAAAATCAAACTTCTTATTTAGTATACATGTGTATATAAAGCATCTTCTACCTGTGCCCTTGTCCATCTCATTTGCTTCTTAACACAAATATACTATTTACACATTTGAAAATTGAAAAAGCAATACTTTAAACATGTATAATATTTAAAGACAATGAACCATGGCTGAAGATGCAGGGCTGAGTAATATCCTTGATTTGAGATGTGTCAATGCTAACAAAACTGAATACCAAAAATTTCATGCAAATTGGTTAGTGTTTTTGTTGAGCCTGCAAGTACTGTCACAATTTTTTTTTATATGACCTTAACCTCATTTCATAGATCAAGGTTAAGTTTTCATAATCAATATAAAATAAGATTTGGTATGATTGCCAATGAGACAACTCTCCACAAGAAACCAAATGACACAGAAATAAACAACTATAGGTCACTGTACTGCCTTCAACAATGAGCAAAGCCCATACTGCATAGTCAGCTATAAAAGGCCTGGAAAACAATTCAAACGAGAAACAAATGGCCTACTTTGTGTACAAAAAAGTGAACGAAAACAAATATGTACCACATCAACAAACAACAACAACTGAATTACAGGCTCCTGACTTAAAACAGGCACATACATACAGAATGTGGCATGTTAACATTTTATCAGGATTCCAACCCTACCCTATTCATGAACAGTGGTGTAACAGTACAACATAAGAACAAACTATAACCAGATGCGTAGCAGAGGTCGAATCCTGAACAGTCGTGCAAGTATTGACACAACATTCAAGCTTGATACAGCTCTGATTTTGGATTGTGAATAAATAGTTCACACAAAATAAGTTTCTGACACAGAATGAATGTGGTCTAAAATTAAATTGGACATTTACTTATTATTGTCCAATATCCAAAATCTAAATACATGGTAGATTGTGTCCTGGCAATATCACAAGAACCATTACTGATGATTAGTGAAAGTGAAAATCGTCAATATCAAATTTGACCTCCATTTTGTCATCATTATCAACATATTAAAATTTGAAAAGCTTAGATTGAATGGTTCGTGAGTAAATGCAACAACGTGAATGGAAACACCATTTTACGATCTTTCAAGAACCATAACTCCTGAACGGTTAAAGTCAAAATCGTCATTATTTAAATTGACCTCTATTTTGTCATCGGTAACAACATATTAAAATTTGAAAAGCTTTGGTTGAATGGTTCCTGAGAAAATGCACACACACGACTGGAAACACCATTTTTCAATCTTTCAAGAACCATAACTCCTGAACGGTAAAAGTCAAAATCGTCATTATTACACTTGACCTCCATTTAGTCATCAGTAACTACATATTAAAATTTGGAAGCTTTGGTAGAACAGTTCATGCGTAAATGCACGGACATGACTGGAAACTCCATTTTTCAATCTTTCAAGAACCATAACTCCTGAACAGTAAAAGTCAAAATCGCCATTATTGAACTTGACCTTCATTTAGGTGTCAGTAACAACATATTAAAATTTTAAAAGCTTTGGTTGAAGGGTTCATGAGTTAATGCACGGACAACATTTGACTGCCGGCCGCCGAGCATCCCCAAATCAATAACCGACATTTTTGTCACAAAAATCCGGTTGAAAATCTAAATACATGTTTTGATTCAGCATATCAAAGAACCCCAAGAAATCATTTTTTGTCAAAATCAAACTTAGTTTAACTTTGGACCCTTTGGACCTTAATGTAACCCAATTTGAAAACAGGACCAAAAATTTACACTGTTAGATTCAGCATATCAAAATAACCCCTTTATTTCAATTTTTGATGAAACCAAGAAAAATGCTTATTTTTGACCCTTTTGGTCCCTTATTCTTTAACTGTTCGGACAAAAACTCCCAAAATCAATCTCAACCTTCCTTTTGTGATCATTAACCTTATGTTTAAATTTCATATATTTCTATTTACTTATACTAAAGTTATTGTGCAAAAAACTAAGAAAAATGTTTCTTTGTGCCCCTTTTTGGCCCCTAATTCCAAAACTGTTGAGACCAAAACCCCCAAAATAAATCTCAACCTTCCTTTGTTGGTCAGAACCTTATGTTGTTAAAAATTTCATAAATTTCTAATTTATTTTACCAGATATTGTGCGAAAACCAATAAAAATGCTTATTGGTGCCCCTTTTTGGCCCTTATTCCTAAACTGTTAAAACCCAAACCCCCAAAATTGATCTCAACCTTCCTTTTGAGGTCATGCACCTTGCGTTTAAATTTCATAGATTTCTATTTACTTATACAAAAGTTATTAAGTGAAAACCAAATCAAATGCTTATGTGAGCCCCTTTTTGGCCCTATATTCTTAAACCGTTGGGACAAAAAAAAAATCAATCTCAACCTTTCTTTTGCGGTCATGAACCTTATGTTTAAATTTCAAAAATTTCTTTTCACTTCTGCTAAGGTTATTGTGCAAAAAACAATAAGAATGCTTATTAAAGCCCCTTTTTGGCCCCAAATTCCTAAACCATTGGGACCAAAAACTCCAAAACCAAGTTGACAAAGGCTTAGATTATTATATGGATACAAATAGAAATACATCTAACAATCAAAGCGCGAAAGCGCTGTAAAGGCAGTTAATTACAGGTTGTGTGTTTTTCTAGTCCAGTTATATCATTATCTTCCATAGAACAGAGGTGGTTTGTAGAATTTAAGATTTAGAGTTCTTTTTTACCTAGTTCACCTATATCTATAGAATTTGAAATTGAAAGTGAGGCCGAGAAGAAGGACGCACTGTTTGAGCTCAGCTGAAAATTTTTCAACATTCCTGCATTTCACTTGGTTTTGGAAACCTTTGTATAGCACAATCATCCCTACACGTTCACATTTAGTCCCTTTGTATCATACACAATTTTAAATCCCTGATAAACCCGAGAAATCTGTCAGATCCAGATAGTTAGTCTCACATTTTCCCGGCAAGTAGCCATCTTTGTTTGATAAGGGGAAGACATCTTGTCTTTGTTTCTCTTTTTTGTTTTTTTTTGTTTGCTTTCTTTTGTCTTTTTCATTAACTAAATTGGTTAAGACAGGAGGTTACATTTTTACTGGTAAATTTGTTAAATTTATTGAAGGTTATAAAAAAAAAATCCAGTGGTGGTGTCACTCTCGGATAATACCGGCATTTTAACTTGACACTTAACACTCTCATCTGTTATTTATACTGCCATTCTGTTAATATATATGTTCCTGTGCCATTGTACTTTGAATTGAATAAAGAGAAACTGTATTCTCATTTTAACTAGGGTATAGTTGTCTATTAGTACAAAAATTAGTACAGGTGTGTAGCCTCTCATTCTTGTCAACTTGTTAAAGTTATTTAATATAATTACCATCTTGTAATTTTTTTTTTATTTATTTATTTTTTTTTTTTTTTTTTTTTCCCAGTCATTGTTTAATTCAGTTGGTCAGTGTGGTTTTTCCGCGCTACACCGACTATAGGTATATATTATTCTGTGCATTTTAAGTGAGGCATAAATCTGTACATTTTTTGAAACATTTGAAATCTTTTTCCTCTCTGTGTGTATTATCTGTATTAAAACTATTGTTGGGTTTATGTCGTTGATAAAATTAACCAAGTTTGGAAATAAGCATATTGAGGGACCTACAGGAAAAAGGACTCTTAGACCTGTTATACTAGCAGATAGTAAAGGCGTCAGACTTCAACAACAGTTCATTCACAAAGACCAGAGTAACATCATCTGGTGGTGCAAGAGAGGTAGGAAAGTACATGAGGCTATTGATTGGTTAAAAACAAATCTGGAAACAGAAATTCAACTCATTGGAGATATTTGGCTGTACATTTGGGTCGGCACTTGCAATCTTACGTCATTTGATCGCAGTACGAGATACATCTGCCTTTCATCTACAAAATCTCAAGAAACAGTAGACCAAGTCACGACAACATACAAAGAGATAATTCAATTATTTGCTAAATACCCAAATTGTAAACTCACCTTTCTGGAAACGCCATTTTATTCGATTGTCAACTGGAATTCAAAACAAAATCACAAAAACCCTTCAACATTTCTGGAACAAGATCATCTACTCGAACAGCAAGTTATTTTATTAAATAAAGAAGTCAAAAACATCAATTCCTCTCTTGGCACACACTCCCCGGATTTCTCCTACGACTTGTATAGAACCTCAAACTGTAAAACAGCAAACCACAAGGGAAAGAAACAACGAAAATACTTCAACGTCGCTCTTTATCCAGACGGAATACACCCTGACCCAGTTCTGGCCAAAGTCTGGTTAAAGAAGCTTGTAGTGCAAATCTTCCGTGACTGTTGGACTAAATAAAAGATAACTCAATACAGTTGTAGAGAGATATAAATCAATACATATACAGGTTATAGTCGACTTTTTCTCATTTTTAGATCTTAATCAATAGGTTCTTGTTGCAATATATCACATGTTGTAATCTGACATTTAGTATTATTTTAGATTTTAATCACAATATCTGACTACGATACATCTGCAGTGTCTGTGTTATAACCTCAGTGTAAGGTTATACCAATTTTATATTTGTATTCTTAAAAAAAAAAAAAAAAAAAAAATCCTTTTATTTTCTTTGTATTCCCATATTGTTTGTCATTTTAACTGTCATCTTGGTTGTCTTTTAATTTGCTGCATTGTATTTTGTCTCCACTGTTATTTTTAGATATACCCAAATTTTAGATCTAGAGACTGCTCTCATTTACTTGTTTTTTTATTTGGTTTTAAGTACATAATAAATATAAAAGAAGTACATTGTAACCTTCTTAAAGTACTTGTATTTTGATACTGTTTGTCCTTAAATTCTGATATTGTTTGTCTTTTAATTTGGTGCATTGTATTTATATTCACTATTAATTTTAATCAGATCCAATTTTTAAAACTAGAGAAAGCTTTCATTTTTATTTTAAAAGTCTTTCCTCAGTTAAAAGACATTTTTAGTAAGTAGATAACAATTTTAAAAGAAGTACATTGTAACTTTTTTGACAGAGTCATTTAATTCTAGACCTGTAATCTGTCCTACATTTAATTACCATAACTTAAATATCTACAAGGAGATTTACATAAAACTCACTCTGTATCTTAACCGTCTCCGTACTTTGTCTATTTACTTCTAATTATATTATTGCGTACTGATATCCAGTAGTACAGCTACATATATTAATATCAAATCATCAGCTCTGGTCATCTATCTGGCACAAACATAATTCACCAGGTTATTACCAGTTACTCCTCCACCCCTCTGACTGGTCAGTGTGGTTTTTCCGCGCTATACTGGTTCAGTTGGGCTTCAGTCTACTCGCAGCCTTAGTCAGTGTGGTTTTTCCGCGCTATACTATACTGCCAGTTTTCCGCTCTAGAGTATACCCTCATTGGTCAGTGTGGTTTTTCCGCGCTATACCAAACACTTAACACAGATTGTTACTAATAGCAGGGTGAATTGTGGTGGTGCCAGGTGAGACACTAGTGATTTTTTATTTTTTCTTTGGATAACCCTTCAATCAAGGTTTTATTCTAACAGTCAGTAAATTCAGTACGGAATCAGATAAACATCATGGATAGATCAATGGAGACAAGAACATACAAAAGGGCTCTATCAACGGGCAATTTACAGCAAGTCAACCAGACAACAAAGAGTAACAGAAATTATGCTATCAATCGAGAGAAGGCTATGGAGACCAAAACTGCGAAATGCAACTACCAACATCTAACCTTTGAGATGAAAGCTGGTAAAAACTTTGTAGTAGAATTTAGTACAGCAGCATATGAACTTGCAAAATCTAGATTATTAACGTTACTACAATCAAGGGATATATCTACCAACTATACTGTACTCGAGCAACACGGAGTGGAACTTTCTAATCTCCAGATTGACTCCTGTTACAAAGTTTATAACAGAAAGAACAATAACCAACCAGGAAACCTGCTCAAATTTACTATCAACCTTTTCCACACTACAAACAAAATGACAGTTAATGGAAACAGAGTTGATATCTTTATCAATGAGATCTTTGACAGTCTTTGCTCTGAAATCAAAAGTAAATTTAAGGAACTAAACATCTGTAACAACACTATCCAGTCACAACTCACAAATTTAAAGGATTGTTCTTCAACAGTCATTCTGCAGGATGGAAAGAACAACTCACAATTAGTGTCATTGCAACCAACAAAAGTAAGAAGTAATATGGAGAGTAAAGGAAAAACCACCTCAATACCCGCAATCATGGATGCCACTGAAACATCTAGTACTCAGACTGAGGAGAAAACCCGTCAAATTCTATGTCCTAAATGTGAGGATCCAGTAGAAAACGAAGGCATAGCCTGTGATTCCTGTGACAACTGGTACCATTACATATGCTCAAACATCAAAGAAGACGATTTGAAACTTTATGAGGGTTCTGATTATCACTGCCAGCAGTGCAATGACGACTTATTGTATTCAGAACAAGCCAATATCCTAGATGAAAGAAATGACAATAATAATGAAGGAATAATAACAGCTGACCTTGAGCTACCTCGTTCTTACACAGATCAACACACTGAGGAGGAGAATGAAGATCATACAACTCCAAAGAAAATTTTCTATGATTTAGAAAACCAACAAGCTCAAAATGGGATCAACATCATAAACTCCCCAAGCATACCAAAAGTAATTGATCAATCAAAACATATACAAGCTACAGTTGTGTCTGATATTACTCCTATGGCAGATGCACCTAAACAAAGGTCCCTTGATCCAACCACTCGAACGAAAGGGAAACAAGAACACAAGAGGCAACCAAAAGCTAAACCATTTGACTCTGAACAACATATTAATACCATTCAGAAAACAAGAATTATAAATTTGGAAAATGAGGTTAAACAACTCCGGAATGTACTGCAAACTTTCAAGGACTATGGCAGAACGGAAGTAAATACACAAAATAGAGACGGAGATCTTAATATACCACCTAGAGCTCAACTCAGAGAACAACTACCTCAACAAGAAACATGCTGCCCCAAAAGAACTGTCCAATGCAATCACAGGGAAGACCTCCTAGAAACTAGACTTAAGCTATTGGAAAGTCAAATGGTACAAAACATGATTATCAACTCTTCACTTATCAATCAGCTCTCTTTACAGGTCAGACCTCTACATCAGAATCCTTCTTCCTATCCATCTCCACCTTATTATGCTCAAAATCCATATATACCATTCAATGGACAAAATCAAATGCATCAACATTATGTACCTCATCCTATCAACATTCAGCACAATCAACCATATTCATCTTATCCGGTCCATAACCAGCATCACCATACCTCTGTACCATATCCTCACAATCACTTCAATCAACCATACATACCTCATCATGGACAACCACCTCAACTGTTTACAGGAGTACCTACTCAGGCTCGAACAATTCCAGATATAACTCAAGGTCACAGAAGTCATCCTAACGCCTTTTACCTCCATAGTCAATCTGTCCAGAATAGAACAATCAATACGGGCAATCCTGTATTAAGGAGCAACCATCCTCCACATGCATACCCACAACAGCAACGAAATCCTCATCCTAACATCATGACTACAGCTACTGCATCTGCTCAACAACATCAGAAAGTTGTCCCAAGTAAGATCCATAATGTACTCAATTATGATCCATTGAACCAACATCTCGCAGGACAATGCTCCCAACTACCTGGAGACATATCATCGGACCAAGACAGTGTTGCACCACAGATTATACACTCCTCTCATCCAATCGTACACGATCAGATTCATCATGATATGTCTTCCTCTACCTCAGAGAAGCCAGTTCATCGCACAAATGGTACAACGGCTCGGAACAACAAAGGGTCTATTCACAGGACAGTGGTATCTGACAAACGTCAACAACGGGGACACTTATCTAACCCGCCCAAAGATGATAACATCACAGCAGAGGAAAAGAACCACCTTTTTCAGAAGATGAGCCTCAACGAACAGCCACCGGATCAGCTTCTTCAGGAGGAACTACTTCTAACAGAGAGAATATCAGAATAACAACCTGTAATATAGAGGGAGTGAGATCAAATACATCTTTTCTCCAGCTCCTATCTCAAGATTCGCACATTGTATGCCTGCAAGAACATTTTCTCTGGGATTGCCAAGCAAATATGCTACACTCAATCCTCCCTGACCACGATAATCACACTAGATGCCATGACACAAACGAACCGTTATCAGGCTTTAAACTTCCTAGAGGGCGTGCAGGAGTATCTATCTTATGGCCAAAACAATGGAACAGCCAAATTCAAAAACTTCCTGATGGAAATGAGAGGGTGATAGCTATTCTGATTTCATCAGACATTGACGTATGTCTTATAAACGTCTATATGCCAACTATGGACAAAGACTCGTCTTACGAATATGGAGAATGTCTCGACCTCATTCATAACATAGCAACAAAATATCTGAATACTCACGCTATTATACTCTGCGGGGATCTGAATGGGACAATTCTACAAACCAGAAATAATAAGCATGATCAATTATTAAAGGAATTCATTCAAGAACTTAACCTTACTGCTGATAAAGATAAATCTGACAAGCAAACTTTCTTTCACCATTCAGGACAATCAAGTTCCCAAATAGATTATATCTTCTCTTCTAAAGAAAATCTGTTTAAAAACTATACAATATGGAACATTTCACCCTCAAATGTCTCAGCTCATGTGCCAGTATCAGTAACAACTAACATTACCATTCCAACTGATGTAACCAAAGCCAATAAAGAAATCCAAACAGTTCATAAACTTCAATGGGACCAGACCGATCTCCCTCTCTATACAGAATCTATTCAGACTGAAATCTCAAAGCTGCAATTGTCTCAAAAACCATCTAACAGTATCCAAAATATCACAAAAGCCTTACTTGCAGCCTCAAACAAAGCAGTACCAACCAAACCCATCAAACTGAAAGGTCCAAAATGGAAGGCATCACCTAGAGTAAAAAAACATCTAAAAAACTGCAAACAACTATACTCAAAATGGAAATCCGAAGGCAAAAAAGCAGACCACCCAGTTAGGATACAACTAAAAGCAGAAAAGAAAAATCTCCGCAGTCAGCAAAGAAAGGAACATGCTGAAGATAGACTGAATTTATATCAGCAAATTATGGATAATCCATCCACAGACTTATTTTACAAATTAATAAACAGGAATAGATCTAAACCTAGAACAAATTCAACAGGTATAGATATAGAGGGCGAACTAGAATTTAATCCTGCTATACAGAGAAAGGCATTCGCAAAGTACTATGAAGATCTTAGTATACCAAAAGAATCAAAATTTGATAACTCATATCTGGAACTATGCCAAATAAGGCAGCATCTCGTGGAAGAAGTTCTATATAACCAACAAACAACAATAGAACCATACAAAGAAGATGACGTCTCCAAAGCTATTGACAATTTAAACAGTGGCAAATCACCTGATGAGTACGGACTATGTGCAGAACATCTAAAACTTGCTAAAGAAACAGTCACACCAACGCTTACAAAGATATTTAATGATATACTCATTCACAGAATTGTCCCAATTGAATTCAAGTCTGGAATTCTAACTCCTGTACTTAAAAAGGAAAAAAATCAATGCCTAGTCTCCAGCTATAGAGGAATCACGGTTACCCCTGTGATATCAAAACTCCATGAACTCTGTATACTTGGCAAACTCAGTATTACTCCTAACACTGATCTACAATATGGATTTACAGAAGGGTTATGTCCACTTATAGCTAGTCTCATTATATCAGAATGCAAATGTGAACGGAAAAACAACGCTCTTTATCTGGCTACTGTTGATGTCCAATCTGCCTTTGATGTAGTCCAGCATCTGATACTCCATGACAAAACGCTAGATAGGAATATACACCCAGATCTATGGTTTGTCATCAAAGACCTATATTCTGGCCTTACTTCCAAAGTCAAATGGCAAGGAGAACTTAGTGACAGCTTTAATATACTCCAAGGAGTTAGACAGGGAGGTATACTATCAACTCATCTGTATAAAATATTTGTAGAGGATCTCCTTGTAGAATTAGAGAAAAATGCAACAGGATTCAGTCTGGGAGATATTTACTGTGGAGCGCCTACATGTGCCGATGACATCGCCCTGATAAGCTCTGATCCAGCAGAACTACAAATAATGCTAAACACCATTGGAAGATATGCAAATCAACATCATTACAATATCCACCCAACAAAATCGAAAGTTATCTGCTACGGATCTGCAAAGAATCACAGAACAAACAACTGGAAATTATCAGATAATACAATTGAACTCTCAAACGAAACTACTCATTTAGGCCTAAAAAGATCAAGCAAAAAAGAAAATGAAGTAAATATAGAAGACCGTATAAAATCTGCACGAAGAACAAAATATGCCCTTATGAATTCAGGACTGCATGGTACAAATGGATTAAGCCCTAAAATCTCCTACACAATATATAGGACATATGTGCTACCAAGACTTCTATATGGTCTTGAAATCCTTTCTTTAACAAAGACCCAGATTCAGATTTTGGAGAGGTTCCATATTGGTACTCTGCGTGCAATACAAACTCTTGCCACAAGAACAGCAAAACCTGCGGTATACTTACTTCTCGGAGTTCTCCCTGTAGAAGCAGAAATTCACAAGAGAAAATTGACATTCTTACATTCTCTTACAACCTGCTCCAACAATAAAATAAAAGAAATCATCAACAGACAAATTGCAGTGAATTTTGACAACAACAACAGCTTCTTCTTCCAAACTGCATTATTATTAGCAAAATATAATCTACCAGATATCTTTGACAAAAACATCTCAATTCCATCAAAACTATCCTGGAAGAAACTAGTAAAAACAGAAATCACATCCCTATGGACCCTCAAACTCAAAGAGGAAGCTCAACAAATGTCCTCTCTAAAATTTCTAAACCTCAACTTTGGCAATGCAGACTCAACTCATCCTGTATGGGACTCAGTAGAGCAGAATCTGATAGAAATTCGAAAAGCCTCAACTAAAGTAAGGATGCTCACAGGGACTTACATGGTACAAGCCGACAAGCACAAGTTCAGCCAATATACAATTGACCCCATCTGCCTGCTATGCCACAGGGAAATAGAGGATATACTGCATATTCTTACACAGTGTCCAGTTCTATGCAATGAGAGAAAAGAATACTTCACTCCCATTAAACAACTTGTGAATGAAAACTCTCCTCCTGGAACTTGGGAGCTGCTATTTAACAATAAACTAGCAGTTACACAACTTGTATTGGATTGTACAAAATATACGAAACAACTTGGATTCAAAGAAGAGTTAATTCTTAAACTGGAATCGCTTTCAAGACACTTCTGTTTCAAGCTTCATTACAAGAGGATATCTCTACTGAAAAAGCTAGACGAATGACAGTTATCATTAAGATACAGATACTGAAATATAGACAATGGAAAATTCAAATAGAAGACTAAATTTTATAAACTAATGTTATAGTATATATAGTTATTTCACTATATTTTATAACAAATATTCAGTGTTGTTATAAAACTCTAAGAACCTATTTGTTGGTAAAATGATTGACTAATTATTTGAGTTAAATGACCTCTGTAGATCGGTTTATCTTTTTAATGTAAATAATTTTATATTTTATATGATATGATTCTGTTTTTTCTGCAATTCACTGTCTATGTATAGTGCACCACCTCTGGATTTTACCTTAATGTAATATATTTTATCCTTGTTTCTTCCCCCCTTTTAAATATTTTGATATTTTAATATTACCCGTTAAGGGGTGTTCCTTATAATAGGAAGCTTATACGAAGAAAAGAAAGAAAGAAAAAGAAGAGGAGAAATTCGAACATTTCCGGATCTATTTCTGGCCAAAAGACCCCCAGCAAAGATTGAGTATGAAAAGATGAACCTCATGACTTAAAAGTCAGGCCTTAAAGCACTGCCTTTAAAAACAGAGTGGACACGGCGTGAATATCCCAACAACAAAAATACACTTACGTCCATATCTGAGATACTATAAGCAATACGTCTACTATATTTGGTGAATAAAATGATTGTAAGTTGTATATTTCCAGGTGGCAGGTGTCATCTGACCGTGACCTGGTTTTCATGGTTTAGTGGTAAAAGTTAAGTTTTTGTGTAATGGAGTTTTTTTTCCATACTGTGTATGCAATGGATCAACTATATTTGGTGTAGGGTAATGTTTTATGATGTACTTATTAGTGTGGCAGGTTTTATTTGACTTCAACCTCATTTTCAAGGTTCATTGCTCAGTGTTAAGTTTTTATGTTTGTCTTTTTTCTATAACTTTAAGCTGTATAGGTCAACTATATTTGGTGTATTGAATGATTGTAAGGTGCAGATGTCTGTGGCAGGTGTCCTTGACCTAATTGTCATGGTTCATTGGTCAATGTTAAGTTTCTTGGCTATTTTTTTTTCATAGATACTATCAGCCACAAGTCAACTATATTTAATGCATAGATTTTCTGTCTGGAATGGTTCATTTAACCTTTAAATCATTTTCAAGGTTCAAAGGTCAATGTTAAGTTTTCCCTGGATATGTTTCTACAAAACTATAAGCAATAGGTCAATATAGGTGGGTTTTTTTCAATAAAAAAAAACATGACAATTATTCTTACACAGTTTTATAAGTCTGCATTATCAAATGCTCTAACAAAATAACTGAAAAGTGAGAATTCCCATGTTAGTCTTTTGATATTTAACATAAATGTGATAAATATAATAATACAATATTATGTCCTCTTCCATGATTCAACCTATAGGTTCTCTTCATTTGTCAAAATACCTTTTTGTCCAATTACAAAGGTTCCTCTGGAAATTTAGTCATGAACAGTGCAATAGTATCTGTATCCTTAATTCTTTTAGAAAATACACTTAATATTTCTTATCGTGGAAATAATAATGAGAATGTCTTCCATTTGGAATTAGTATTTTAAAGGAACTTCTATTCCATGACAAATCATAAGACAAGTAATTTAAATCAGTTATACATTTAATAAAAATAATCTTTTATTTCATGAAACTTTATAAATAGATGCAATAACATAATAATGAATTAAATATGCAAATAAATATATTAATGCCATTTTGTTTTAACATAAGTACAAAAGACACAACTTTGTTGTACAAGTTAATGAATCTTATCTATATATAGATTGCTACATGTCATTTTAACACTGTAAATCAACGTTAAAGTTAAGGTAGATCTGGTGTCTTCTGCCATCTTGGATTTTAAAATAGAATAAATTTAGTTAAGGTCTTAAATGAAATAAACAAAATTTGAGAGCAATTAATTTGTAGTGCTTTACATCTAAATGAACAAAATAATGAGTTTTATCTGACTTTTTACAACTGTTTTGGAAAATAAATGGGAAATGTGTCCATGAGACACAGATGATCCCCCCTTGCATATAACGGTATAAAGGACATAAATCAAGAACAGTAAAAATGAAATAACCAAATTTGTACTTGAACTGACTTTTGTATCACCAAAATTAATCTTTCAAAATTTTGGTAACTGATTTATCGTCTTTGTACGTTTAAATTTGGTATTTTCTTCAAAGTCCTCAAAAATCTCAATTTACAGTATTACAAATGACAGTGAAATGGTTTTCAAGTTAACCACATTTTTATTTGTAATAGAACATGGATATCAATATATCAACAGAAAAATTACTTGTAATGTTCTTACTGTTAAAAATCACAGATCTTTTAAATAAAATTAAATACAGTTAACCTAGAGTTTCAATAATGAATAAGCTCTTTGGTGATCAATATTATGATAAAATATTAAAATATGAAACTAAAAAAGTACATATATAACAAATATAAATATAGCTATCACCTTTAATCGTATGAGCAAATATGTTTGATGTGTGAATATTCATTTAAAGCTCAGTAGCCCAAAAAACATGAATACATTAATCTGTGAGTCTACCTTATAATGTGCAAGTGATATAATTTTTTTCATAATAACGTACCATATTAATGAATAAGAAGAACAGTTCAAAATATATAACCACAACCTGCAGTTAAAGACTAGGGGTAAGACTTGTAGAAAACTCGGAAACAATAGGACAAGAAATGTGGAGACAAAACAATGAATACTATAAGGTGATACCTTTACACATATATGAATTATAATACTTGAGACGAAAAAAAGCAAGAGCATATGAACAAAGTACATATCTAATATAAATTAAAGCACTTTACTTCCAATATTGGGTAAAAACAAAACAAATTACTCAGATTTCTATTTAAAGCATAAGTTACAAACAGAAATTAATACAAATACAATGTTTTTTAGGTAAAATAAATAAAGACGTTTATTGTATAGCAATATAATATTTCCAACAGAAAGTAACCAAAAGTTATCGTGCAATAAATTCTATTATTGCACTAGTGCAATATATCTTCTAAATTCATGACGTCATCAACGACAAAACGTCAGTTTATACCAATTTATACTTCTAAATATTATATTGCTATACAATAAAAGGGTTATTACATGAATATTGGGGAATATTGTCCCTCGTAGAACATATATTACACTTGCAAGCTCGTGCAATATAAAATTCTACTCGGGACAACATTCCCCAATATTCATGCAATAACCCTATAGTATTGTCACATGTGAAGTAATTATAGATTACAACATGTTCCTTCCATATCAGCTCTAGCATCCTCCATTGACTCTCATATTAGCCCAAGGTGCTAGTCAAGAGCTCAAATGGTTGGTAGGATGATGACAGTGTCCATATGGAAAAGGGCATGTTATAATCTATTTATCACATATAATACGAATCCTTAAACAATTAAAACAAATTTATTATATTCCATCTGGCAAGATCAAACACTTTTTGTCTTCCATTGAAATAGATTCATCATTACAAAGCTCCCAAACCATTAAAATTTATAACCCTTAAACATTATGCAAAATTTTCTTTAAGTATTGATGTTTTTTATTTATTTATAAATTCCCTTGTCATTGAAATCGACATTCCCCATCTATAAATTTTGTTTCGAAAGCTTAAGAGGACATAATGGGGCACAAAACTACTTATAACATCATAACAGGGCACAATAACTGGTTATTTGCACAGGCAGGAATATGACTAACCAGACTAGGACAAGTCTGAAGTTATTGTGCATGTTAAACCCAATGTTTAACTCAGAAAATATAAAGGTGCAAAAGGACATATGTTGTGTTGTCTCCATACTTTGACATGTCAAACTGCTCAGAGAAGATAACAGACATATTTTTGTAGAATGATTATGGTTTCCACTAAATGCTGATTTATTCTTTCCTATGACCTCTTATTGCTGACTGCTGTAATCATTGGTGAAGACAGCCTATCATTTTCTGTTAGAGAGTTCTTCTTTCTATCAACTGATCAATGTTGAATATTCTGGCAAGAAAATTAAGCTTTCTGCATTTGTATGATTTCCACAATCGACTAAAGGATAAGTATTCACTGTCGTCTGTTCTTGATGTCCAAGAGAGGAATACGTGGCTGTTGTCCTGAAATTAAAAAAGTATTCAATTTAATGTCTGTATATGATAAATGGCACTTAACTTTTATTACATTTTAAATAGTAAATACAAAATTTGAGATACAAAATGAAAACAATGCTATATCTTTGATTGGAAATTCACCAGTACACCTTAATTTAAAATGTTGAATTTGCAATACAAATACTTGTTAACTATTATTTATGGTGACCTATGCCATTTATGCTAGATGTGAACTTCTATGTCATTTATTCTATGATAGAGAGTTGCACGTCTCATTAGCAATTATACCCCATCTACTTAAAACATTTTTATGCATAAATTTGATTTGAAACTGAATGCTTGCTGTACAACTTACATATAATACAGATTTAATCAGGAAAAAATATTTCGGAGAAGAAACTAAAACATTATATGCAAAAATAACCTGATTTTAAACATTGACCTTTTTTCTGAAATAACTAAAATCATGTATAGCCCTGACAATCATTTTGATCTCCATTTTCACACCAATGAGTGTTTTCAGCCATCCTGGACCCTTTCATAATGAAATCATTAAGATAAAACAGTGCATCCCTCAAGTTTCAATCTTTTTTCATATGTACACCTCAATTCTTTCTTTTCCCCTTTTCTTATTTTTTCCCCTCTGATTAATAAACTACCATGGTGAAATATTAGAATGTATATTAAACTTACAGAAATATCATCACATACTGAGTAAAGAAAGGTTCTGGATTATTACATCTGCTCCTGTAAAAAATATAAACATTATTAAGTGTTGTCTTTGTTAGCTATATATAGTCTTGTATTATTTTTAATTCTAGTTCATCTACCTTTTTTGGAGTGTAGTATATGAACTAGTACACATTTTTCTTGGAAGAATTCCCCCAAAATTTTGTTTATTCTGATGAATTTTTACTGGCATTCTATTCTGACTCTATACTGAGAATAAAACAGATCAGCTTTTGCTTCCAATACATTATTTTTGTTCAAATGTCTTCTCCCAAAATAGGAGTAAATGTTTGTCAAGATGGCATTTTTATCTGACAATCAATATGGAAAAAACCAGGTAAATGGTGCCCAAGTTTTATTTATTCATACTTTATCTCTCTCTCTCTCTCTTTCTTATTTTTTTTGTTTCAATATTATTTTTTTCTTTTGTATTTGTGCACACAAGTGTGCATTGTTCATAATTGTTGCATCAATGGTAGCTACACCACTGTTAGACAAGTTTCACAATTTTTACTCAATAATATACTTACGCCATTGCTGCCAATCCGTTATCTTTACTGAAAGTGATTCCAACATTGACATCAAATTTTCTTGTTGATCTCATTGGTACATTTAAAGTAAAGCTAGACACAGTTGTATTTATGACTTTAACGTTGAATTGTACTGCTATAGAAGTCTGTGTTAATGTTATAGGAAAGTAATTCAAGTTGGAAATATTGAATGGATACTGAAAAGAAAAATAATACATATATGTCATATGAGTTGTACAAACAAGACTAAAATATTTAGATTTATACGCAAAATAAATAAATAATTTGTTCTCAAGATAATAAGTGGGTCTCATTGGGGTCTTAGCGTGACACGGGATTGCCGATTTTTTGTAAGCGTGACGCGTGAAAGTCAAATTATTGTGTCGTGAAAACGGGAAATGATAAAAATATGAGAATTGCTTACGTACATAGTGTAAGCGGGATACGAGAATCTGACAAAACAGTAAGCGGGATCCAGGATCGTAACCCCCCAATGAGACCCCCTAATAGCATAACCCCCATTTTGAATATATTGTACATACTGATATATGTGTATGTGGGTATTTTTAAAAATGATAATTGGTGTATGCCTGTATGTATGTTTGTGTGATAGATATTATTATAAATAAGTTTGTTTTCATTGCTAAATGTATGTATATCTCTGTACCATTGTATCTTACGGTTTATGAAAATAAAGATTATTATTATTAATATGTAACTTCAAATCAGACCTACCTAATGCAGTTAATCAAAGTGCTTGAAAGCACTGAACGGTAAAGATTGCTTCAAATTATGTGAGTAAAAATTAAATATTGCATTGGTTGCACTTGATTTAACAGCTATTCTAGACAAAAGAAGATAACTGCAATTTTTAAAGAATAGGTTGATAATGACATAATTTATATTTTTGGAACAGATATTAGATTCTTGCACCATGCAAAAGTTATGTAATTTTCTTGACAAGTTTAACATCAGTTTGTGTCTTGAATATCTGAGCATATATTACATTGATAAATTTTAGGAAATGTTAAGAATAGGATGTATAAAATGTTATGATCAATGCACTTTATTTTTGTATCAAAAAGGTAGTGATCAGCCTTGGAACATTTAGATATCAAGTCAGTCCCATAAGGTTTTGATTGAATTTCATGCAATCTTTACCTAAAAATCAACATTTACATACTTGATGATGTTGTCCTGCTGACATTATTTTGAAAGTAAATAAAATCTTTCACAGAACTACATGAACTAGTTGGTGTTTATCTGCTCATTTAAACTTTGGAAAGTGAACTGTCCTATTGAATAAATTAAATAGCCTGAAGAGATAAACAAACGGACAGACCAACGGACCCACAGACCAGAAAACATAATTCCCCTCTACTATCGTAGATGGTATCGTAGGTGGGGCATAACAACGGTTAAATTAAGAAACTAGGAAACTGTAAATACTTTCTTTATGAGTTTTTTTTACTTATCTGGTATTTACCATGCTATTAATAAAATTGAGCAAGGAAATGGGGAATGTGCTAAAGAGACAACAACCTGACCATAGAGCAGATTCTTTAAGTTAGTTTGACTAATTTAATGGTATCTTAATTTGTTTTGTTTTCTATTCTAAAGATTATTTTTTACAAAACATGAATTAATTATTGTCACAATGTAAATAACTCTTTATGAAGTTATAGAAACACAGAGAAACTAGAGGCTCTAAAGAGCCTGTGTTGCTCACCTTGGTTTATGTGAATATTAAACAAAGGAAGCAGATGGATTCATGACAAAATTGTGTTTAGGTGATGGTGATGTGTTTGTAAATCTTACTGTAATAAACAGTCTTGCTGCTTACAATTATCTCTATCTATAATGAACTTTGCCCAGAAGTTTCAGTGGAAAATGTTAATAAAAATTTACAAATTTTATGAAAAGTGTTAAAAATTGACTATAAAGGACAATAACTCCTAAGGGGGTCAATTGACCATTTTGGTCATGTTGACTTATTTGTCAATCCTACTTTGCTGAACATTATTGCTGTTTACAGTTTATCTCTATCTATAATAATATTCAAGATAATAACCAAAAACAGCAAAATTTCCTTAAAATTACCAATTCAGGGGCAGCAACCCAACAAAGGGTTGTCCAATTCATCTGAAAATTTCAGGGCAGATAGATCTTGACCTGATAAACAATTATACCCCCATGTCAGGTTTGCTCTAAATGCTTTGTTTTTTGAGTTATAAGCCAAAAACTGTATTTTACCTCTATGTTCTATTTTTGCTGTGGCGGCCATCTTGGTTGGTTGACTGGGTCACGCCACACATTTATAAAACTAGATACCCCAAAAATGATTGTTGCCAAGTTTGGATTAATTTGGCCCGAAAGTTACAGAGAAGAAGATTTTTGTAAAAGATAACTAAGATTTACGAAAAATGGTAAAAAATTGACTATAAAGGGCAATAACTCCTAAAAGAGTCAACTGACCATTCCGGTCATGTTGACTTATTTGTTAATCTTACTTTGCTGAACATAATTGCTGTTTACAGTTTATCTCTATCTATAATAATATTCAAGATAATAACAAACCAGATGCTCCGCAGGGCGCAGCTTTATACGACCGCAGAGGTTGAACCCTGAACGGTTGGGGCAAGTATGGACACAACATTCAAGCTGGATTCCGCTCTAAATTTGGATTGTGATTAAATAGTTGACACAGCATAGGTTTCTGACACAGAATGAATGTATTCAAATGAACTTAAAATTTTTGTTTTCTCTTAGAGCAATTCACTATGCTGCTGAATATTAATCCTCTCAAAAAAATGTTTGAAGAAATTTTCTTTTTATTTATGAAATTTCAAATGAGAAAAATTTAACCCAATTTTTTATTCACATCCCCCTTTCCCTTATTCCAAAACTAATCTCAATTAAAATGTCTAATGGAGTTTGCAACAATTACTACTCATTTAAATACATCATAAAATATTAAGATGTAAAAAAAACTGCTTGTTATCACTGAATGGTAAAGATTATTTTAATTTATCAGTTGGTAGTAAAAAGTGAATAAACATTGTATATTGTATATAACAAAGATTTAAGTTGATTCTGAACAAAGAAAGATAACTCCAATTAAAAAAATTCTTGCAGATATTTCTTGCTTACTATACTGGACAAAGAAAGATAACTCTTAATTAAAAAAAAATTTGCTATTTCACAATATTGTGAAATTAGATATTTCTTGCCATTGCACAATACTGTGCAATTGAAAAGACTTGCTATTGCACAATACTTAATATAATAAATTTAGATCCTGATTTGGACCAACTTGAAAACTGGGCCCATAATCAAAAATCTAAGTACATGTTTAGATTCAGCATATTAAAGAGGCCCAAGAATTTAATTTTTGTTGAAATCAAACTTAGTTTAATTTTGGACCCTTTGCACTTTAATTTAGACCAATTTTAAAACTGGACCAAAAAATAAGAATCTACATACACAGTTAGATTTGGCATATCAAAGAACCCCAATTATTCAATTTTTGATGAAATCAAACAATGTTTAATTTTGGACCCCGATTTGGGCCAACTTGAAAACTGGGCCAATAATCAAAAATCTAAGTACATTTTTAGATTCAGCATATCAAAGAACCCCAAGGTTTCAATTTTTGTTAAAATCAAACTAAGTTTAATTTTGGACCCTTTGGACCTTAATGTAGACCAATTTGAAAACGGGACCAAAAAGAATCTACATACACAGTTAGATTCGGCATATTAAAGAACCCCAATTATTCAATTTTGATGAAATCAAACAAAGTTTAATTTTGGACCCTTTGGGCCCCTTTTTCCTTAACTGTTGGGACCAAAACTTCCAAAATCAATACCAACCTTCCTTTTATAGTCATAAACCTTGTGTTTAAATTTCATAGATTTCTATTTACTTATACTAACGCTATGGTGCGAAAACCAAGAAAAATGCTTATTTGGGTCCCTTTTTGGCCCCTAATTCCTAAACTGTTGGGACCGAAACTCCCAAAATCAATACCAACCTTTCTTTAGTGGTCATAAACATTGTGTTTAAATTTCATTGATTTCTATTTACTTTAACTAAAGTTATTGTGTGAAAACCACGAATAATGCTTATTTGGGCCCTTTTTTGGCCCCTAATTCCTAAACTGTTGAAAATAAAACTCCCAAAATCAATCCCAACCTTTATTTTGTGGTTATAAACCTTGTGTCAAAATTTCATAGATTTCTATTAACTTAAACTTAAGTTATAGTGCGAAAACCAAGAAAATGCTTATTTGGGCCCTTTTTGGCCCCTAATTCCTAAAATGTTGGGACCAAAACTCCCAAAATCAATACCAGCCTTCCTTTTATGGTCATAAACCTTGTGTTAAAATTTCATAGATTTCTATTCACTTTTACTAAAGTTAGAGTGCGAAAACTAAAAGTATTCGGACGACGACGACGACGACGACGACGACGACGACGACGACGACGACGACGACGACGACGCCAACGTGATAGCAATATACGACGAAATTTTTTTCAAAATTTGCGGTCGTATAAAAACAGCAAAATTTCCTTAAAATTATCAATTCAGGGGCAGCAACCCAACAAAGGGTTGTCCGATTTGTCTGAAAATTTCAGGGCAGATAGATCTTGACCTGATCAACAATTATACCCCATGTCAGATTTGCTCTAAATGCTTTGGTTTTTGAGTTATAAGCCAAAAACGGCATTTTACCCCTATGGTCTATTTTTAGCCGTGGCGGCCATCTTGATTGGTTGACCGGGTCACGCCACACATTTTTTAAACTAGATACCCCAATAATGATTGTGGCCAAGTTTGGTTAAATTTGGCCCAGTAGTTTCAGAGAAGATTTTTGTAAAAGCTAACGACGACGGACGCCGACGACGGACGACGACGACGGACGCCAAGTGATGGGAAAAGCTCACTTGGCCCTTCGGCCCAGGTGAGCTAAAAAGTAAACAATTTTTTTTTCTAAAAAAAAAATGAAAGAATAATAAACTAATATTTGTTACTATTGATTGTAAATGTTGTACATACTGTGACTTCAAAGTAAACATATTTCTTTGCAGTGTCTATGGTGAGATTATGTGGTGATAACAGTGATGCGTTACTAGCTATGGTAACATCTCTTTGAGAAAAGAAGAAAAACAATAGTCCAGCCGTAACAATACAAGTAAATACAGCTATCCCTACATACAGGCATCTGGAATAAAATTGAACATGTTTCACTATGGTACATAAAGTTGTAGTAGAACTAATATATATTAGATTATAGCTCAAGTCACAGTGTAGTTGGACATAATAGTATATCTCATTTGTTAACTACCAGATCTACAAGCAGAACACTATCAATTACATGTACAATTAAAATATAATTGTACATCTTTTGTGATATCTCAATAAAATGCTGTTGGGCACAGATTGATACAACCACAGGGGTAAAACCCTAAACAGTTGGGGCAAGTATGGACAATACATTAAACATCAATACAACTTTGAATTTGGATTGTAATTTTTAAAATATTATGAAACAGAATGAATGTTGTCAAAGAATCGATAAATTTGAAATTGAAATTTTACAATATGGTCCAATATCCAAAATCTAAATATAGGGTTAAATTAAGAATACACCAATAATTAAATCAATTACTTTGTTAAAAGACAATGTTTGCTAAGTTTTTAAAAGTGGTTTGCTGAATCAAATGAAAGTGTTCATGTATAGCATTCTGAAAAATAATCCTTCAGCATAACAAAGAAACAGTTCTTCAAAAAAAATTACAAAAAACTGGGAAATTATTTTGTCAGAATATCCTTGTTATTAATACAAAGTCTTAAAAAATCTATAAAACTTACCTTTAATTTTTAATGCTGTATCTATTTCTACCTATGATTCTACTTACAATTTCTATTTTTTGTGCAATACAGATTGTGATTAAATATTTGACTTAGCATAGTTTTTGACAAAGAATGAATGAGTTCATTTTTGTGATTTTGGACCCTTTAGACCTCAATGTGAACCAGTTTGATAAAGAATTCCAAAATTCTTAATCTAAATATACAGTTATGTTCAGCATATCAAAGAACCTAGCTCATATATTCATACTTTGTTGAAATCAAACAAAATTTAATTTTGGACACTGATTTGGACCAAACTGAAGACTGGGTCCAAAAAACAAAAATCTTTAGACATGTTAAGATTCAGCATATCAAAGAACCCTTAGAATTCAAGTTTTCTTAAAATCAAATTTTAGATCTATTTAAAAACCTGTTCCAAAATCAAAAATCTAAAGACACGAATACTGATAGATTCGGAATTTCTAATGAGCCAAATAATTCATTTTTATTTTAATAATAACAAAGTTTAATTTTGGACCCTTTTTACATTATTGTGGACCACTTTGAAAACAGGCCCAAATAATAATCCCTTTGGTACAATTTGATAGTGATCCATACACTTATACACAAATAATGGTCCTAAACAAGAAAAATGCTTCTTTTTGACCCCTAATTCCTAATTAGTTTGGGGCCATTACATTGATAAGTTTGACCCAAAGTTATCAAAGCATCTTTTGGTTGCTGGTGAAACTAAGAAAACACTTTCAAAAGATGCAAATACAGCCCGATAAATCGATCATTAGGTTATCTACATATTGATATTATAAAATATCAGCTGCTCAACACAATATGAAGGCTTTTATCTCGTTCGCTGTGCTCACTCTACAGAAATAAGCTTCATATTGTGACTTGCAGCTGATATTTTACAATATCAATATGCAGACAACCTGATAATCGGTACTAACGATGACGAAGCTGACAACATCATAATTTTATACAACTGTAAAATGTTTTGTGGTCATATAAAAAAATCTAAATAACTCTGTCAAGAACAATAGAAAATGCAACTTAAACTGACAGTAATAGTGTGTTATTGCGAGTTGAGTTGTGAGAAATTCAAACTAGGTTTACATTATATAGCTTAAGCTAATGACATCCACAAGAACTGAGTATGGGTATCCGTAGTCATCATTTCAGAACTTTTTTTCCAAACTAAATATATATACATGATAACAATTAGAAGAGGAAGAAGGCATTTTGAAATTTGGGCAAATATGTTAAGAGTCAAGGTCATAGCAGTTATTAATAAACCAAAATTTTGGCAAAAGATATAAAGGTATGATAACAGTCATTTTGTGACTCCTGAAATTCCAAAATCCAAGACTTGAAAAAATATGTTAGAAAATTAACAGATGAATATAATCTGGACACTTATGTGCAGAAAGATCATAAAAATTAAGACTTATTTAAGAGGCAAAAAACTTTATATTTAGTCTGGAACTTGATTAAGTTGAGATGTTGCATGTAAGCAATTTTTACACCAGCAGAGCAACTACTTCCTGTTTGCCAATAATTGGAAATTTTTTAACACTCACTGTACAAGGAAAATTCTTGACAAACATTTATTGGCTTCTCTGGAATGGAATGATCACTTACACTTTAGTTACGTTTTATCTCAATCAATATCATGCCTCAAAGCAGGTCTAGATCTAGACCCAGAAATTGGGCTTGTTTTTATAAAAACATGCATATGTCTGATGAATATTTAACTTTTTTATATGCATTGTAAAAGTTAAAAGTTGTCTTGAAGTCTATATGAATTTTGTTATTTCCATTTACCCAATAGTGTGATTTAACTTTTATGATTTGGTGAATAAATTGTACAACAAAGCTAATAAATAAATAATCCAAAGTATTGCTGGTGCGAGTCTTCTTCTGAAAGAAAAAATACATTATATACATGTCCCTTTCATAGGGTAGGAACATGGTACCATCAAGTAGTTGACTCCCAATGTGCATACTATCATAATGAATATTGAATGGAGATGACCACCAGCACTGGCTGGAGCTGCACTGTAATTTTCTATATTGCTACATGTAACCTTGATCTAAATATTATCAATGGAATCAGGAACATATAGATATACTGTTCTTAGATGGAATGTATGCTTTGTATGTTAAATGGAGTAGAACATTATTTACATGGATGCTGAGACTGTGTTACATATCTGTAGGGAAGTTATGTTTTGAATAAAATTTGAGTTACACAAATATTTACATGGATGCTGAGACTGCTTCACTACATATCAGGATGGAAGTTATGCTTTGTATGTTACATTGAATAAAACATTATTTACATGGATGCTGAGATTGTTTCACATATCAGGATGGATACATTGTACTTTGTATGCTAGATTAAGTTAAAAAAAATATGTAAAAGGTAAGACTGTTCTATATGGTACATGAATATGTGTCAAGATGAAGTTGCATTCCTGAAATGATAACATAATGAGTATTTCAATTTATACATTTGTCTGATATGTTGGATTACTTACGTTCGTCTTGGTTTAAGTCGCTTATCTCTCACAGGAATGAGTGCTACAAGTTCTCCTTCTTGTTCTATTAGAAAAAATTAAAAAGGATAAAATATGGTGTATGTAATTGTAAAGTCCAGTAATCCAGAAAATTTTATGGGGGTTGTCACCAAAACTATCCTACAAAATATTAAAATTACTACTCGATAATATTCAGGCTTTTGGGAAAAATAAAATTATTTACCTACCTACCTACCCACACCTGGCTTGTCAGAGTAGGGATAAGGGAAACAAACAATATATTAATTTAGGCCTCATTGTGAATAAATTGTAGTAACAAAAGTAAAACAAACAGTAACACAGTGGTTAACAAAACTAATCATAATTTCATTTTTCTATGACCGCCTTGGTTTTGGCAAGTAAAAGACTTAAAATTTGTATCTCCTGATTCTCCTATTAGCTTGTGACATATAGAAGTAAGAGCAAAGACTGGTTAGACCATTATAGCATGTATAGGTCAAATTATGTTAGAGCGATTGCTGAGTGGCACACCAGACAGCAAGCTATCAAAGGCCCCAAATTAACTAGTGTAAAACCATTCAAAAGGTAAAATCAACTGTCAATCTATATAATAAGAGAAATACTTATGAACCACATCAACAAACGACAACTACCGAACAGTGAGTGAGTCGGAACGTCCCCCATATTATAATACTGATAAAGGGATTTAGATCCAGCTAAAATTAATTAATTATTTAATTGTACAGTTTCATATGTATGTTGCAATATGAAATAGATATGATAACATTCTGAATAACAGTCACAACAAACTGACAACCTTTTGGTATGTTTCCTTTTCCTCTACATGTTGGACAGGGTACACTCCCCCTTAACAATTCTTCATAGCTGTCTGATCCGTGAGATGTAGAGCCATATCTGCTTGAATAAGATCTTGTGTCATTAACCAGATTATTCTTGTCATTTTCTTGTTCTTCCATCTATACAGTAGCATGTGATCAACCTGTCAACTAAACTGTTCAACAACCAGCAATTATCTCAAATGTCAAATTTGTAAGCAAAACGAATTTATATATATAATTAAAAATAATACTTTCGATCGATCTTCTAATTATTTCATGTTCAACATGTAGGAAACTATAGAAAATAAATTGAATTTTGTTGAAAGATAAATGAATACATAACTTTAGGGAGAAAAATATAATTCGTTTTACATTTATATTTATTAAAATTGTATCAACTTACCAAAACAAAAATATGAGTGAAAAGAGAGAATTTGAAAATCCATTTCCTCAGCATAGAGATGAGTATTTGACTGATCCAAAAGGACAGGTGTGATAGTAGTGGCCCCTTTCATTGATATATTAATATCTTATTGCATGTCATTTTTCTTTTCCACTGTGGACATAAAAATGTTTACATGATTTTAGTGATTATCAAATATCTTGCATTTAAATCTACCAAATTTTCACATTGTTAGGATCTAATAAAGGAGGGGTGGGTGGTCTAACTCTGAATCCTGCTTACTGTTTTGTCAGATTCCAGTATCCTGCTTACACTTAGTACGTAACAAATTCTAATTTTCTTTTGTAACTGCCTGTGTCCTGCAAGACTTCATTTCCCATTTTCAGGGCACAATAATTTGACTTTCAAATGTCATGCTTACAAAAAAAATTGGCAATCACGCTTCACGCTTAGAACCCCATGAGACCCACTTGTTCATGTACCACATCATGTTTGTCTATCAAAAGTACATTGTACCTCACAGACATATAACATTGGACTCCAAATGGATAGAACCACACTTCAATGGAGACAATTTGCAACATCTATATTTTCCCTTTTGATACCTAGTCCCTTTTCAGAGAACGCAGATATACATTAGTGTAAACAGTATTTATTAATGAAAAATGACAAATATTACAATGTTACATAAAGTTCAAATATGGGATTCGGAAACAAGTTTGGAAAAACTTTTATAAATCCGTCTCCCTAAAAAAACCAAAAAAACATCTAATTAACATACAATATTACGTGCCAACAGTATATTCTTTTTATGGTAGCATATGATACATTGAATAAATAAACACACACACACACACAAAAAAAAAAAAAGATATAATAAAAAAAAATATACATCGATCAACTCTTAGAAAAAATACATCCCCCTGTAAGGCCACACCAATTTGATTCCTTGTTCAACGGACCCGCCCGCACCTATTTTTCTCAAAACAGATTTTTTTTTTATTTTTTATATTCCTGCTTCCCGCATCCGGAAATGTAATCATGTCCATTTCCCGCACCGTTTTTTTGTAAATATTATAAAAATATATCAACATTTGTTTTTAAAATCACAGTCTAACCTGTATATAACGATTTTAAACATAAAAGCACACCACCATGCACACTTCTTAAATATCTGTGAGAATATTTCCGATATAAATTTATAAAAGCGGAAATATACATGTGTATACTGGTATTAAGAACAAAACATTGGTTTCTTTCCCCCTTACTTATATTCCCTATCAAAATATGTTCTTTGTTAGAATAAAGTACAGAACTTCTGAAGGATTTGCCTTCAACGGCAATTATATTGTATGCTGGCGAAACAAAACTATCCATAGCCGCTGCATGTTTATGCACCTGTCCTGATTGATTCAGGGGCCTGTCGTTCAGCAGTTATCGTTTATTGATGTTGTTCATTGGTATTTTCCCGTTTGGATTTATAAATTAGATCGTTGGTTTTTCT
The DNA here is from genome assembly GCF_036588685.1 of Mytilus trossulus. NCBI lineage: Eukaryota > Metazoa > Mollusca > Bivalvia > Mytilida > Mytilidae > Mytilus > Mytilus trossulus. The sequence goes on along the minus strand of NC_086374.1, from coordinate 18,027,923 downwards.
GTTTGAATTATGTACCCTAATAATTTTCGGGCCCTGTATAGCTTGTTGTTTGGTCTGTATCAAAGCCCCATGTAAAAGGTCGAACTTTTACCTGTGTTTGTTATTATCAGGTTAAGAACAATCTTCCTTCAGACAAGGGGTCTGATTTTACTGATGTAGAAAAGAAAATAGAAATACCAAGGATTTGTATACATTTTTTAGCTCATCTATTCAAAAGCTTTGAAAACTTAGAATTTTGTACTAAAAAAGAGGAGAGTTACATCATATTTTAAACAACTTTTTTCTAAAAGAGGGGTCCACTTATTTTGAATAATATTAAACTGTCAAAGTAAATGTGTTAACATGGTTAAAGTCTAGGAATATTACAAAATTTTTGGGCATGTTTTGACCATTTAATACATATAGATGTATAGTTCTTTGAGAAAATATGAGCCCTTTTGTACAAACAAATATATTATAACTTATATTGATCAGTCACTCATAAAACATGAAAAAAGGGATATTTATAACATTAAGGGGTTGCCCCCAAACTGAATATGACTTAGATGGAGAATTGTCTCATTGTCAGTCACACATATATAGACCAGATTAAAATATTTCTTGGTGAACAGGGAAAAAATACTTCAGAGATTAAAGAAATAACAAAGTACAAGTGATAAATCAAGTTTTAATATTGTCGAAACCTACTATTTTATGTTTACAAAAAAAAATTATAATCGCTCGCCTTTACTTTTCAAGCTTCGCCTCAAGAATTTGCAAAATAAATATTTTTTTATTTAAATTTTCAAATCGCTCGCTCGCCCCAAATTTTGGAGTCCAAAAATCCGTAGAACAAGAAATTAAATTGGTGTGGCCTAAGGACAATTTTTATTAAAACCTTAAGTTCAGGTACTATTCACCCATCCTTTATATTTACTATACATTGTTGTTTGCTAGACTTTAAAAACAAAAACTCTATAGTATTTGTAATATGAAAACTACATGTAGAAACCATTTATTAAGTTAAAATGCATGACAATCACTATATACAATGTTCTTGAATTTTGATGGTAATAACCAACTAACACATGGCTATATACATGTACTCATTCACTGCTAGTTGAATGTTTATTCAACTATTATATAGATCCCAACATTGTTCATTGTTCCAGAATATCACAATAGATACAAAACAATATCATTCCCACATACTCTATAACATATTTTACTGGATAAAATTACAAAATGTATGTTCCGAAAGAAATTGAAAAAAAACTTTTATTTTACACATGAATATCAAATCTACATGAATCTAGTGTTGTATATAAAAAAGGGTTAGCTGTATGGATAAGACAATGAAACAATGCCATTTGCATTGTATCTGTGAAAAGACTTCTAAACATAAGTATCACTTAAGGCTTATAATTGCAAAATTTTACTGGTGAACAGTTTTAACATGATACTTTAAATCAACAAAATGTTCAAATAATAATACTGTTGTACATGCAAATGACATGTACCTCATCATGTTTGATTATAGTTGCTTAACATGTTAATTGTGTCTATGTTGATTATAGTTGAAACCAGAACGGAAAGAAAATGTTCAAAGAGCCATCAATAAATTATTAGAAAAACTATATAGAGGCTTGGAAAGTGAAGATGACAGTAACTATACAGTATATACAGGAACTGCAGGTATATACTCTAGCTTTTATCATTTTGTCAATTATTTCTTATTTCAAAGTACAAATTTTATAGCTTACAATATATATATATATATTTATAAAGAGGTTGTGGTATGATTGCCAATGAGACAACTCTCCACAAGAGACCAAATTGCATAGAAATTAACAACTATAGGTCACTATATGACCTTCAACAATGTGCAAAGCCCATACCGCATAGTAAGCTATAGAAGGCCCAGAAATGATAAATGTAAAACAATTCAAACAACAGCCTAATTTATGAACAAAAAAATTAACTAAAAACAAATATGTAAAACAGACTTGGGATAGGCACATATGTAATAAGTTTATTAGATATGGAAGATTTCAATTAATGCAATGTATAGATTGACATCTAGAAAAGAATTCCACATACATTTGTACAAGGGGTTATAATATTATGAAATTACAGTTAGAGAGTATTGATTTTGCTTCATATTGAAGGTCACATTTTAGATGAAGAGCAACAATATAGCACAATGTTCCTTTGCATTTTTGTTTTTCCTTATCTGTAAAGTGATAACATATCATGAATTGATGCACCATGTATTGTCTTATCAAATAACAACAACATTACTTAAGTCACAAGGTTACCTTACATTTGTGTAGAAAATGGTGATGGGTAACATTTTAGTTCAAATTAAAAAAAAATGTTTGACTTGTATGAAAACCAAACCTGATTATTTCAAACAACAATAGTATTTACAACTGCCAATCAAATTATTTAACAATCTTATTTTGATTCAGGCATTGCACTTCTCCATATCCATCTACACAGGAAACTTGAGTCTGGTAGCCAACAGTATTTGAAAACAGGACTAGAGTACTTGAAAAAACCTCTTCGCCATTTGAAGGGGAGAAAATATACTTTTCTGTGTGGGGATGCAGGACCTTTAGCTATTGGTGCTGTTATAAATCACATGTTAAAACATGAGGATGACAGCAAATCTTGTCTTGACAGGTAGTATTTTTTCTATGTTACTGTTAATTCAGAAATTATTGCGAGGTTTTTATTATTGGGAATAATGCGACAGAGTTGTAAACACAATAATTTAGACTCTCATTTTGTAATATTTTATATGAATTAAACAGGATTTTTCTAAAATCATGAAAATTAAAATTGCATAAGTCTAAACTAACAAAATCGCAATAATAAATGCACGCAATAATTTCTAAATTTACAGTATTATAAAGATCTCAATGAAAATACTGAACTCCCAGAAAAATTCTAAATGGAAAGTCCCTAATCAAATGGCAAATCAAAAACTCAAACACATCAAATGATTGGATAACAACTGTCATGCTCAACATGATGAATGGAAAGTGGCATTTATATTCAAATGTAGCAAGACTAGGTTCCCATGATAAAGAAGAAACTATGATTAATGCATAGACATTTATTTTTCTTCCATAAAGGTGTGTTCCTCATTTTATAATTCTGGATATGATTGATATGATTGATTATTTGATTGATTGGTTTTGAATGCCACTTTTAGAACGTTTCAACTTTTTCATAGCAGTATTTTATGGAAATAGTTGGAGAGAACAACTGACCTTTGTTAGGAAAATTGACAATCTTGGTAAATTCTATTTTGGATCTGTTATAATGGTTTTATATAAATACATGTGATCTTTCATGCTATACACTATTTAACCTTACATACATACATTATTTTTTGATAAACTATTTTAATTATTTAGGTATTTGTGTAACATACATTTATTTTTATAAGTAAGTTATCAATTTTCTGAAGAAAACAAATGTAATCAATTACAAGTTATTCAGTAAATTGTAAAAGAGGTGTGGGGGAAAAAGAACAAAGTTTTTATAATTTAATAATTTTACTATTTTTATTATGTATAGACTTGCAGGGTTGCATGATACAGTATGTATTGATAGAGCATTGCCAAATGAAGCACTTTATGGGCGTGTTGGATATCTGTATTCTCTGTTTTATGTTCAACATCACATAGGAGAAGAAGTAATGGATAATGCACTCATTAGCAAGGTTGTATTCAGTTTTTCATTACAAACTGTTTGAATTTAAAATTATTTAGTGTTTTGTTTTGCTTTTTTTTGTCTTCAAATCTTGCATGCATCAGAAGTCACTAAGTATTACTTTTTTGGCAGCCATGTTAACAATAGGAGAGTCGCAGGATTTTTAGAGTATGTTGAAAAAGTCATTTCACATGATATTTTTCTTTGCATCTGCCTAGAATTTTACAGGCTGAGGCAAAATTTTGTCCATACTTTTGGATTATGTATCTCATAACCCTGATGAAAACCTACCTCTAAATGCTGATTCTCTATAGAGATTTGTGATGTAATCATGTGACTTTTATGTGTCAATTGAAATCAAACTTGGGGAAAAAAGACAATCTCTGCCTTAAACTAATGCTACTGTGGTACATTATTCACATAGTTCAATTGTCTCTGATAATAGATTTTTTTTTTTATTACTGTGATACTCAGTTAAGATAACAAGAAAAAACATATCAATTTTATAATTGAATTTTAGGAATTGATGATAAAGTCTGATGTATTGATCTACATTTTATTAATGTAACTAAGTGTAAATATTATTTGTAGGTGGCATCTTCTATTATAGATTCTGGAAGGAGGCTGTCACAACAGGAGCAATGTCACTTTCCCTTAATGTATGAGTGGCATGAAAAGAAATATCTTGGAGCAGCTCATGGCATTGCTGGGATTTTGTATTTGTTAATGCAGGTTTTTATAGATTAATTCAGATTAATTAACATACTATTTGAAACTCTGCAACATGGTGCAGTCAGTTTTCTTCTTCATCAAAATTATCTCCCCATTAAGCCACCTAATTTTTATAATTGTAAGAATGGAAGCCATTGTAGTGATGACACACTGTCAATTTAGAACTTGAAAAATTATAAATTTATCCACAAAGTGTCATTACTATCCTTATATGCCATTTTTTTTTAAATGTTACTATTAGGTATTTGGCATCAATGTACTTTTAGTCATTTGTTCAACAAAAAACCATTGTCTGATCTGTCGTCAGGGGTATCTTCCAAAGTTTTTTTTTTTTTTTAATCTAATTAAATATTTAATGGAAGAGCAGACTAAATTTTATCAGAGACTTATTGCCATAGATCACACACACACACACACAAATGAAGTTTTTTTTTAAGTTAAACATTTTTAAGATCCACCAGAAAAGTTTTAGCAAAAAAAAAATTATTCAGACACTCTGTATCAAATTTTCTTTGTAGATTAAGTAAATTCATCCAGAAAAAAAGCATTTGCATGTTTTTGATTTTATATGATCTGCTAAATGTATGAGGCAGCTATCAGTAGAAAATGAATTTCTAAAACCCGATTCAAGTTCATACAAAATATTATTTTCTACTAAAAATGACTCTAATTGCAAATATACAGCCTTTTCTAATATCTTTGAAACAATTACAAATATGTAATAATGACGACCATAATTTTCAGGCATTTGCATTCATATTTTTATTTTGAATCTATAATGAGTGTATATATCTTTTTCAAAGGTAAAAGATCCATCTTTCAATGACACATTACAAACTTTAGTTAGACCAACAGTTGATTGGATGTTGTCATTACAGTTTCCATCAGGGAACTGTCCCTCGTCAATTGGAAGCTCTTCAGGTGACAAGCTGATACACTGGTGTCATGGTGCTCCTGGTTGGATTTACATGTTTATAAAAGCTTACCAGGTAATAATTTTAATATGAGGATTTTTAAACACACATCAGTTAGAGGGAAAATTCATGATTTTTTACTTATCATCTTATTGTGTTCATAATACCATGAAAAATTATATCCACCAGGTTTTATTTTTTCAAACTTCCTGACTTCTGTGACATAGTTTAAGTCTTTTTGCATGTTTGGTGTTGAATTAATTTCATTTAATGTCTTGTTTGTTAATTTTCTAATAATGTGATTTAAAGGAAATTGAATATGTCTAGGATGAATTTGTAAACAGAAATCTACCTTAATTTGTTAGTTATTTTCAGATGAGAAGTATTTAGAAGCAGCCAAAAGATGTTCTGCAGTAATTTGGGAGAGAGGTATATTGAAGAAAGGTTATGGAATATGTCATGGTACTGCTGGAAATGGTTATGCTTTTCTGGCTATGTACAGATTGACCAATGACCAGAAATATTTATATCAGGCTTATAAGGTGGGTGAAACAAAAATTAATGTTCTGTAACAAATTTAAGTAAAGCTGCTGATATTTCTGTAAAGACTCTTATATTTCAAACAAATAAATCTTAAAACAGAACAACTAATGTGTGCCTGGCCACCATAATCATACATGTATCTCATCTTCAATGGCATTCTTACACAGAATTACACAAAAAGAGACATTTTTTTTACAATAGAAAAACTCCTATTTCTCAGAAAACATTGATTTTAGAAACCTAAAAAAACAAGCACTTGCTGTACAAAGGAGCTATAAATAATACATTTGTCAGTATTGAACTCATAGGAACAAACCTGCACCATACAATTTAGTTTTTTTCAATGGTTCAATTTTTATTCTACCAAAACCCTTTTAATATGTTGAAGGAGTACTCACATTTTGTACCTTTTTGACATTTTAATCAATATTCACTAAAAATAAAACTTTCATTTCAGTTTGGCGAATGGTGCATTAATTATGGTAAACATGGATGTAGAAGTGCAGACACACCATACTCTTTATTTGAAGGTAACTGAATTGATATAGATGTTTACAATACTATATGAAAAAATAACCTTAATTTATAATAGTCCAAATGCAATTTTATAAAAAAAATTATAAAAGTTGTTTAAGGTGGTACCCAATACCTTGTCTAAAATTAATTTGGCTCGTTTAATTTTCATAAAATTTTGTCAAAGTATTAACTTTGATCTTTTAACAAAAGTATAAAAATTTCAAAAATTTTGAACCAACCGTTTTGTCAGAAAAAATACACTGGTTATATAGTAGTTTGACAAACACCAATTTTGATCATTGAGAAGCTTAATATTCCCTTTACAACACAAAGTAATTAAATCGTTTAACTGCCTTTACATAGTTATCTCCCTGTAGTGTTAGGTACCACCTTAAGTTCAAAGTGGAGAAATATTATCTTTATGCTCTTTTCATGTTCATAAGCCATAAATTAGAAATACACAAAATCGTTTTTAAAAGAAACTATTGATGATGATGATGAATGGCTGTTTTTAATGTCCAGCGGCAATTACATCATATTCAGAACGAAATCATGTTATAGTAATATGATAGGAAAATGAACCCTATTTTGAACTAATCACACTGATCTTGATTTGTTTCTATGTACATGTAAACAAGGTTTATGTTCACAGTAAGACATGTCCCCTTACCTTTGAGACATTATTCTGTCACTGAGCTGACCACCCTTTACTCTTACTAATTTTATCAGTTGTTGCATTTGCATATTTCATTGTTTTGTACCAAGATAATCAGGTGACATGTACTTAATTTGAAGAATGGGCCTCAGTGCCTGAGTGGTACAGTAGTTACTCCTGTACTCACTAGCTAGTCAACACTGATGTTGTGAGTTCGAACCCTGCTCATCTGGGTGCAATTGACTCCAATCTTAATTGACTAGGATTGTCAGTTTTTTATTGATGTTCCGTGGTTCTCAAAAATTACATGCCATTATCATGAAAAAGACAATATAAATGTCATATCGTTGCTGGGCTTCTAAAATGTTGTAAATTACAAATTTTTCAAGAAAAAAATATCTCACAAACAGGCTTTGAAAATTTTGGCAAAATGCATGATTCCAAAATGTTGTATGTGAACTTGAACATTTTTGTCGAGCCTGCAACTTTTGTTGCAGAAAGCTCAACATTGGGATAGTGATCCAGCGGCAGCTACGGCGGCGGAGTTAGCTAACTTCTTAAAACCTTTATATTTTAGAAGGTAGAAGACCTGGATGCTTCATACTTTGTATATAGATGCCTCATGTTACGAACTTTCCGTCAGTCACATGTCCAATGTTCTTGACCTCATTTTCATGGTTCATTGACTACTCGAAAAAAAAGTTAATATTTTTTGTAATGTTAAATTCTCTCTTATTATAAGTAATTGGATAACTATTTTTGGTATGTGCGTACCTTGCAAGGTCCTCATGCCCATCAGACAGTTTTCACTTGACCTCAACCTCATTTCATGGATCAGTGAACAAGGTAAAGTTTTGGTGGTCAAGTCCATATCTCAGATACTATAAGCAATAGGTCTAGTATATTTGGTGTTTGAAAGGACTGTAATGTGTACATGTCCAACTGGCAGGTGTCATCTGACCTTGACCTCATTTTCATGGTTCAGTGGTTATAGTTAAGTTTTTGTGTTTTGGTCTGTTTTTCTTATACTGTATGCAATAGGTCTACTATATTTGGTGTATGGAATGATTGTAAGGTGTACATGTCTAGCAGGCAGATGTCATCTGACCTTGACCTCATTTTCATGGTTGAGTGGTTATAGTTAAGTTTTTGTGTTTTGGTCTATTTTTCTAATACTTTATGCATTAGTCAACTATATTTGGTGTATGGAAATATTTTATGATCTATATGTCTGTTACTTAGGTTTTATTTCACCTTGACCTCATTTTCACGGTCCAGTGCTAAGTGTTTTTAAAAGTGTTTGTGTTTTGGTCTGTTTTTCTTAATTAATAAGCTATAAGTCAACTATATTTGTTGTATTGAAGAATTGTTAGCGGTACATGTCTGCCTGGCATGGTTCATCTGACCTTGACCTCATTTTCATGGTTTATTGATCAATGTTTCCTTTTCTTTGGTTAATGTTGAGGTTATTTGACAGTTGTAATAAAGCTTTATATTTAGGTCTATCAACATAATATCAATGATTAGTAAAGAAGGCAAGACATTTCAGCGTGTGCACTCTTGTTGTAAATAGCAGTGAAATAAAAACTTTGATATTTCTGGATTATCCAAGATCTTAAATTATTTTCACAGAAATAAAAAAATGTACAATTAATTTTTTTCGGAAAGCAGTTCTACAACAATTTTCAAGTTTTCATACAACATTTTGGAAGCAAACTTTACAAACAACTGACATTAAGAATTTTGTAATATGTCTGATTTCACACATTTTGATTGGTCTAACTGTATGCTATTTTGTAATACTTAAGATTTTCTCCCGCCCAGACCATTGGTGTCAAAAAACATTTTTAGCCAAAAAAGTCATATACGACATTTTAGAAGCCCAGCAACAATATGGAAATTAATCTTTGACCTGTTGTTGTATGCTGAATAAAGGGAAATTGTATGGTAATGAATTGTAATTTTTGTTTTAGGTATGGCAGGTACAATATATTTCCTAACAGACTTACTAGATCCTTCTAATGCCAGATTTCCTGCTTTTGAACTATGAACTTTAAACTGATGATTCAATATTTGCCATGAAAAAAATCCAGGATAGGAATGCCTCTTTACTTGATTTTGAACAAACAGAAATGGAACAGTAATTTCTTGTATGACTATAATGACTTCTGTTGCTCTTTTAGCAGATGTAATATAAAGTTTGAAGGAAAACACAGGGCTAATATAAAGATGAAGACAGTAATAAGATTAATGCTACATTACAAGAGTCAAGTGAAAAACCATTTGTAACAGAAATAAATATGAAAACCTACTTGTTTATATGATATGTTGTTATTCATATGGCTATTATGGTTATTTTTATTTATTGCCACTGAATTAGATTAACTGTAGTACAAATCTTAATTAGTCAATATTGAAATGATATTATTTGAAGCATTTGGTTTGTAGACTTGTTATGTATGGGCTATTTTTTATTTGTTAAGTATGGGCTATTTTTTTTTATTAGTTATATATGGGCTATTTTTTTATTAGTTATATATGGGCTATGTTTTTATTTGTTATATATGGGCTATTTTTTATTTGTTATGTATGGGCTATTTTTTTTTATTAGTTATATATGGGTTATTTTTTTATTTGTTATATATGGGCTTTTTTTTTTTTGCTTTGACAGTGTTCCAGCTAGGCCGTTATCAGAGGGCGCGGCGCCCGCCCTTTTCCGAGTGGCGCCCTGTGCCTTTTTTACAGTTTCCAGGGCGCCCTGCCTTTTTTGAAGATCGATTGCATATTAATTTGTTCGTATATAATTGATATGAAACGCTAATTACTAAATTTTACCTGGGGAAAAGTTTATGACTATGTTTTCGACCCCAAGCTAATCAACGGTTACAACTGGTGTCATAATCTGTTGTTATAGGTAATCCGTTTATCGAATGGGTCATTAATGATCGTCAACATTAATTTATTCAAATAGAATCAATCGGTCAGTCGGCAATTATCCTTGAAGAAATGTGCATACAACAACTTGGGCACAATTTGCGATGTTTACCGTAGTTTCATGGAGGAAAAGTAATGACAGAAAGTTGAAAACCATAATAAACTCGTTGAAGACATTGTTTTACTTGTTTTCCGTGAAATAAACATTAAATTCAGACGTATTTGTCATTGACTGCCTTCATTTTTGATACGAAAATAACAAAATGGGCCGCCATATTGTGATCATATTTACATCATGCTGTTTATATTCCTCCAAAGAAGGAGCACACCCGAATAAAGAAAGATAACTTAATCTGATTTTTTTCCTAGCATTGAGTAACCCATTCCCATATTCTAAAATATGTCTACACACTTCTTGCTTAAGAATATATATGTTTAGGTATTTATTTTGAGTTATGGGAAAAGTTAAAGAGGGTCTTAGTAGCAGTGTTGGTAGGGTGCCTTGGTCATCTTTTTCTGTATTCTTTATTTTTGATACAATTTTTCACTGTTGCTATATATATCCTAAAGTTGTGCAATTTACTGAGCACAGCTGTTTTGTGCTGTATTGCCATTAAGCACAACAGGGGTAGAAAGGTGAAACTGGTAAAATGTGGCAGACCATAGAAACAGTATGAAACAGGTCACCTTTAAAAACATACTGCATATAAAGTTCAACTGTGCCAAGCAATGATAAAAAAAAATTGTGTGACAAGCTGCTTGACAAGTTTTTCAGCCTTAAAAGTAGAAAGATAGAATTCTATGGGCTAATGATGTTTTTCTTGTATAACCTGTGATTCAACAAATAAACACAATGTTTGATTAACATCTTTTATTAAAATATGCCCTTTTCATATTATCATATCACGCGTTAAATGCCCTTTTCAGGATTGGCACCCTGCCCTTTTGAAATCCTAGCTGGAACACTGTTTGATAATGTCTACCTATAATAATTGTCTTATCCAAAAAAGCAAACAAATTGCCATGCTAACACAATAAAAGTGTTCAGTCTTTAAAGTTTTAAATATTTATTACAGTCATATACAGATATAATTGCTTTCTGAAGCTACTTATAGCATACAATTCAAATATAATTCCTTCTGAACCTGGTATGAAATGCAAATACCCTTCCTTTCCGAATAGTTGGTACACATTACAAATTGATAATAGGTACCTTGTTTTAGTGTATATAGATAACAAGCTATCAATGCTACATTGATGATAAGTATATGTCCAAGATGTTTAAATTATAACAGCTACAACAATTGAAGATCAGACCAAAAAGGGTTAGATTTCTGGAATATGTCAGAGACATACTATTGGAAGTTGTCATTGTCTTCTTATATGGTCGTGAATATTGTCTTATAATTTTCAATTATCTTGAAATTTATTTGTGTGTGTGTTTAATGTGTAACATTGGACTTCTCAATGACTACATGTACTTGAGTAAAGGATAGATGGATGACTTGACTGTTTGAAGTGCTGCTGCTAATTATAGAAATATTAAGGACTAGAGTCTAGAACATGTTAATATGATATTAACCATTGCTTTGTAATTGACCAAACACGCTAAGCAGTATTTTTAACAAGGGTGTTACTAAGGTACTGTCTGCACATTATTCTAAGTCTAAGCTGACTAGTCTTTGCTCCAACTTCTTCATAATGCATGATAAGGTGAGAAAAAGAAAATACCAATTTTAAAATGTTTAGTTTGCACAGGCTGGCTTGAAGCAACGACCTCCTGCCCTCCAGACAAACAAGTTACCATAAGACAAATGAGATGCATTTTTTGAATCAAGAGGTGATAGGTGCCAATGAAACAATAGCATTCATCTCACTTTCCACAATAGTCAACAGAGGTAGTAGGCAATAGATAACACAATAAACCATAGCACTTCATTTATTTCATATTTATGACAATTTAATGGCACCAGTACAATTATGCAACAGATTCTATAGAAGCAAATGCTTAAGAAAAAAAAGATTCTCAAAACATTTCTCAAATACAGTCAAATTCTGCAGAAACTGTAGTGGATACAAAACTGGTACAAAAAGTACTATTCTAGTGTTGCCTTTGTATTTACTGGAAGAGATCATACAACTTCTAATTTACTACTTTTCATTATGCACGTCTGCCTAACATACATAATTATGAATTGACAACAGTATTGAACACATTCTGGTATAGATATAGTTCCTCATACACTATGATCACGATGCTTCAGAAACAAATGAAAGTTTCTAGTCACATTGCACATGCTACTGAAAGATCAGAATTCTTGATTAAAAATCAAGCTAGTGAGTTCAACATTTAAATAAATCTGATATTCAGCTGTTTCTGTCTATATTTACATAGTCATGTTTATATCTTGCATTTTGACACACAGCCTTAGCAGCCCACTTCCTTCCTGTCAACGTTGAAAGGTCACAGATGTGAAGTATCTGTTGATTTGTGAACACAGCAGGCATGTTTCTCATGATCTGACTCAGCTGTAAAATAAAGAATATCACAAAATGTTAAACTTTTTGTCATTAGATTTTACAAAAAGATGTGCTACTTTTCCTTCTCTATTTACACTATCTAAAGCCTATCAACATTTGATTCTTCAGTTTTTTTTTAAAACTAGCCCTTATCAAACAATTTATTTTCACAAGAGTGCACATGGTGAAATGTCTCACTTTCTTTACTAACCATTGGTTTTATGTTGATAGTCTCAAATATAAAGCTGGACAAGAATAACACATAACCTTAATAAGATCGAAGAAAATGAGGTCAAGGTCAGATAAACCAAACTGGAAATACATGTACACCTTGCAATCATTCCATACACCAACTATGCTTTATATATATAGTTGACATATCACACATAATATCTAAGAAACAAATTCAACCAGGAAAACATTGATCAATGAACTATGAATATGAGGTCAAGGTCAGATGTACTCTGCCAGACAGACATTTACACCTTACAATCATTACATGCTTTAAATATAGTTGACCTATTGCATACAGTATTTAAGAAACAAACTTAACCAGGAAAACTTGAGATTGACCAATGAACCATGAAAAAAAGGTCATGCTCAGGATGACAATTTCCAGACATATTCACCTAATGCTGCCGTTCACTATCCTTATGTTTAGCTTTCTGCGACAAAAATTACAGCCTTAACAAAAATGACTTCAAGGAGAGAAATTACTCCTATGCCAGATTTTTCTTCATTTCTAGTCTGATTGTGGTGTCTCCATCTGGTTAGATCACAGACATAGTAAAGACTATAAATAACGTGTTAAAGCACCTCAACAACTTATACAAATTTAAATCTTATATATACAGTACTTATACACCTTATTGCTAATCGCGGCTGACCCAGCCGCTTGAACTTTTGACGTCATACAACAATCACTTTTCCATTATGGAGTCAAATATTTTGTTTCATGACGTCAAAATTTTACAGGAACCTGGGTGATTTCTAGTAATGGCGGACAAATAGCGATAAGGTGTATTGGAAAATTTATCAAATTATATCTCTTTGCTCAATTTTTACTTTTGTTATAATGTTTATTTATTTTAGACACTAACCATTTGAGGAGGCATAAACTGCAGGATACCTCTTGAATACTGTGGTCCACATTTGATGGCTTCTTCTATAAAGGACACAATGAAACTGATTTGTGGACCCACACTCCTCTCCTGACTTATAGCATTCATCAATCGGAACATATTAACTGAAAAAAAAACTTTGAAGTATAAAGCTGTTCATTCAACATACCAATAAAATAATAGTTGAAAAACTAACATATTACTTTTCCTTGATGGAAGTTTAAATTCTAAAATGAATTTACTTTATTTTATTTGACGACTAAGAAAATAAGTTAACAACTATGATTTATATGAACACTTATAAACCTGCCTATTTTCAATTTTTATTCAAATATCTTTACTTTGTTTTATGCATGCTTCTTTAAAAAAAAAAAAGAGTACAAAACTAAAACTATTCCTTTAGTCAACTAAGGAACAACCTTAATGAAATTGTGAACAATAACATTATTTTTTTTCTACTGAGCAACATGAATGGTGCCACATTTGGAGCAGGATTTGCTTAAACTCCTGGAGAACCTGATATTACCCCTTTTCATTTGGTTTGTGTTGATCAATTCTTTGTTTTCTATGTTGTATGTCTTTTGGTATTTTTTTGCATTGGTATGGACAGTTTATTTTCGACCAAGAGTTTGATTAACCCTCTGTTATCTTTGGCTGTCTTTTGAACATTAAAAACAAATGCAAACATAATTTCAATTGCTGTTAATTTGTTGTACTTACCAAGTGCCTTATTTAAGTGGTCTTTAGCATCAAATGTTGGCGATGTCTCTCCATCTTCTTTGGCTGTCAAGAAATCTAGACGAGGGAACATAAAAAAGATATGTTAAAATTGGATAAGATTTAAGATAGAAAACATATAACAGTTAATTTCCCCCAAAATTTGACTGAAAAGCAGCTTAATTTTACTTCTTAGCTTGACCGCATGGTAGAAAGTTCTAACAAAAAAATGTTGAAAAAAGGTAAACTCTGGAGTTAAAAGTGGGTAACAAGGAATTAGTTTAATTGATAGGATAAAAATAGAAAACCCTGGGTTTTTTTTTTTAAACATTTTATTTATTTTACTGAGGAAATCAGTTTATTTTTAAGTCAGTTAAACATGTTGACTTGTGAGCAGTTAAAATTCTATTGACAATTTTTTATTTTGGAAAACAAAAAACAAAATTTCTTGAAATAATAAAAGATAATATGAAAATATAAACATACTGAAAATAAATCATTACAACTAAAATCAATTGATAAAAGTGATAAAAAAAAGATAAGGACAAATAAAAATTAATTCATAAGAAAGCAAGTAAAGAGAAAGCTATATTTTTTTTAATATCAATTTGGTTGAATCCACAAACATTTCCAAAACTTACATCATTGTCTCTGAAACACACACACACACAATCTCAGGAAAATATGATGAAACACTCAATACACAGCCTCTGCATACAGGCAAATATGTCATTACTTCAACACACAGACTTTACAAAACCTTATCACCAATTTTCCTAAGGTACAGGGTCAAATAATGTCCGTGGAACAAGAAGTGACAATGCTTATAATATTGCATACCAATTACCATTGACTTATCACATGTGGTTAGTTATCCTTAAACTAACATAAACACACACATAAACTTGTAAACTATGTAAAAGTTTCAAAGTTAAAGAACCATGACTGAAGTGGGTCAAATAATCTTCATGGAAATGAGATGTGTTAATCTAATACATCTGCATACCAAATATCATTGAATTATCACTAATGGTTCTCCTTAAACTGACCTAATCACAAACTTAAACATGTATACTAAGCAAAAATTTCAAGGTTAATTGACCATGACTGAGGGGGCAGGACAAAATAATCTTCATGATAAATGAGACGTTCCTGTGCTAATACAACTGCATACCAAATATCATTAACCTACCAGTAGTGCTTCCTGATTAAGTGAGATAATCATAGACTAATACATTTTTGACGCCACCACAGCACTACTCCTAAGTTTCTTTTTCTTTACTTTGTAGAAAGGAGTATATGCTTTACTTTTTGACCACTCAAACATTTATATGTCCAAGTATCAAATGGAAAATTTAAGATGAGAAAAAAAATATTTTCAACAAGCAAATAAATTTTCCTATTTAACTTGTTCGTAAGTCTCTAAGAATCTTATAGGTTAGCTTACACATATGTTGTAAATACTAAGAACAAAAGATATAAAGTGACCAACAATGTTTCATTTCTAGGAAACAACTTTCTTAAAAAAAAAACTTTAATATTTCAAAAGTGAACACTAGCAACTACATATAGTATTCTGTCTGATTTTCATATATAAGATTTATCTTTATTAGATGTGAGCTGCTTCAGATAAAAATCCATCTGATGTGAGTGCAGGTATACATGTACATTTATAAAACATTCATTGATTTTGGAACATTTAAATACGAAATGAATAATTTTGGTCTGTTATGTATGGTTCTTATAGGAACTCAATTTCAAACAGTTAAAGACTTTCTGTAGAGATTTTTTCAACCCAAAATAGGTTACTGTAAATTCAGAAATTATTGCTTGCATTTATTATTGCGATTTTGTCAGTTAAGACTTAAATGCGATTTTAATTTTTACGATTTTGAGAAAAACCCTGTTATTTTAAATTCATATAAAATATTTCAAAATGAGAACTTAAATTATTGCGTTTACATCTTTGTCACATTTTCGCATTGATAAAAACCTCGCAATAGTTTCTAAATTTACAGTAACAGCTGTATTGATACTCATTTGTACAAGGTTTATATTTATCCAAAGCAGCTCATATGTCTGTGCATCAACACTGCAGATATAGTTTAACTTCATGTCAAACATACATCAAAAATACAAAATGTGTTGCAGTATTGGATCAACATGTGAAACATGCAATTTCTTAATATAACTTTTGAATAATAAAAAAAAGGTCACTGGACCACCTAGTTTTCATTTAAAACTATTTGTCAAGTTCTGCCATTGTATTGAACCTCCACCAAACTTTTAACTCTGATACCTTTCCCAAATAAATGAGGAATAATGTTAAAATCTGTTGGGAAAGGATTAGAAATGTTACAAAAAATAAGCTTTCATCAAAACTTTCTTATGTGTTGGTAAAATAATTTACAAAATTTCACAAAGTTCTTCTGGTGTTCCAACTGATTAACTTTCTATTTTGTTTTTACCAGTATTTTATTTTGTAAAAAAAATGGAAACAACAAATTTCATGTGTATGAAGCGCTTTTCTGGATCTACCTTCCTAAAAGAGACATCAAAATAGAATTATCTTTTTAAAACATACAAGGGACTTGACACTAATTCAAGGCTAAAAGCAAGATTTAACTTTAAAAATGTAACATTTCTATAATTTAAAACATATAACTTTCTTGTTTGCTCCCTAATTATTTTTAAACAATTATTTACAGATTTAATCCTGTACTTTTTTTTATTTTCATAGAAGTCAAAGGTATTTATTAAGGCAACAAGATATTTTCATTTGCACAGGTTTTCCTTTGAAATTTCCCAGAAAAGAATTCAAAAATCAAAATAACTGACTAATCAGTCTCTGATGCAAATCAAGGTTATTTTAAGCAAGTTTTAACCATTGAACTACCAGTATACTTGGTATTGAAAATAAGGGAATACTGGACAGCCAAGATTATTTCCTCATGCCATTCATCACAGTTTTAAAAATTTCTTTTATCATTATTAAAAGGAGAAATATGCATCTGATTTGACATACCTTTTCAGAAATTTGTTTAGAAAGTGGAGATTTGCAGACTTATGAAAAATTATTTGGGCAGCACATTCCAGTTAATATAAATAAGGGGCAATAACCCACTCCATACAAAGAGGCCTACCTTGTGTGCTGGACTCTCCTAATACATACAGTTTTAGTTAAACTTCTATATAAGTGACAATTTACTTGAGAACAATAACCGTGATTCTGAATACATCATTCCATCCCTTATCATTTTGCCAATAGGCTGAAAATTCATGTTTGTATAAAATATTTGAGCAATAACATGCTTCTTAAATTCCTTCTTTTAGTGAGTGGTCATTCTGTTGGTAGCTTCAGTTTCTCTGACTAAGCTTGTGGTTGTCCTGATAGAAGATGCATAATTCTAGTTTATCTTCACCATATTTTGTGCCAAATTCAACTTATCTAGACCACAAGTAACTTGTTACTGTTTGTCGGTGTGTACATTTGAAAATTTATCAGAGGAGTCTAGTGTTGGTAAAGGATTTGTTCTGTTGCGTTTTCAAGCATTTTTCAATATAACTGTCATCTTTTTATGTTTTATGTTCACCTACTGGTATATGAATATTACTATGAAAAAACTATTTTTGATCATTTTCTACCAATTGTTGTTTTGAAAGTTATTTAATGTAAAATCAAGATTTTATTATTATCAATAATGAGCTGTATTTATTGGTTAAATCTAAATCATATAAGAAAAAAGACTATTTTATCAGTTATCTATCATTAAAGCTGAATTGATATGCAGTAAAACAAGAAGTCCCTACATTCCCCTATGTACTCACCAAAGTTAAATCCTTCTGCATCTAACGTTAACTCAGGCTCCATTGTCTTACTACGTTTAACTGGACGACATTCTGGTTCTTCCATTTCCTAAAATGTTCATATTTTTTTTTAGAGTTACTACAAACTATATTTCATGCTGTATTTCTTTTTAATTTTATGGTTGAAATGAAAAGCAGTTGTGAATCTTAGGCCAACAGGGCAGATAGAAATTTGGTTTTTCATAAATTTTGATACTTTTAGTTTTCTTTTTTTATTATCAATCAGTTTAGTTTTCTTTTTTTATTGTTATTAATCAATTATACCTCAAAACAGATTTTCAAAAGGGTAAAAATGATTTTTAAACACATTAATACCCTATCAGCTCCATAGTATGCTAGATGACGACTTTGACATGTATAAAAGATGCGTTAGCTTTTTATCCCAAAAATTTGGCACGGTTAGTTATATTTTTTTCTTGTTCAACTTCTTAACTTGTGACTTACATCTAATTCTACTTCCTTTCTTGATCTTTTTCTTCCTCTCCTTAAGTGAGACATTATATCTGAAAATAAGTTTAAAAACAAAAGCTTTAGTACGAAACACTTATGATAGAAATTACACTGAATTGATAAAAAATAATCATAAGTTGTTTGTTTGTTCAGTGATTTTTTTAATTTTTTTAAACACAAAATACTTTTCTTTTCCTTATTTCCTTTTGTCTAGGTGAGAATTAATCATTGTATAAATAGATGTGTTCATCAAACATATTCAGTAATGGACCACCTGTTTTATTATAACTAATAATGTTAAAAAACTGCAGACTAAATAACATTCTTCAAAATGAAATGCTATATTTCCAGATATAAAATTGTGGTTTTTCATTTTAATATACATATATAAATATGCCAATAATATCATCTAATGATTGTGACTGATTTAAAACCCAACCTTTTTCCGCTGTCTTGGCTGTCTGTGCTGATGTTATACACATGACACATAACTTTGCCAGTATATAACCCCTGGGATCTGTCAGGAGATTAGTATGTTGTGATGACTGTAGAAACTTAGGTATGGTATGCAGAATCAGACTTAAGGTCAGAGGTTCTAAATCCATATAAAATATAGCATATACTATACTTAAAGCTTTGTTTAGATCTTCTAAACGACTTCCTTCTAACATACACTAAAATAGAAACATAATTCATTTCAAGTAGTCATTCAAAATAGTATAAACATTTATAAATTAAGATAAAAAATTTGACACAAGAGTCATACTTCTTGTAAATGAGAGATGTACATAAACTGGACTTTTATTACATATACATAAAATGTATTTGTAATGGATGAAGATATATTATATGCCTTTGCTCTAATTCTTTTTTAGAATACATGTACCGGTACTGGTAATTGGTTTATATTGTATACAATCCCTTACCATAACTGCCCTATCACTGAACCAATCTCCACCACAAAGGTTGAGAAGTTGTTCCAGTGTATAAACACTCTGCATATCTATCCACCCTTTACTGAACAGATTCTTGAGACATTTGTCTAGAACTTCACAGGGTAACAGTTTCAGTGGTATGTGTTGATTGGTCTTATCCTTCATGTTAACAGGCAGAATATCATTGACAATTTTCCTCAGGATATTTGACATCAAGTGGGATCTGTAAAATATAAGGTTCAATATACTAAACACTGCTTCATCAATTCCTAATCATTTAAATGTGAATCTAAATACCATAAATTCAAAAATTATTGCAAAGTTTTTATTATTGCCAAAAAATCAACTGGGTTATAATTGCAATAATTAAAACTCGCATTTGAATTTTTTTTTATATGAATTAAACTGGATTTTTCTCAATTTCGCCAAAAAATAATATCATATGTTAGTCTAAAATGACAAAATCACAATAATAAATGCATGCAACAGTTTCTGAATTTACAGTATGGACTTTAACAAAACCTCTTCATAATTGTTTTCTACAATCTGACAACTGTGTATTACTGTTTGTATCTATTGTGAAATAAATTGGAAGTATTGTATCGCCAGTATCAGACTAATTTATATATAAGGTCACAACAAAAAGTTGTAGAGTATATAGAGACAGACACTGACAGAAACAGCAAAAACAAGAATGTGTCCATAGTACAAGGATGCCCACTCACACTATCATTTTCTGTGTTTAGTGGACCGTGAAATTGGGCTGAAAACTCTTATTTGAAATTAGACAGATCATATCACAGGGAACATGTATACTAAGTTTCAAGTTGATTGGAATTTAACTTCATCAAAAACTACCTTGACCAATTGGCATTAAAATTAGAAATTTCATATCATAGGGCACATGTGTACTGAGTTTCAGTTGATTGGTCTTCAACTTCAACTTCATCAAAAACTACCTTGACCAAAAACTTTAACCTGAAGCGGGACGAACAGACAGAAGGACAGATGGAAGGACAAATGGACGCACAGACCAGAAAACCTAATGCCCCTCTTCTATTGTAGGTGGGGCATAAAATTTTTATCAAACAGTAAATGTTTTTAAATAAGATAGAATATATAGCAATTATTGGGTAACAAACATAACTGATCAAAATCATAGGTTTGTGTCCACTGAAAGCATTCAGCCATCTCTAGCTATTACTTCTGGCATGTTACTTTATGGTTGGTGTCCAGCTCAGGTAAATCACTCTTATGTTAAAACCCAAATTCATCCAAACTTACACTGATTCTTCCACAGGACATGAAGTTGTTTACTTGTTATTTTTATAATTATATAATAGTTCTTTAAATAAAAGGAATACCTTATCAGATCAAATTTTATAAGACCTTAACACTTATAAATAGGAGGTGTACAGCTACACACTAAATAAAGTATAGGAAATATTGTCAGTATCATCTAATGTTAACTGTAAAATGTGTAGAGTTTTCTGAGTTTGTGGTACCCAACAGACAAACATAACAAAACCAAAATGTCTCAACTTATAAGAGGGAGAGTGATTATAAACTTAACTCCCCTCAGCAAGGTTTGATCTTTAAAATCATTCAATAATTAGATACACAATATAATTATCATTAAAACCAACTTCACCCTCTGCAAGATTTGATCTTCACAGTCATTTCTGATTGAATTACAATATATCTTTCATTAAAACTAACTTTCCCCTCAGCAAGATTTAATCTCCAAAATCATTTCTGATTGTGATCCAATATACCTTTCAATAAAATGATTTTCGCCCTCTGTAGGATTGATATTCTGTAAGAATTGGAGCATCTTTAATGGCTTCTCTCTAGACTCCTCCCCTACTGTATTCATATAACTACATAACCATGTTGACATGATGATAGGGAGGCATAGCATTTTACTTTTACTTCTGTTAACCATTGTCTGAAAATATATAAGATATATACTTATGTTGCTTTAACTAAATTTAAGACATCTTTTAATGAAAAATATACCAAAATATAACACAGTTCCATAACGTTCCAACTGTTACACATCTTTTATCTGCCAAAATGGCAAAAACAAGAAAAAAACATTTCATTAACTATCTAATTAATATTCAACAAGAAATGTAGGCATTAGTTCACTAACAATATTGTTTTCAATTCCAAAGGACTCTTGTAAAAAAAGTTTATGGCCACTCTTCCAAAACCTTGTTGATATCAGCTTTTGATATAAAATTAATAAAACTTTGCAAATAAATGAAAACAAAAGTTTATAAATTTCATATGCCTGAAGCAATGTTCAATATAAATAACTTTCAAAGAAACATTATCCATGTTAAAATAATAGATCTGCCCTGATTTTTAAACTTACTCATGCACTTGCTGGTAGAAAGCTATGATATAAGTTTCATCATATATCTGGCTAAAATTGTACACTAGAGAGCACTTACAATGCAATTTTCAAATGATTTTCATTTCCAAGGAGCATAACTCCCTATACAGTTAGCAAAGGAGTAGGTTCCGTAAGACCCCTTTTTGGCCCCAAAATATAGCAGTTTTACAAAATTGTGAAAATGTAATCTTCAAATTATCTATTGGAAAGAAGAATGCTTTTGCTACATGAATATGGGCTGTTTTTTACCATACAATACACTTATATCACATACTAGCATCATTAAGTCATGCTAAATTACTGAAATCTTCACAATTTTAGCATTTTATTTAAATTTTAGATGGTTTCCGTCTTAAGCGAAAGTGGCTGCATTCGTGTTCATTCATAATATTTAAATGCAAGTTGTATTTGATGATAATACATAATATATACAAAGGTTGTGAATGAACACGGATGTGGCCACTTTCATTTTTGACAAAAACCATCTGAAAAGTGGCATTTTTTGGCATATTTGACAGATTTTTTATATCTA
This sequence comes from Mytilus trossulus, assembly GCF_036588685.1. Lineage (NCBI taxonomy): Eukaryota > Metazoa > Mollusca > Bivalvia > Mytilida > Mytilidae > Mytilus > Mytilus trossulus. The sequence continues at coordinate 18,005,384 of NC_086374.1, read as the reverse complement.
AGCTTGAATCAGAGAGTTTTTAATGACTAAATCAGTTAAAATCTTTCGCATAAACTAATCGAATCATTTGAAATAGACACTTAGGTGTTTAAAAAGTGTCTGAATTCTTCCGTCAGATGAACTTGAAATTTCAGGCCAAAATCTGCCCTTACTGGATCTACTCCTTTCGAAACTGTTTAAGACATTGCTGATGTAAAGCTTTGATATTTATTTAAATTTCATAACATTCTGGAAAGAATTGTTCAATTGTGAGAGCGCTTTCAAAACTGAACATAGTTAGGTCAATATTTGGTCAAGAATATTACTAAGACTTTTGTTTTTTGATAAAAAAATGTTTCAAGTTGATTAAAAAAACCAATAAGAAGGTGAAATTGAACTATTTTTGCACAGTTTTTCTTATTAATAGTTAAAAGCTTCACCCACATAGGGCAAAAGCAGTTATTTTGGTGAAAATTGGCTTAATAATCTAGATTTCAATCAAATATAGCCTAATAAACAAGTCAGATATATAAAATGTTATACTAATATTATGTTAAAAGATCTATTTTGTTGGCACTTGTGCTATATATTTCCAGTCCAAAAAATTATGGAAATTAAACAGTTTTTATTGAACTTTTGGAAAAACCAATATTTGTGTAATACATTTAGTATTTGATATCATGAAAAGAACCCTTATACGTTATCTAATAATAAAAAATAATACATGTTTTAAATCTATTCATTGTTTTAGATATGATCAAATGTGATATAAGTCAATAAACTCTAGTTTGAAATATATGTTAGAAATAGGAGTCATTAAAGAGCTTATCAAACCTACTCCTTAGGTTTAATAATATGTGGGGTTAGGGTATTAATTTGCCTCAAAAAAAGTATAACAAAATAAAGATTATTGATATGTATATATAATACGTATAAAAATTATAAAAATTGCGTTTTTTATCCAACGCAATCATAGGTTTGAACATAGTTTTCAATTTAGACTTGTTTATATTTTTTTGTTTGGGCTTTGTATCATATTTTCCCTACGGTTTATATGATCCGTTCATCCTATATTGACTCTTTAAATTCAAGAGTTTATCTAAAAATGAGGGTACTTTTTCTCAAAATGAGGATACTCTTTATATGGCCTTCCAAATACCGTTTCGATCCCTAACATCACTGAAGAGACATTTATTGTCGAAATCCGGATCTGGTGTACTAAAATATATTGACACCATATGTTTGTGGCATAACATCGTGGCCACAAGTTTAAATTTTTTTTCTGTTTAGTATTAAATTTATTTTAAGATCCATTTTGTTACATCTTGTGATCATTTTTATTTGGCAATCGCCAATGGCAGTCAGCAGGGTTAAAGAACATCAGTTGTTCGACCTGTTAGTCAAATGCGTTTTGTTTAAATATACTTTTTCACTTTTTTGGTCTTTTGGAAAATGTTGTTTGTGCTATATAATTTACTCTCAAAATGCGTTTGTTTTAAACATCGCAGACTCTAATGTAACTACACTACAGTTGTTAAATCTGAAACATTGAGAAATTTAGACCGTTCAGTGCTGTTTATTTAGAAATAAGACCGTTCAATGCTGTTTATTTGGAATTCTTATTGACGCAATCTTTCTTGTAACATCATAATTATCGACACTGTTAAAGCTTAGAATTGTGCTAGTTCATATCGCATATTATTATTTTTATTTAAAACATTTATTTGAACTCTCTGATGTAATTAGTCATATAACCTATTTCATATTCAACATATTTTTGCAATGATGCAAGCGTCTTTTGCCTTTTTTATTGTATAAATTTCAAGATTTAGTAAAAGTTTAATCTAAGAAGACTTAAAGATGATTCATTTAACATCAGAATCTGACTGACGAAGGATATCTGTTATCCGAAATATTTATAAATAATTACATTTATAGTTCCTTTTTGTGTTATTGGTGTTGTTATGTACACTTTTTAGGCGTTTATATATATATATATATATATATGTTCAAAATTTGTCAATAATCAAATTGAAAAGATTTTGATGTTGATTGATATTTTCAATTTGATTTCTTTTCATATATATATATGAGTGTATAATTGTCTCCAACACCTGGTGATTATTAAAATATACATCAGTCACAGTAGGTCAAAGTTATTTTACAATAAATGAAAAATACACTTTATATAGAAATATCTGTTATAGATAACAATGTAATGATACGAAATGGACTTTAACTGTTTGATCTGATCTATTTAATGACATAATCTACTATCAATAATTAAATGCTTATACCACAAAATCTGACGAGCTGCATATTTATGTATTTTTATCAAATCTTCAGGTTGTCACAGGGAGAAAGCCATACCATATGTACTTTTATTATATTACATAGTACATAGTAAATTCCAGTTATGTTCTGTTGTAAAAAAAATTGTGTTCAAGTTTTGCATATTCAATTATTTAACAAGAGTATCACATAGTTTCACTACAAACTTCATTTGTAACAGTTGTCAAATTTTTCTAAAATTACATTTTGTTTCTATGTTAGACACTATCTAATAAAAATAAATTAAACAAAATAGTGCAATATGCTTAGCATATTAGACCAACAGTCTACATCTTGATAATGATACAAGAAAAACAATTCAAGAACCAGTTTTGGGAGGAGGAAAAATTGTATTTTATATTTTCTTGGATATTTGATTTCGTGGTTTTCAGCCGTAAAAAACTTTGTGGTTCACCTATAATTATTAATTATTAGAAATCCATAATCAAAGCCTGAAAGGCTGTAAAAGCAATTGCTGTCATGTTTATGTTTTGGGGACTTTTTTTCCATCCACATATATTTAAGAATTAAACATGACAGGAGTGTTGTCTAGTGAGAATTAAGAAGGTTTTAACTTTATATCAATTAAAGACTTTAGCAGAAAGCCATTTTTAATATGTTTTATATTTCACAAGGAGACAACACGTTTACCAGGCTAAAGTTGGGTTCAGATATACATGTGCTGAAACATATAACTCCAAGAGAAATTATTATGGATTATCCCCTAGTAGTGTTTGTAACTGGGGCAATAATTTCCTTTATTGATTTAATTTTCATAATTAATTTAAATTTAACACTTCAGTTAAAACATTTCAACTTTCCAGACGCAAATGTTGAAAAACGGAAAAGAAACAAAATATTTTACAAGACATAAACATGTAAAAAATAAATATATATATTTCAGCTGACTAAAAATATTTTCATAATGTTACTTTGTCATCATTTCTTAAAAACTAAGTCCCAAACGTTATTGCTCAGTTGATATGTGTCATCCTCACGGTACGAGATAACTATAATTCTCATGCAATCCCGAAAAGAGAGGCCATCACAGACAAACATGACATTAAATCGTCATTATACGAACAAGAACAAACAGCTCTAAGTTGCTTTGATATCTATCCAATTTTCAGGAAACATTGTGAAAATGATCTTCAATATTTCGAAAACATGTGAAATAAAATTGCAAACACGGTGGACCGTCGAGGGTCAACAAACGTAGTAGACTCGTCCATTGGAAAGACGAGGATAATGGTTTCATCATTTGTCATGCATACCCAGTTTTGAATATGATATCCAAAAAGGATGTACTTTTTTTAATCTATGAAACTAGAAAATTCCAAATTGTAAATATCTCTTCATCTGGACTTGGCATCTATCACGTTTGGACGGGTCCATTTCATTAGTAAAGTGATCGATAAATCTTACGGAGTTATGACAAAAAAGGAAAACAAACTTATTGTTATGTGTTTTTAACAAGGGTTTCGTTCCTCCAAATTATTTGCGCAAACAAATCAACAAATACGTCAGTTAACTTTGTCTATTTTTAGATTACAGGTAATCATTTGAGATCATTTGACACTACGTATAACCTGATAACCTGTGTAGTGATTTTGATTTTACGATAAATTTATGAATGAACGACAATTTTATGAATGAACAAGAGCACCTGACCTCTTTCTTAAAAAAACACCAATTAAACATATAAAACCGTATATTATAAAAGATAATTCAGTCAAATTTTAAATACTAAATCAACAACTGAAATGATTCCATAATTTGTTGAAACATCGTACGAACGGAAAACGGAATCGCAGGTATAAAAATGCATTTTTTTCACTCGGACGTCTATATTTTTTGATAGTCAAACGGTTGTCCCCCTAAATACAAAAATACATCTACAAGAACGTATGCTGAAACTTCTTAAATCCACTAACGTTTTTCAAAAGTTTCAAGCTATGTATTGCATTAGAAAACTTACATAGGTGTTTAAGAATGACAGACCAGGAGCCTGTTTAACAAAATACTATGGCTTGATCTGGGCGGAGTCTCTGATCTGGGTCACAAATATGGCCATACGCGACGGCATGAAAGCAATTGCTTTAAAAAAAAACGTGTACATGTACAATGTATACTAGTGTACAACGAAAAATGTGTCCACAGTACTTCCAAATGTCAGATCAAATAAATTAGTCAGCATACATTTTTTAAAGCTGATTTTAAGGGAGTAAATATTTTTTTTATAGCAAATGACAGTAATACATATTAGTTCACATTGGCCATTTGGTACAGTGAGACTAAATATAAAAAAGAAGATGTGGTATGATTGCCAATGAGACAACTATCCACAAAAGACCAAAATGACACAAACATTAACAATTATAGGTCACTGTACGGCCTTCAAATTAAAGTCAAAATGAACTGATCATCTGACATCGATAAAGTTGTTGATAATTATGATGATCATTAACTATTTTGATAAGATTGTGAATCAAACAGTTGTGTTGTGTATAACATTTACAGATATTCAAAACATAATGTACAGTCGACACTTTGAATGAAATAAAATGTCAAATTCTCAAACAGCAAAAATCTGTGGATTATGTGATTAAAATAGGAACATATGCTGGAAATGTTTTCAATGTGACAAATTTATTTGTGAAGACTGTAAAGGCATCCATTCTAAAGTCAATCTTGGAAAAGATCATGACTTAACCAGGATAAGGGAACCAATTGAACTAGATGAGCCATTAGGACTAAAATCTATTGTCTGTAATAGACATAGAAACAAAATGTGCGATGTTTTTTGTAGAACATGCGAGGAACTGATCTGTACCTCATGTTTATCAAAATATCATAGAAATCATACTCTGCCCTCTGTTGATGATATTCATCAGGAATTCAAGATAGAACTTACAAAGTTTGAAACCCATATTGATATGGATATTCTAAGCAAATTTGAAAAAGATGAAGAAATATTAAACAAATTTAATTTCATTCATCGTCAAAAATATGAAGAAGCACAGAGAAATATAAAAGAAAGAGAGAACTTTTTCATTGGAGAGGTGAAAAAACATACTCAAATGTTACTTAATGAATCAGATGAAAAATGGGAGTTAATAAGCTCTGACATTTCTGCACAAAAATCCAAAATATCTGAAATCAAAAGTGATCTTTCATATTGTAAAATGGATATTAATGAAAGCAAAGATTCTAGAGATATAGAAAAAATGCTAACAGATATCAAAAGACTAGAAAAAAGTTTGTCTGAAATAAGTCAGATAGAAATAGATTACATTCAACAATCACCTCAATTTTCAGAAGGAGTTTTCATACAAAATAGGCTTCTTCAAATGATAGGTAAATTAGAAATAGTATTTATTCCTGACCCAGAGTTTAAACCTAAGCTAACAATCTTAAAATCATTTACAACCAATTTTGGTGACATTCAGAAAATCCTGCAATCTGAAAATAATACTTTCTGGATAAGCAGTCCCAAAAATGCAACTAAACTAGAAATAACAATGGAAAAGACCAAAACATTGAATACAATAAATCTGAAAGAAAAAGATGACATGACTATCTTAAAATCAGGAGAGCAACTTTGCACTATGAAAAACTATTGTAAAATCCTTAGTGTTAATCCAGATGGACAGGTGAAAACTTTCAAGGATTTGTCTCCTCAGAAACCTATAGCTCTTCATACGACTGCAGACAACAGTCTACTGATAGGTGTTATTAACAAAGACTTGTGGAAGAATCTAAATAAAGATACTAAAAGTAAACAAATTATTATCAAACTAAGTGCAAACGGAGAAGAATTAAATCAATTTGAATATAAGAGTTTCACTCTGAAAAAATCAGATGGGACAAACAAATTAGACATATTTGACTTTACTTGGCGAATAACTACAAATTCCAATGAAGACATTTGTATAGTAGATTTGAGTACTAGTTCGGTAAAGGGAAGAATAGTGACTCTAGACAAAGATGGAAATCTGAAATGGGTTTATGACGGACATCCATCGAGCATACTTAGAGAAAATTTCTTCCTTCCTGGAGATATAGCAACAACATATCTTGGAAACATCATTGTGTGCGATACAAGAAATAGTGCCATTCATCTTCTTAATGCTCAAGGCTCTATAATAGCTTATAAAGATAGATCAGACCTTGACATTTATTATCCATTAAGCCTTTGCTTTACAGACAGTAAAAATCTATTAATAGGTTGCTGTCGAACTTCTGAAGACCAGAACAAAGCAATAATTCATTGTGTCAAACTCAGAGGATTATGAAATGATTTCACATATTTCCTTATGTATATTTATTCATTAAAAAGTGTATTTCTTGGTTTCAAAATATTTTTACAGGCTTTCCAAATACTATTTGCTAATTGTCTGCTAGGTGATTCTCTATAGCTACTGAATATAAAGTATTGGGAGGTAAAGGGAACAGCTTGTTTTCTCTGAGTCTTTGATTTCATCACTTTTGGTATTCAAAAGGATGATAATAAATCTCCCATCTTTAAACTGGATACATCAACTTCACAAAAAATTTATTTCTTGCAACCATTCTTTTTACAATAAAAGATGGCCTTCAGAAATATAGTGAATTGAAGAGGTCAATTCAAGGAATGGTAACGATGAGGTATGGATTCTTTAAAAAGTCATAAGATCTACCGCCTATTCTTTTATCATACTCTTTATTTTGTAAAAATATCGAAATTTTAGATTTATTTATGTGTTACTTTATAATTCACCATGCTCAATTGAAAGATTGTGGACATTGTCTTATAAAACAGAGCTTTTTCAGGAGGTTCATGCATACAAATTTCTTGTTTGAGAGCATAGACAATCTTATTTTTGATGAGAATTGTACAGATTCTAATGTCTTAACGCATGACTATTAGCCTCAAGTGCAAAACAAAGGATTTTGACCAACAACAGGGTCAAACCAATAGCATGAAAATTTACAAAGGTTGAACTCTTACATTGTGCCTGCTATTGCTGCTATCAATGTAAAAGCTTAGTATTGACTGTGAAAAAAAAACCAGTTAAAATATAAGGAGATATGAAATGGTATGATTGCCTTTGAGTCAGGTCATCTAAACAAATTTAACACAAGATTGTATTGACGTGTTAAAAAAAATGCAAAAATTTTGATTTATCTGTAAAATACAAGAGATGCTGATACCACGATGTTTTCATTAAATTGATTTATAGTGAATTCTTCAGGGGAAAATAAAACAAAAATTTCATATATGGTAATGATCATATTTATATGAATGAAAGTATAGGAAATCAGTAAACAGGAAATTGATTTGCAGTGGCTGTGATACAAGTTTGAGAGAACTCATAATGCAGCTATACTTATGACATGTATTTTCCAAGAAACATGTTAACTGAGCACTTACAAAAATTGAGACAGAAGAATAAAATAGTAAGCCTACCTTTACATTGTCAGGAGATAAGGCACCATGTTCCCATGCAAACAGAATTTCTTGTGCCACAAATGGCATGTTGGTACACATTTCTTGCCACCTGGTCATACTGCAACATAAACACATTTCAAATAACACTAACTAAAACATGTTCAAAAGAAGCATTTTTAACAAAATTTCAAACAATGACATGTTAAAACTACAAAATGTTCACATTGAATTTTCAATAATTTTTTTAAATCCTATTAAGGAGGCTTGCGGGTCCACAAATTTCAGCGAAAAATTAAACATTTGTTTTTTCGTTTTTATTAATTTTATTTTTGACACTATTAGTTACTACTTGATGATATAATATAAAAAATCAACCAAAAAAATCGATTCTGTTTGACCCCAGATGACTTTCGAAATGGTGTTATCATTGAAAAAGCACCTAATTATCTCCCTTTGGTGCAAAAATGCAAATTTTTTGCATTAAATTTGAAATATCTTTTTTAACTCAACAGTGACCTATATTTTTTATTATTGTTTTTAAATAAGCTGTACATAAACTAAATAATTGTAAACTTTAAGCGATTTCTGTAATTCAGTTCTTTTTTTATTTCGATATTACCTCTATTTCTCCTATAAGTTCAACATTAACAAAAATGTATGCTTCTTTTGGAGGCAGATTGTGACCCCATTTTTTTATTTCATTTTTCTATTAAGTTTATGATTAAGTTCATTTATAAAATAATACAGGGAAATCCTATATTAAAAAAAAAATGATTTATACCTGCTAGCCCCCTGAAAGCAAGCAAATGCCTTTGACAGATGATTTCTTTTAATGTGCTTTTCCTGTAGGCTTTGGAAGGGGGACCAAGACTTTAAGAGACATACAGACCAAAGGAATAAACTTATCAAAATCAATGAAATGCTTCCAACTAGAAATAAGAGTAACAGAAGCCAACACACTTGTAATGTGAACTTACATGTAATTCAGTTCATGTGCTTTTAGCAGATTACCAAGTAACTGGTCCACTTTATTTTGTTCTGTAGGTGTGTGGTTATCTATACACTTATATTTACTATCCTCAGGTAAACACTGTGTGGCCCACTGATAGAAAAATGTGTCAAAGAAATCAGGGGCTGTAGTTACTATCTGAAAGAAAAATCATAACTCGTTTAAAACACCTACTTTTAAAAATAAGATTCCATACTTAATATAATATTGCCTAGTTAGTTTAAATATTCAAAGTGCTGGATAGCACCTGTGGAAAGATTGGAAGAGTAGTTTGAATTATTATTGAATATTAAAGGTATGGTGGGGAAAAAAGAACATTAATAATTAGACAGTATTGCTGAAAATTGCATAAACAGCAGGGTTCTAGCAGGAATAAAAATGCTTTTCCAATTTACAATTATGTAACATGATGTTGATAAGTAATGTGGTCAATTTGATTGACTGTTTAGGAGGTGGGGAATTGTATTTTAAGGTCCACCTTGTCCCTGATTGTTTGGTAAAGTCAGTTGTCAAGCATTCTAGTATTGTATCAATACTCAATTACCTAATCAAAATGCTTAAAAAAAGCCTGCACATCAACACACCTTAATTACGTAGTATTACATTCTTGAATGAACTGCTCCAAAAATATACCCATTTTCACAGTTTATATGAGTATTATGTGCACATACATGAGAACTATAGGGAACTATATTTCAGTGTGAATACATGCAGTAATAGTAGCTAACCTGTCGTGTTGTTTAGGAGGCCAGTGCCTAAGGAAAGATTTAGAACAAGTTCCAATCTTTCCAAAAACTAATTTAAAGCTAAAAATCCTAAGAACACATAAAAAGACAATAAAAAGCAGATACATATTTTAAGGGAGAAAAACCAAAGGAAGAAACAAAACTAGAATAAATCAGGAATGTGTTGATGGGACACAGACGGACACAGACAATAACCCTGCTTGCATATCATACAAAATTATGAAGGGACATAACTGAAGAATGGTAAAAATGACACTACCCAAATTTGAATAAATTTCATAACATTTGGTCATGGCTAACTTAAGTTTAGTGAACTGAAACAGAAAAAATCAGCAATTATTCCATTTGTAAAGAAATATAACTCTAGAACTGTTCAAGTGACTGAACCAAAATTCATACTTGATCTGTATTTTGTGGTAATAAGCATTTTATCTAAGTTTCATAAAATTTAATTGAAGCAAATTAAAGTTAGAGAACGGAAACCAACTTTGGGACATACGTACCGATGGACAAGGGTAAATCTGAATGCCCCTTCACTATGGCAGGGGCATAAAAAGTGGATAATTTTAAAGCTTCTTTTAACCTTCCTTTCAAAGTATGTATAAAATATTAATTCAACTGAATTAATATTTCAAGATTCAACATACTTAATATTGAAAAAAATGTTTCTCTCATGATGACAGCATTAGGAACTCAAAAAACAAAATAATAAGAGGTGCTTTTTCTTTTGTAATTTTTTTGTGGATTTCTAAAAGTAAGCAAAATATTTTTAGACAGACTGTATATGTGCCTTAAATTGTAATATGATATTCTGTTTAAGTTTGACTTACTTCTGATCCATATAATTGTGTGATATGACATAACATCAGGAAAGAGATATCAAACAGCAATGCCCTGTTCTGAGCTGCTTTAGAACTCTCCCCTTGGGTTTGTTGTACTTGTTTAGCATACTCATTTATCCTATAGCATTGTAAAAATCAAATAAAATAACATGTTAGACATTTGTACATTCAAAGTGATAGTCTAGCCATATCATTTGGCAAATATTGGATTCAATGCAAAACAAAAATACTTTTTCTTTTGATATTTTGAAACAGTTTATCTCCCTTTACAGTGGTGTGACAGTAAATGTATGAGTGGTAGTCTTTTTAGCCAGCATATGATTTAATAATTTAATGTAAGAATACAGATTTATCTAGGATTAATGGTATTTACAATTCAAATTTACTAGTAGCTCTGAAAGAAACAATACTAACTTGACAAGTTTGACAGCAAAATTCTGTAATGTTCCGTTTGCAGCAGCAGCAGCTATGATGAGATCAAAACTTTTCCCCGATAACATGTGACACAATACACTGATTAAAGCTTCTTGGTTCTTAGAACAGTCAGCATCTAATGTCTGCAATTATATATTACTAGATATAACCAACACTATCAGTACAAGGTCACTTGTAATCTGTGGAGATGTGTTCTTATCTGATAGAGGCTAACAATTGTTTACTTTTATTTGTTAGAAATAAAGAGTATATCACATAATTGTTAATCTAAACAAAAAAAAATAGAATGCTTTCAGGGTTTTCATAATAACATTGCATATTTTTTGTTTGTTTATAAGACATATTTGGTTTCTCTCTATTATTTGATTTGTTGGAACTACATGTAAAATAAATTTGTTGATTGATTGAGGTCTTACACAGGAAAAATGGACTCTGCTGTATGAAACCTTATAGTGGTATATAAGAACCTATTGTGACCTTAAATACAACAGAACCCTTTTATACCTTTCCCTATCACCTAGTTGGGATGTACAACTACAAAAAAAGAAGAACAAACATGCGATAATTTATATGTCATTTGCAAATTTTAGAGTGCCTTTTAGCCAGTCTTAGGGAAACTATTTAGAAAAAAGCTGGGCAAGGATTAACTAGTCAAGTATCTGCCAAGATGGTTATTAACAAAACATTCAAAAAGGTTACTTTCCAAGCTTCAATTGAGGAAGGAAAACAGTAGATCAACCAGATTGCAGAAGTATCAACTTTCACATGGCTCTTTGGTTGAATCAGTAAGAAAAACACCAAGTTGCAAATACATGGTCAAAACAAAATGACACTCATTTGAAATGAAAAGTACATCATTAAAGTTAATACAAAATCCACTTTTAGTTTAGCAGCGCAAGGCACAAGCTAAAATAATGCATGCAAAACTATCTTTGTAAAAGCCTAATATCAATTATTTTGCAAGAGAAACGGTGGATATTTCATATTTGTGAATTCCTTACTAATGAGAGAAAAAATAGTGTCTTGAAAAAGTGAAAGAATGAAGGTACATGTATATACTTATATGAAATCGTTCTTTATATAAAATGCTCAAGCAATGATTGAATTTTCTTTATTGGTCAATATATATCACAGAAAGGCAAATAATTGCCATTTCATAATTGTATAACTTGATGATAATCAATTTTAATTGTGGAAAGAAATTCCATAGAAAACACATATTTTATAGTAATCCTAATATCTTGTTAAAAATACAAAAGATTCAAATGAATACATCAATTTACTGTATTTTTGCATTATTAAGCTGGTGAATTTAATTATTGTAGAACAGAATTGGTAGATTTAACCACTTATGCCTTTTACATGTGCAATATAATTCTTATTCAATGTAAATTTGTACAATTTTGATATTGCTAATAGATTTTGATAGAAACATGCATATTCCTAAATTGTCCCAGTGACGATAATTTGTTACATGGATGCAATATTTGAAGGCAACAAACCAAACAACATTAACATCTATAATGACAAACAAAAGAGGTCCAACCACATCTGGTTAAAAGCTCACTATTCCAATTTTATACATAATACTCCAATATTTTAAGAAATTTTTATTCAACATAAAATTATAAAATTTCATGAAACAATGATTATTTATCTTTTTCTTAAAATAAATATAAATCTAAGCCACTTTAGGAGAGTATAAAACCATTAAGAAAATACTTTTACATCTTTTTTTTGTAAATAGGTGGGAAATTCCTATTACATGCTTCACAAATAACTTATACAAAAGATATGTGACCCTCTTGTTTGTCATAAAACTAAACAAAACTACTAAAGATTACTACCACTACGACATACATTTGCACTGGAGCTGTTCAGAGCAGAGACATTTGTATGCAGAGTCTGAAAGTAAAATAAATCACAACCATAAGAAGCTGAAATGTTATTGGAGTCTTCTTGATAATAAAGAGAAAACAGATAAAGGGAGGACTGTTTAAGCTGTCTAGAGAAATTTTTCAAATTGCATGCGCTTAGTTTGTTTTAACAATAAATGTTTTCCTCTGCCTTTTCTGATTAATTGTTCAATTGATTGTTGGTGTTAATGCCACTTTTAGAACTATGCCATATCATGGCTGATAATTTGAGAGAACCACAAACGTTTGTCAACCTTTGACAAGAAGACTGACAATTTATTCCATTACAATTAGATTCAAGAGCTTGTTGGAAGATGTAACCTCAGTTTTACAGGCTAGTGATCATTGCAGATGAATTACTTAGACCTCTTTGGGTTTTTCCCCCCAATAATTCATGCATTCTAGTATTGAAGTGATATACAAACTTAATCAAATACTCAAAGAAGTATTCACTAGAAAGATTATAATGATTAAAGTCTTCTTTTTTATCCTTCTATCTAGTTTTAATTAACGGATTAACGATATGTGCAAAATTACAGTATAACAATATTGACATCGCAATGCAATGACAAGAAGTGTTAAAGCTCCAATAATAAAATTAAACATTTCTTTCCGTAAATGAGTAAGAAATAACAAGAAAGAAAACAAGAAGGTAAAAATCTTAACCAACAATAAAAAGTTGATACAAAGAACTAAAACAAATCTCTGATAGTTTCTCTAGACAGGCTTTTCTCTCATGAATTCATCAAAAACTATGGGAACATAACTATTATGTAATTATATTAAGGCAGCATGGAAAATGAGATGTCAAATTCTTACTTAACTTTGTATGATGTGTTGTTTTCTGCTGTTTATTATTGTGTCATATATGTAATATATGTTTTGATTACCATAGCATGTAAATGCTTTTGCAAATAAATAAATTCATTCATATTCATGAGGTTCATAAATTGGTATTTTGAAATAAATGAATAATTTTATGCTCCAAACTTTAATTTCAGCTTCTTTAATTAAAATAAATGTACATGTAGTATGTTGAATATATACAGCAAACAATGTATTTTAATTAACTATAACAGAATACTGTTAAACAATGAAGAACAAAAACTTGTGTAACAAAATAAAATGAAGTATTGAAATAAACAAGATATCTATGTCCATCCATAAATGCCTTGCTTTCATGATTTTTTTTACTGGCAATGAAAACATTTGAGAGAGAACATTTATACATGTGGCTTGAACAGAACTTGAAAACTAAAAACATTTTATTGAGGCTCTTCAAGTTACAAAATATTCATATTTGCCACTCTTAGCTGTAAAAGTACAACAAAAGCTCCTATAAGCAAATCAGTGCAAAAAAGACAATTAAAAGATGCAGTGTTGGATTTCTATAACAAGCACTTTATGATATATAATATTCATGCCAATTATCATTTCAAATCTATTGGTTGTAATTACTGCTACAATGGGTAAAGATGCCTTTAATGAACTTTGTGGTACCATTGAAAACAGGTTATCTCCCCTCAGTAACAGTTTTCTCTAAAGCCAGCAGGATACAATTTAACACAAGATTTTCTGATGAAAAAATAAGCATTTGTATAGTAGGAAAAGAAAACTTTCGTGTATCCCGAATATATCACATTTTTTTTTAAATTCAACAAAAGACGAATTATATCAATTATAAATTATAAAAAAAATTCCTCCTGTAATAGTAAGACAACTGTTAATGACATACATGTATACCAATTAAATAGAAGGCTGTGACTTTATGATAATCTTCAAAATACTCACAAAGACAAGTTCATTCCATATTGATGATTATTACCTTTGAAATATAATGCTATGAGGATATCTCTGTAAATACCTTTAAGATACTGCCAACTGTAGGTTCAGCCTTAATAATTAGGCTAGGAGTAGGTTTTGTAGCAACATCACTGGCCTTGGAAGGTTTCTCAGATTCAGTGCTCCTACAAGTAGAGTATTGTCATATGTTTGTCTTCCCAGTTATCTCAACAGTCACACATACAAGTAAGATACATGCAAATTGAAGTAAAGTCTGTACTTAAGTGTTGACCCAATTTACTTGATACATTTTGAGTGTGAATTTTTAGTTTATTGACTATGTAAGTATATAATAAATATTACTGCAACTTTCATAGGAAAAATTGACCCAAGATGCTTTTTACTATTCTGCTTAGTTTTTAGTGGTAATGCCCTTGTATGATATAAGTATCTAGCCTACCCCTGTTTGTTTTATGTAACTCACCTCTAAAAGTAGAAACATGTTCTTCTAATAGAATCTATTAAAATATTTTCTATACATCCATAATTATGGAACCAGCTTTACATACAATGTAATTATAAATACCTTCTATGTAAGAGTCTTTGAGACTGGCTCTCAGTAATCAGATCATGCTTAGTAAACTCTAGTAACAGAAACTGAACACAATCACAACTGGAATAGAAAAACATGTAAACATGTTTGTAGTCAATGAATAAAAAAATTTGTAATTATTGTGTGCACAACCTAAAAATCAATGTAGTATACCTTCTACTCTCACCTTGAAAATAGTGTTAAATTCACAAAAGATATGAGGTAGGTTTTTATCACTGAAATTGGCTATATAAGCAATGAGAAACAAGAAACAAGAAACACTTATGAACCACATCAACAAACAACAATAACTAAACAGGTTCAAAAAGAATGAAAACGAATAACTATTTAATTATACTGTCTTGATGACTGAAAGCTTTACACTCACTTCAGTTTGATGTCAGTTATGTTAAAAAAAAGAGGGAATTCACAATTTGTGCCTTGTTATATCTCACTATTTTCTAGGAGCCAGTTCTTGCCATACTTACTTTAGTTTAATATCAGTCAAGTCCAAAAGAGGAACAGAATTAAGAAGTAGATCTATGCCTTGCTCTATATCTGTACTGAAATCATTTCTTGGAGCCTGCTGGTTCATCTTTACAACTACTTGTGGAAGCTGCAAGAAAATTATTTCAAATTATACTACCTTAGAGTTCTGTCTCTAATCAATCAATCACATATTATTTCTTTCCAATAACATACAATTTAATCTGTCCAAGAGTGTAGTATCTATACCATTAAATAAGTATTTAAAAATGATCAGTCCATGATAGTACAATGACAAGTTCACTTTGTAAAATATAAAACTGTTTTGAGTTGTTAACATGTAAATTGATTTTACTTTGGCATGGCGTAGACAATGGTAGTATTATTTATGACACATAAAAGTAAGCTAACATTCTATGGATTTATAAAAAAAACTTTACACATCTTTTAAGATTCATCAAAATTAAATACTTAACAATATACAACTTCCTACCTTTAGGTATGTGAAAGCAGCCCAGTTTAATTCATTATCCTTTTCATTAGCATCTATAAGACCCATGAAACAGGCCCTAATCAACTCACTATATAGATAGGGCCGTGTCAACTTCTGAAAATTCAAGACCAAAACAATATAAAAGTGAATGCTGAACATTATTTTTTATAAAATATTTTTATGCAATTTTCCCCTTCCCATTACCTTCAACTTGAACAAGTTGCATGTGTTGTTTTTGCAAGGAGTACCCCCAACCCTAATAAAAATACATAAATTAGCATGGTATACATAATGCAATTGTAAAATAAATATTGAAATTTGTCTAACAGGCTGATCTATGTAAGTGTGTATTTAGTCCATAAAAGTAATGTTTGCTTGTTTACTTGGTAGAAACAATATTTTTTATTAGTTGTTGTAAATATGATACAAAACACAAGTTTTCATTATTCTTTTGTAAATGGCTCATGATTTGATTGGTTGCTTATATTATTCTTTCAATAGAAAATCAATGAAAGTAATGGTGTTTCCATGGTCCCTCTAGCAAGTTAGCTAAGATAACTTAAAATTGAGAATGAAAATGGGGAATGTGTCAAAGAGACAACATTCCGACCATAGAGCAGACAACAGCAGAAGGTCACCAACAGGTCTTCAATGCAATGAGGAATTCCCGCACCCAGACACGTCCTTCAGATGGCCCCTAAACAAATATATATACTAGTTCAGTGATATTGAATGCCATACTAAACTTCAAATTGTACCCAAGAAAATAAAATTAAAAATAACACAAGACTAACAAAGGCTAGAGGCTCCTGACTTGGGACAGGCGCAAAAATGAGGTCGGGTTAAAAATGTTTATGAGATCTCAATCCTCCCCTATACCTCTAGCCAATGCAGAAAAGTAAACGCATAACAATACGCACATTAAAATTCAGTTCAATGCTGTTTGTATACAATAAAGTAAAGATGCTTTAAACTGACGAAAACAATTATGGAAGAGACAAAAAATATTGTCTTTAAATCCACTAGTAGATCTGTATCATAAAGTAAAGACTTCTCTCTTGACACCATTTGCAAGTTTGGTCTTGAGAAACAATGACAGTCCATCGGAAGGGGACAATAAATGTCTGACCCCTGTTAAGAGAGAGCCATATTTCTTGCACGTAAAAAAACACCCTTGTAGATTTCCAAAAAGAGTAGGCGAATGCCGCTACAAGACAGCCTTCACACCCGCAAAGTGGAAAGGGGTAAATATAAGTTGCAATAACTTGTTTCCCAATCCACTATAAATAAATATGTTTTAACTCAGTAAATACTTCTATTATTCTCTTAAGTCAAACTCTTATATCTATATTAGGTTTAAAATCAGAATGGCTACCATGAGTTTCTCTGTAACAGATATTTGTTCTGCAAATGGCTGTATATCATTGGTTGGGTTCAGTATGGCTTCTATGGCAACTAACACACTGATGGATGGACATATTGGTAAGGTAGTCACTTCTAATACTGCCTGACTTGGAGGTGCAAATTCTTGTATCCTAAAATCAAGTAGGAAAATTACATATAAAAAAAGTTCTTATTATAAATGATTTATGTTGCAACTGATAAAACAGTAATAAGGTTAAAAAGAGCCAATTTTAAAAATTAAGATGTACATTTTGAAAATCAGTGTAACTAAATGATTCTTAAGGTAAAAGAAAATCTGAAACTAGTTTTAAACATTGAAGAAAAGATGTCACCAAAAAGAACTAAAAGCATAGCCAAGCTCGACTAAGAATCAGCCATGCATGATGGAAATGCATTCCTTAATTTTAACTATGCAAAACTAATCAACTTCAGTTTTGTTATCCTCTTTACTTTCACAATGATGTGAAATAATTACCTTACAGACAAATATCCAGCTCATTCATATGATTCAGGTGTTTTCACTAGATCAATTGATTTCTTAATTTCAAGTTAATTAAAAGATTATTGCATGAATACAACATTCTACTAAGAACAATACTTAACTATACTCTTAAAATACTTTATCTGTGTTTGGTGGTAATAAGCAATGTGTATAAGTGTCGTTGCGTAGAGGCAAACTAAGGTAAGAGAATGGAATACAGTTTATGTATGCAGGGGCATAAAAATAGTTTACATAATTCTCTACTAGCAGTATCATAAGTAATCAACTATCTGGACCCTCAGATTACCAAGTTCATGTTTGTAACTCTGGATGACGGAATAAATAACCTACTTTGACAATGAATTTAACATTGCTGTCACTTTCTGTCTAGCCGGGGCTGGTAAAGCATCATTGTGTATCTGACTCAATGTTCCACGTACATTCACTTCTGTTTGTTCAAATTCTCTAAATTTATCTGAAATGAACCAGGCCATAAATATATATCAAGGAAACAGTTTTGGAAATCATGAAAGAGCTTTAACAGTAAAATGAGTTATTATTTTCTTCTTTACACTAATTTGGATAATTTCTTTATTAAATGTTTTTCGTAGAAATCTACATAACAAGCGTAAATCTCATTGATAAGTTGAATGGAATAAAATACAGGATTAAGAATGAAGTTTATATATCAAATCTTACCCATGTCATCTGACATAGCCACATATAGTAATGCTTGTACTGTTGGTAATTCTATAATTTTCTGTATAGCTGTACTGGCTCTATCAATGATAGAGATGTATTCCTGTTGTGGTTGCCTCGACTCCTTTACTCTCTGTTGTGATTGTAATATATCTATCAGTAACCAGTGTATGGTACTTTGCAAACAGCGGCAAGTGGTTAGACCATTATCCATACTTGCAACAAAACTTAAAATAAAATAGTTTTCAAATGTTTATAATGCTTCAAACATAAGTCTATATATTTTTGTACACTTTTAAATAATACAATAACTGATCTTTGATGCTTAATCTAAACAAAATAAGTAGTTACTAGCCATAATGGATGAATATAAGTATTGACAATAAAAGGAAATGAACATGTATCCTACAACTATTTCTACTTTTCATTTCAGTCTAGGTAATGGCATTTATAGTTAAGTTTAATATATCTGCAATATGAATGGAATTTAATAGGTTTACTTTTGTTTTTATTAATACCTGATGAAAATTTAGCATAATAAATAGCATAAATAATTTGAATCCTAACTTAAACTATCTTAAAAAGGAAACAACCAAAATTGTTTTCTATTTCTTTCAATGAATAATCGTTACAAGAGCGCAATTATTTGTTTAAATTTTACCGGCAAGTTTTTTACCCCAAGATGGTACTCAGAAAAGAATCCTATACGGCTTCTGATTGGTTGATACAGGATTGGAATTACATTTAATCGAGAGCTTATCCAATTAGGTTTAAAAATTGCCGAAAATCATATTCACATTTTATGAAGTATAGAAAATATCTTGAATTTCTGCACGTCGGAGCCATTAAAAATATGCCTTTTTCATCAAGCGAAAAAAGTAGACGATCTTTTTCAACTGCATTTTAAGTCAATTTGAGCCGCATGACCCTATATTTTTTTGGTTGTAATGCAACACTGGCATTTCTAGTAACAGGAACTTCCACCCGTTTTTCCCTAGTTTGTGTAGTCTTCAAGAAAAAAAATATGGAACACTAGTGGTACCCTATGGAAAATGCATTACGAATAATTGCGCTCTTGTAACCATATGGTAACAAAAAAGTTTAATCAGTGGTACATGGGACACAACTCTTGATGGAAATCTGACAGCAGCAACAAATAAATTCTCAAACATAGTTACTTCCCCTTTGCAGTAAAGCACTATCGGTAAGGGCTAGAAAGGATATTAGGGATGTGGGTCAATGAGGCAAACAACCAACACTATGTACGATCTTAAATAGATATCTAGTTTAAATTTTTTTTTTTTTTTTTTTTTTTTTGAAGTAATCATACTTTATTGATATTTTTACATTTGTTAGTGGATACACCAAATATTGGTACCTTATCCCGGCCTCGTTAACCATTAGAAGCATATAATTAATTTGATTAGTATTTGTTAGTTTCTTTAACTGTAATATATACATTCATAAATCATTGTAAATTATAATATATCCAACTAAAAACATTATCAATATAGAATGATCAATAAATCTGAATAGATAAAAAAAAAAAAAAAATTATAAAGAATAAATAAAATAAAAAACACAGAAGTTTTGAATTTTGGAGAAAAAAAAAAAAAAAAAAAAAATAATAAATATATTTTACTTGCAGCCGTTGCAGGATATATTTATTCAAATATTTGCATACAGGCAATAACTTAGAGGAACCTACATGAAGTTATAAACATAGACAAAACATCAAGCATATATATAAAACCAGCATATAACAGTATTAAATTATAACATTGGTGGTGGTGTGGATAAGGAAGGAATGTACGTATAAATAATTCTGGTACATAATGCACCACTTTTTGATAATAAACTAGTCTTCTAAAATCGGAAGCCAGGGGTCCCAGCAGATATTGGCCTTATGAAAAGGTTTTCTTTTAAAAAATAAATTCTTTTCTAGTACCAGAGATTCTTTGAGGTAGTTTTTAAGTCCTGTAAAATTTACAATATTTTCACAGAGTTTAGTTCTGTAAATATAGAATTTTGTCAGGAGTATTATTAAGTTTTTTATCCTAGTGTAAATTTTGTATCTGTTGCAAATTATGTGATTTTTTTTTTCATTTAAAATACGCATTTTACCATAACCTAAATTTGTTTGTGGTATTTACTTAACATCATTCTGGATATGAAGTTTCAAGCTTTTAGTTGTTTTATCTGTATCTAATAGGGGCCTCTGTGGTTGATTGGTCTAAGTCATGTGTATCACTAGCCTGTCAGCACTGAGATTGTGATTTTGAGTCCCACACTGTGCAGGTGCATACGACTCCTAGCCTCATCTTAAGAGAATAGGACTAGCAGTTTTCCTACAAATGGTCTGCATTTCTTTCTCAAAAAAAATAAACAGAGCTACATACATGTATGATAGAATACCTGAAATTTGTGGCAATATTTTCCACCATATTGATGAGACCTAGTATACAGTAAGGTTTAGAGAATTCATCATATTTTGTTATAAGTCCTAATGCAGTATTGTAAGGTATAACCTGAAAATATACAATCACATTAGTAAATATTATGTTGAATCTGAATTGTTAAAATATATTTATAATTTATTCTTTTCTATAAATTTTATGCAGATTTCTGCTCTTGAAAATCTTTCAACTAACTTAAACTATATATTATTGTTATACATGTATATACAGGTTTATTTTTCTAGAAAATAATTTTATTCATGTATGTGTATATACCTGGGAAGTAACACTGTGCTTCAGATATGATAAAATCAGATTATTTGGATTTGGTCCAACTAAGGCTTGCTGCATTAAAATTTCTAAAATAAATTAAAAGATAATAGTTTTAGGATAACATTAGGCAAAACATCTTGAAACTAAATCAACTTCTCAAAAGTATATATCTGTAGTAAGGACATGAAGGATAGAAGTTTTTCATTGAATCAAAGAACAGACTATAAAAATATGTTCTTATTTTAATGCCAAATGCACATTCTTTATGACTTTAAAAAGTAAGGAAAATAAATGGCAAACATGCAATAATTCTACACAACAAATTATATAAATGGATGTCATGTTTACATGGTAAGTATTTAAAAAACATAATTCAAATTTCTAAGTACATGTACAATTACTCACATAAAACTTCTAAGTGAATCTCATTCTAAAACTTCTTTTTAAAAACATTGTCTCTTTTCAGCATAAAGGGTTAATGAATAAACATGAGTACCTGACAACTAAACATAAGATTCTCTCTCTCCTATTAACATACCTGTCAATTCTTTTGCTTCTCCAGGTACATCAAGCAACATCTTCTTTAACATAACTCCCCAATGGTTATCCTGCCAACGCTCTCTCCATGCTCTCATCAATAACGTCTTTACTTTGTTACAGAATATACTGCCTTTTGATTGGTTAGAACTAGCTGGTTCCATTATCTTCTCATATATGAACAAAAGGATCAAAGGGATTTACATCAACCTACATAGTAAAACATATTTTCATGAAATATACTTTTCATTGATCAAGATACATTGTATCTGTTAAAAGTTGGTGCATATAAAACATGTACATGTACATGTACATGTACATGTACATGTATAATACTAACTTCTTTACAATTCATTGCACATTAACATTGTATAGATCTATACTGGTAAAATTTTCCTCCATACTGGCTCTTAAATTCCATAAATGATAACTATAGTAATAACAAAAATGTGTCCACTACAAGGATGCCTAGATACGCAAACAAGCAAGAATTACCATAATTTTAGTAATGACATGTACCTGACCTATCTAGATTTACTTGTCAGACCTGCCCCAAGTCAGGAGCCTGTAATTCAGTGGTTGTCATTTGTTTATGTGTTACATACTGTAATAGCAGAAATTTTCTTGGAGGATTTAATTTTGTTTTTTTAGTGGAAAAAATATATCAAAAAAATTAAAACCCCCATGAAAATTTAACCTTCATATAATATCACTTCTATTTAATGGAAACCACAACATTAAATCCCCATGAAATCTTATAAAGTGACAAAAACACAATATTTTAACCCCACGAAAATTGATGTCTACACAGTTTTTGTTTTCATTAATTTTTTGTACATTAATAAGGCCATTAGTTTTCTCATTTGAATTTTTAAACACTGTCATTTTGGGGCCTTTAATAGTTGACTATGCAGTGTGAGCTTTGCTCATTGTTAAAGGCTGTGCGGTCACCTATAGTTGTTAACTTCTGTGTCATCTGGTCTCTTGAGGAGAGTTGTCTCCTTAAACAATCATTCTCTTTTATATTTATATTATAATATCAGGGACGTATATAAGTCCTTGATAATATACATAATTTCTAAAACAATTTATTTTGAAACAGACCTTACCCTCATAAAAACAAGTAATTTGGCTAAATACTTCTAAATATCATACTTTTCATATATCTTACTATAATATTACATTGTATTTAGAAACCCAAAACGTCTTACTGTACAAATCCTTGACAAAAACTAACAAGAAGCATGCAAACAGACAATGATTGCTAATGTGTAAGGTGCGAAAGTGAAAGGGGGCGAACATGGTCTTTTTGGGCACACTGATTGCGGTTGTTGTTTTATTTACAGGCTTATCTGTATCTATATAAGTTATTTTTTATTTCAAAGGAGCACTTCTTTTTTTTTATATCAAATGATAAAATAATACAAATACAATTCAAGTTCAAGACAAATAATTTATAATTTCAAAGATAATCACACTGGCTAGAAAACTTATCAAAACATCAGTTATAGAATATATTGAGAAAACTTTAAATAGTTAATTGAAACTTATCAGTGTTTTGTAATTGCTAGATGCTTTTTAACGATGTAATGTATGACTCCCCGCCCCCCAAAAAAAAATGAATTTATACTTTTTTTAAGAATAATTTATAAAATATATTATATGTGGACGAAGTCCCCAATAACAGTAGAAAATTCAATTAAAAAAAAAATCGGGGAAAATTTTCCGAATTTTTCTTTGTACTAATGAACTCAAAATCGTTCCAATCTTTTTTTGTCATGTTTTGAAATCCCAGTCCTGCGCAGAAATCTACAATATACTTCCTTTTTCCGGTCTCGTTTGTATGAATCTTTGAGTAAAATATTTATTTATCAGTCTAGTATAAATAGGAAGGAACACAATAGACGTATTTACACTAGTATGCAAATTTGTCCGCCATCACACAGTTTCCCGTAAACTTTGACTTCATAATTCAAAACATATGAAGTCACAACTAAAAAGTGATTGTCGCTTGACGTCAAAAGGTTATTCGGAGGTGATATAAGGTCATTCGGAGGCGAAATACAGCTAAATATCAAAAGTGTAAATACGTTTATACCAATTTCATTTTTTAAAATAATTCTTTGATATAAAAAAACGTTACCTGATGATAGCGTTTCTTTGTTTACATTGCATATGACATCATAACTTAAATAACGTCACAACAAAAAATCCCAAATAACAGAACCAACATCGGAAACGTTACAGTATTTCCACAGGCACTTGTTTCTGTCAATATGGGGTTTACTATCAATACCAGTATAAAAAAAACACAAGGTAGCTAACGAAAATTCCCGTTAGCTACCTTGTGTTTTTTTTTATACTGGTATTGATAGTAAACCCCATATTGACAGAAACAAGTGCCTGTGAGTATTTCCGTTTCTTTTTCTTTCAAATATTTAAGTTACAAAAATAATTCATACAGACTTCGTCCGCATTTACAGGTAATGCCTGCCTCATATTATCTATTAACGGATGCCGAATTGACTTTAAATTGATACCGATTTGACCAGATGCCGATTTGACGATGGGTGCCGATTTGACTATGGGTGCCGATTTGACCAGTTGCCGATTTGACTTGTACCCCTTTTATCAAGATGTGACAACTTGATTGTGAGAGCTTCAGTAAAATTCTACTCATGCAGATCTGCTTTAGAGCCATTTTGTTTTTACTTTTTATGCATTTGTGATTGATATTGTGACAGAGATGCAATAAATTTTGATTTCTTACAATAAAAAAAAATCCCGGAAGTAGCTTATCTAAAAGCTTGTGCAATGTCGGGCTGGACTTGAAAATGAACTTCCGGTACTCGAAGATGATGTTTTGAAAGTGAAGCGATGGAAAATAGTGGTTTACCTGAAGATAATTCTGTGTAAAGAACATTAGTTCTGATTAAAACAAATGAAAACAAACTCAAAATATCATTTGCAAAGAGATTAACTCATTAATTCGATACAAAGCACATAAAATCCGAACAAAAACACAAAAGTTACAAAGTACAGATCCGACTTGTGATATTAAAAAGATGTGTGATTGCCAATGAGACAACTATCCACAAAAGCATTCATGTCCAGTGCAGGATGTTTATTCAATATTGTCAACATCGCGATATCTACAATGTTAACCCGATAGCGTGTCAACATTGTTTACATTGTTTGAACCCTTATATAATGTTTACATCGTTGACATCGTGATGTATACAATGTTAAAACCATGTTGTGTGAACATCGTTTACTTTGTTAACATTGCGATGTATACAATGTTAACACGATGTCGTGTCAACATTTGACATTGTTTGAACTCTTATATATTGTTTACATCGTTGACATCATTAACATCGCGATGTTTACAATGTAAACACGATGTTGTGTCAACATCGTTTACATTGTTTGAACCCTCATATATTGGTTACATCGTTGCCATTGTTAACGTCGCGATGTTTACAATGTTAACTTGATGTTGTGTCAACATTGTTGACATTTTTGATCTCTTAAATATTGTTTACATTGTTGACATCGTTAAAGGGAAATCACACTATACGCATCGTTCTCGGGGCTGCTATAGTGTTGTGACTGTATTATGACGTCGCCGTTTTTGAGTCCATTGTAAAAGTTGCTAATTTATAAGATAGCGAGCCGCCCAAAGGGAGGTTCAAATTAAGCAGGAAAATGATAATGAACATATCATGTTTTTTACCACTGTTATAATTAAATTAAAAATATGTAACCTTGAGGAAGGGTCTCATTGTATTGGGGTTTACGGAAAACAGAATAATGGGTAAATACTGCAGAATAAGAAGGAATAAAGGGCTGGGCTTTAGCGCATGATATGCCTGTTGCTCTTTTAACTTGTCTTTTATGCTTTAAATGAATTTATATGATCAACCAGAAATATTGTGAGCCCTGTCAAATACCCCCCCCCCCCCCCAAATAATAAATGAAAATGCACAAAAAAATTGGCACCATTAAGGCTACCTCAAATTTCACTAAGTTTGTTGTCTTAATTTTTCATCCAAACATACAATTTTGTGAAAATGTTAGTTATTGTCCCAAAATTGGAAAATCCCCCATTTTTTAAGCATAAAAATTCATAACACAGAAATGTAAAATCTGAAATTTATAAAAATTGAAAGGGAGCTTACATCAATAGATATAAACAATTCACCAAAGTTTTATGGACATTGGTGAAAGCCTTTTTGAGTTATTGTCCGAGTGTTAAAAATCCCCCTTTTTAGCTCACCTGGCATAGCCAGGTGAGCTTATGCCATCACTTGGCGTCCGTCGTCGTCTGTCCTTGTCGTCGTAAACTATTTCAAGAATCTTCTCCTCTGAAACCACTAGGCCAAATACTTCCAAACTTCAACTGAATGTTCCTTAGGGTATCTAGTTTATAAATTGTATCCAAAATTTTGATCTATCAACAAACATGGTCGCCATTGCTAAAAATAGAACATAGGGGTCAAATGCAGTTTTTGGCTTATATTTCAAAAACTAAAGCATTTAGAGCAAATCTGACATGGGGTAAAAATGTTTATTAGGTCAAGATCTATCAGCCCTGAAATTTTCAGATGAATCAAACAACTCATTGTTGGGTTGCTGCCCCTAAATTGGTAATTTTAAGGAAATTTTACTGTTTTTGGTTATTATCTTGAATATTATTATAGATGGAGATAAACTGTAAACAGCAAAAATGTTCAGCAAAGTTAGATTTACAAATAAGTCACAGGACCAAAATGGTCAGTTGACCCCTTTAGGAGTTATTGACCTTTATATTCAATTTTTATCCATTTTTCGTAAATCTTAGTTAACTTTTACAAAAATCTTCTCCTCTGAAACTACTGGGCCAAATTTTACCAAATATAGCCAGAATCATTATTAGGCTATCTAGTTTAAAAATTGTGTTTTGTGACCTGGCAAACCCACTATGACGGCCGCTACGGCTAAAAATAGAACATAGGGGTAAAATGCAGTTTTTGGCTTATAACTCAAGAACCAAAGCATTTAGAGCAATCAAGGGGTAAAATTGTTTATCTGGTCAAGATCTATCTGCCCTGAAATTTTTAGATGAATCGGACAACTCGTTGTTAGGTTGCTGCCCCTAAATTGGTAATTTTAAGGAAATTTTGCTGTTTTGGGTTATTAATATTATCTTGAATATTATTATAGATAGAGATAAACTGTAAACAGCAATAATGTGCAGCAATTTCAGACTCAAAAATAAGTCAAAATGACCAAAATGGTCAATTGACCCCCAAAGAAGTTATTGTCCTTTATAATCAATTTTTAACAATTTTCATAAAATTTGTAAATTTTTACTAACATTTTCCACTGAAAATACACGGACAAGTTCATTATAGATAAAGATAATTGTAAGCAGCAAGAATATTCAGTAAAGGAAGATGTACAAACACATCACAATCACCTAAACACAATTTTGTCATGAACTGTCTGCTTCCTTTGTTTATAGATATAGGAAGCTGTGGTGTGAGTGCCAATGAGACAACTCTCCATCCAAATAACAATTTAAAAATTAAACCATTATAGGTTAAAGTACGGCCTTCAACACGGAGCCTTGGCTCACACCGAACAACAAGCTATAAAGGGCCCCAAAATTACTAGTGTAAAACCATTCAAACGGGAAAACCAACGGTCTAATCTATATAAACAAAACGAGAAACGAGAAACACGTATATATTACATAAACAAACGACAACTACTGTACATCAGATTCCTGATTTAAAATCATGAACTGTCTGCTTCCTTTGTTTAATTCACATATGCCAAGGTGAGCGACACAGGCTCTTTAGAGCATCTAGTTTATTTATGCTTTTAAAATCTCCCATGATGCTGTAACTTATGCAAAAGTTTGAAGGAAAAAACATTAGTAGACTTTTTTTATTTCAAGAAAAATCTATAATAAATATAAATTAAAAATGGCGGGAAATGTTCAAAGGCCTTGAAAAATAAGGAAATTGAGAAAATAAATGTTTATAAGGTAAAAGTTACATTTGAATGTTTTAGTTATACTACTGTAGTTAAAGATCGTTTTTCTATAATTTCGCCTTCAACTAGCAACTTAAAGCGCTATTTCTATACTCGGTATAACGCGATTCTTGACTTTTTTTTAAAACTTTTTGATGACGTTATATCTTGAAAACAACATCGGTGACCCAAATTTTTTCCGCCTTAAATATTGTAATTTAAGAATGATTCGTCTGCATGCAAAATTTCAATGAATTATTATTAGTAGCATAAAGATGCGGTATAAGTTCAAATCAGACAACTTTGCATTTAAGTTACACGTTTTATAAGTATTAAACCACTATAGGTCAAAGTATTGTCATTAACACGGACGTTTTTTTTTTTTATGGAGTAGCAAGCTTTAAAAGGCACGAAAAACACTAGTGTAAAACTATTTAAACAGGAAAAATAACGGTGTAATATATTTGTACATGTAAAAAACGAGAAACCAGAAACACGTATGAACAATTTAACAAACGACAACTACTGAACAACAGATTCCTGACTAAGGACAGGTGCAAACAAATGCAGTTAGTTTAACGTTTATATACGTACCATAGACTCAATATAAAATATTAACACAATTTTGACACAATATTGTTAGCATTGCTACGTGAACAATTTAAACAGAAAGGTATATATATAAAAAAGGAGAGGTGGTATGATTGCAAATAAGTCAAATTTCCAGTACATACATACTAAATGGCACATCTATAGATAACCGTATGGCCTTTAACAATGAGCAAAGTTTATATTGCATAGTTACCAATAAAAGACGCCGACATGACAGCTGGAAAACAATTTAAACTATATAACTAACTGCATAACTTATTCAAAAAAAGAACAACAAAAAAATGTATATACAACAACAACAAGATGTTTACACTATATTGTCAACATCGCGATATAAACAAGTCTAAATTGAAAACTACGTTGAAACCAATGATTGCGTTGGATAAAAACCCCACTTTTATACGTATGCATGTAAAACAAATTTCGTTGTAGAAGGGTCGAAATACAGCACAAACAACATTTTCCAAAAGACTAAAAAAGTTAAATATTATATACAATATAAACACAATGTTGACACGATATTGTCAACATCGCGATGTATACGATGTGAATGATGTAAACATAAAGGTATAGACTCTATATATACAATATAAACACGATGTTGACAACATATTGTCAACATCGCAATGTATACCATGTGAACGATGTAAACATAAAGGTAAAGACTCTATATACATAATTTAAACACAATGTGGACACGATATTGTTAACATTGCGATGTATGCGATTTTTGCTCGTGGCCAAAATATTTGAAATCCTAAGCTAATACATTGTACATGTTATCATGATTATATAGAAGTTGAAGAGCTATATAAATCCAAAAGGTCCAAAGAGCATAGCCAAATCCATGAAAGGAATCAGAGCTTTGCATGAGGGAGATATATGTCTTAATTTATGGTAATTTCTAACATTTTGTAACAGCAAATTTTAATAACACAAAAAATCCTTATTTCATGCCAGTACCGAAGTACTGGCTACTGGGCTGGTGATACCCTCGAGGACTAACAGTCCACCAGCAAAGGCATAGACCCAGTGGTAGTAATAACATTTATGGTACCAATTTTCACAGCCGTTGGACAGCAGAATAATCTCGGACTAATTGTGGAGAGTCTAATTAACAAAATAGCAATCATATGAGAATCAGGGTCGGTTCATCCTAAAACACATTCATGCCCATTCACGTTCCCACTTTCACTTTTGCATCCTACACGTTGGCCCCGAAATCTGTGTGCACCCTGTTTATTGGTTTTGTGTTAAACAAATTAAATAATAATCAGGAAAGTGTATTTGCTATACATGTAATTGTTTTCATTGTTTTGAAATAAGGTTGGATTCTGACAATATAATTTTTTTTTGTGTTAAATAAATCCTAATCACATTTTGGTAAGTGTATTGCTATAATTTCATCGTTTCAAAATAAAGTGAGCTCAAAGGGCATGAAGGGGCCAAATGGACAAAAATGGCTGTATTTACAACTGAAAAACTACAGACTAACCAGTAAACCTGTCCAGTTTAAAAATATTTCAGGCCTAGCATCAACTAGATATATAACAGTTAACAAATCTTGGTGGGAATTTTTGTACGATTCTGGATAAGATATTTTATTTAATTAGATTAGTTACTGCGTTTTTTTTGGCATACTCAAAAGTTTCTGTTTTTTGTAGTTTCGCATGCTGAACTTTTTCTTTTAAGTCTTTCAAGCATTACCACTGAAGAATGATTTAATTTATTTTTCTTTAATAGACCAGATTTGAGAATGTTAAGAAAAAGTTGGAGAATACTTTTTTTCTTTTCTTCATATTTACATACATTAATTTACTTAAACATATATTTGTTAATATAGCCCACAAGAAGGCCAGAATACAGCTGGACTGGAAGTTATTAACATCCCACTGCTACATGTAGATGGAAGCAATAATATAGCCCTAACAAGGTAAATATAATAACTTAAGTTTAGAAACATTATAAAGTTAACAGTGGTAGTAGTTATGAGCCGCCTGTATGCAGATTCTTTTAAAAATTATAGTCTCAACAATATGTGTATGGTATTCTGGATATATAAAACTATATATAGTCTCAACAAATGTGTATGGTATTCTGGATATAGTACAAACAACTTTACAGGACTGGAATCCTGGTTTATCTGATTATTACCTCATTATAATAGAACATTGATCATAATGTTCAGTTTAAGTGATACTTGTTGTAAAACCTTAATGTTACATATACTTTTAATGTAACTTCAAGGTAAAAGTGTTTTCAAAATCAATTCAGTTCAGCGTATACACTCTTGTGTTGATTGTCGTGCTGATTTGTGTAATTTATTAAATTTGATGAGAAATTGCATGTTCTGTAAGTAAAAGTACTGCATTATATATGTATTTAATGTATTTTTTGCAGGCTGCTTGCCCAGCATGGTATTACCCTACAGACTGGTCTTAGTGATGTTCAAAATGGACAGCTTCTGTCTGTTAATGGTGTAGAATCATTATCACAAAACAACATTGAAGCATCAAGTCTTATTGAAAGTACCAATCAGATTGTATTTACTTCATCAGGAAATGTGGACAATCAAATTTCAACCAATGATGGTCTCCCTATTGTTGGTAATCAAATGTTGTGTGTTCCCAACATGACCCAGACATTGACCTTTGTCACTGACTACATGCCTGATGTGGTTGCCAATGGCAATGTCCCATCTGATAACTTTCACAATAACATAAGTCTACAATATAGAATACAGTCATATGAACCTTATGAGGAAAAGAAGGTATGTTTAAAATTCCATTCTGGTTTATTGCTTCATCTGCAACGGAAAATGGAAATGCATATATTTTTAAATATTGACAGCTTTAACTAAAGTTTTAATATACATTTAAATACAGCTTTTGGTAAAATTTTGATATCAGCTTAAATTTCATTTCCTTAAGCAGAGGTTTAAATTTGAAAACTTGTTGATTTTGAAGACACTTTTACACTTTGTGTGAGCAGTGGTCACCAGGGACATCAAATATATATATATAAAAAAAACTGAAATTAGAGGTGAACAATTCCATTTGATATTGATGTCAGATTTTCTGATTGTTTCATCAAGAATCACCCTGAATTATGTGAAAAAAGTTATTGACGAACAAACAATTACTTAGTATATTCCCTTTATTAGTTGACAATGTAATCATATAGTTTATGTAATGCAAATTGAAAGATCATATTTCTTCGCTTTTTCTTTTCAGATATTTTCACATGTAGTTGCATTTTTGTCAGAGGACATATGTGCTGAGATGTTTACCAACCATTCTGGTTACTTAGATCAGTTAGAAAAAGGTGATGTGTTCCAAATTACAAAACAAGAAGAAAGTTATACTGTCGCTGGAGAGTTATGGTCGTTGCTGATGCTTCAGAAAAGACTACAGAAATTATTAAGAACTGGTAAAAAACAGTCAGCAGAATACAAGAAACGAGAATTCTGTAACAAATGTGTTCAGACAGAAAAACCTAAGACAACTGATACAGCTGTTCAGACTAACTATCCAATAAAAAAACAAGGATTAGTCAACTGTGGTACAATGTGTGAAATCCTCCTGCCCTCTGTCACAGCTTTTGGGCGGGAAATAAAACAATCTGGGAGGTATAACACTAATACTTCTACATTCCTCTCTCATTCTGTTGATGAAGACATGGATGAAGAATATACACCGAGGACAAGCAGAAGAAAAAGGAAGGTAATTATCTTCCTTGTACATTCAGAATAGTGTAACTTGCATTTACAATTATGGTAGATGGATCATGTCCAGAATTATATACATCGTATATATATGTACCATACTTATATTTAAAAGTTATAATATGATAATACAACTAAAAAATGCACAAAAATAAACGTTTCCATAAATAAGATTAAAAACAAAATAATATTAATTCTTAAGTGTACTGTAATTAAACATCTAACTTGTCCCAATACAAGCAAAGTTCTGTCATAAAATATGCCAATATGTTTGGAAGTAAATATAAATAGAGAATCTGAAGCTTGAACATCTAAATGTTCAGTTAACAAAGAATTATTTTATACATTTTGTATCATGCTTATACAGCATTGGACTCTGAGATTACCAGTGGATCGTGCTGTAAATAGACCACTGTAGCCATTTCATTTCACTGATTTTATTGTATTCTAATATGACATGCTTCTTTCGTTTAATGAATAAACCCATGCTCTAAATCCAATATTTTTTTTTGTAAATGCATATATTGACTACTGCAGAATAATGAATTTTATCAAATTGGTATTCATTTAATATATTTCATTAACTTAAAACACTTCCAAACTCTTAAATAAAGCACATCTTTGTTACTTATTCATTTATTATGAGTGTAATGTGTTGCATTCCGAAATTGGCATATTTCACCTAGATACGACAACTGTTCATGCTGGCTGTTCAAAAACTCCTCCCTCTGAAAAATTACAGTGCCAGCCGTTTGCTTCTTTACAAACAAAAAAACGAGGTTCATGGAAGTGCCTACACAATCACTTTACTCTTAAGTTTTACACATCAGACATAGAAAATACATTAATTATCCTTATCAGAATCAAAATAATTGATGCAAGCACGAAGCTATACTTTATTGTAGTTTTAACATGGGTAGGCATTATATTCATGTTATTTTAGCCCTCACTATTGCTCAGGCAAAAATAATCATGAATATAATGCCTACCCATGTTAAAACTTTAATAAAGTATAGCTTGCATTTATTATTTTTTAAATCAAATTATGATTTTGCTGTAATCATGGTTATTTGAATTCAAATTGTTAATTTATGAACAGCTATAGAAGAATTTGCAAGATAACAAATCAAGATAAATGTTTTGGTACGACACAAAGCAATTATTTGGTATATATATAGAAACTGGGTTTTTTTTTTCAGAACAAATTATTGATGTCATAATCAAGGATCCTGAAAAAAGGTGTCATTCATGCATGCTAGATTTTAAAAAGAAAGTCATGGCTAAAATATTTAAGGTTTTTTTAATAAGTTTACACATTAATAATTCTAAAATTTAAGAATTTTCCAACCTCTGTTATAAATATTTGCAGGCACCTAAAAGAGCTGTAATAGCTTATGAACATAGTGATATGAAGATAAAAAATGACAAGGTCAAACAAAGTCAGAGGATTGTTGTTGTACAAGATGATACTGTTACTGTCAAAGACTGTAATACAAAACCAAATCGGTCCACCAAACAACCTGCAGACGTGACGACTGATGCTAGTATTCATACAACAAATGGGAAGACAAATTGTAACGAGACAGGCCAGGACATATCAATACCAGGGACAAATGAAAATAATACTATGGAATGTTTTAGTACTCAGCCAGTTATTGCTACTAATTTACTTGATAATTATCAGTCTATAGGAACTGATATGGAAGAAAACAATGACGTTGTACACAACTATGAGTCACATGACAATTTATCTGCTGACACAAATACATGCAATGAAGCTGCATTTATCCAATCAGAACCTTTAAAATCTACGGGAGAAGTCTTCACAGCTTCAACTAGTGATTATACGTCTATTACATCAGAAGACAGTTCAGAAGAGAATGATATAGCAAATGGAACCAGTTTACTTGATGAGCCCAATTCTATACAGAATAATGTAGGTAGTACCAGACTAAACACCTTACCTCAAGAAGATCAAATTCAAGCTGCACTTAGAGCTAGTCAAATTTGTTTTGAAGGTAGGTAAAAAGTTGGAAAGACTTACAGTAAAAAATAAATTTGAAATGACATAGGTTGTTTAAACTGTAAAAATGGATTGCCTACATGTATATTTATCAAATTTTACATCATAAGAAAACAGAAAAATATTTTTATACACAGCTTTGATGTTACATTTCTTCTGGATTTTTTCAGACAAAAATAAAATTGAGAATGGAAATTGGGAATGTTGCAAAGAGTCAAAACCCTGACCATAGAAAAAACAACAGCAAAAGGTCACAAAGTTTGTTTTAAAATTAGTAATCTAGTAGAATATCAAACAAATAGATAATAATTTAGTGATGCAGAACAAAAAATTAACTCTATTTATTTCTTTTTCTGACAGAAGTTCCAGAATTGCAACCATCAAAGTCAAAAACAAATACGAAAAAGAAATCCAAGAAAGATTATGAAGCTGCCACTCCTTTCAAGTTCTTTTGTGATAAGTGTTCATTTAAATCAAAACGTCACAGTCATTTAATTAAACATTTAAAATTCCATGAAACTGTTAGAAAAATGTTTTATTGTAAACAATGTAACTACAAGACAATCCGTAACGGGGCACTACGACGTCATGAAATGTCACACAGTTCAAATGTCATGCATTGTAACCAATGTAAGTACACTACAGATGATTTTATAAGTCTCGATCGTCATATGAAAATCAAACATGATTTGGCCATATCAAAAAAGAAAAAGAAAACTATTTATAAATGTCCAAAATGTGATTACACTTCAATGATGCCTTCACGTTATGCTGCTCATCTTAGACTTCACAAAGACCTGAGTGGTTCGGGTAGTAGTGACATCATGTTAGCCTTACAACAGTTTGAGGATAAGCCTGAAGAACAGCAGACTTTCCAGTGTAGCCTCTGCTCCTATAAATCCATCAGGAAGGAACATCTTGTACGACATGTCAACAATGTACATACTGATCATCGACCTTTCTTATGTGATATTTGTGGTCAGTCATTTAAAAGGAAGGATGCTCTCTCACAACACAAAATAACCCACGTTGATAAACTAAACAGGAACTATTCTTTCCACTGTACAGTATGTAAGAAGCCTTTCAGATCAAAGGTACGTCTATTTTTAATACTATAAATTACGAAATTATTACTGGTATGTGCATTTAAAATTTTGATACTAATATTTGAGAAATTTACAAAAATGTGAGTTTGATTATTGAGAGATTTTAAAATAAGTATAGAAATAGGTTTCAGATTTCAGAATTATTGTGATTCTCAATGAATTGCAATATTTGCATTATTAATAACCTTGCAATAATTATGATAATATGCAGTAACCTACTGGCTTGAATGGACAAACTGAAATTTTGGCAGTACAAACTCCCTTTAAAACTTAGTCATATCAAATGTTTTCGTACACAACATATACTTCATGTTATAATTGATTGCAAAAGAGTTGGGGTAGATCACATGACACATTGAAATAATAACAGGTATTTAAATCAGACAGAAGGTAAAAAAAAAACCAGGGAGATAGGATCATAATTAGATATAGGAAGATGTGGTATGAGTGCCAATGAAACAACTCTCCATCTAAAACTAAAGAAGCTAAACTATCAGGCGTAAAAACGCTATAATCAATGTCTTCTTTTTCAAAGAATGTTTAGAAAAAAAACTTGGGAAAAACAAAATGGGGGAATCAAAAACAATCACAGTAATGCTTTTCATTTCTAGTTGATAAATTTAGAAAACTTAATCTGCGGTCGTGAAAGTCGTTGAACTATTACAAAAGTTAGGTATGTATGTATATTTTGGAGTTGTGAGAAGGATATTTGTGAAGCAACCTTAAATCGGGGCTTTGGTTGTCGTCAGCAGGTGCACAACTGTAACTTTTTTATTTCTACAAGGTGATAAAAAGTGAAATTTTAAAAAAAAATGTTCTTTTTTTCAGACACATTTGAATGAACACATGGCTATGCATTCTAACATCCGTCAGTATCTATGTGATATATGTGGAACTTCATTTAAGACAAAATCTTGTCAACAGAAACATATAAAATCTATTCATCATAATCCCAGATCTTTTGAATGTAATTCATGTTTGAAAAGGTTCAACACAAAGTTTGCATTGTTACGACACCTTCGAATACATGAGAAGCCAACAAACCTGATAACAACCCAGATTGTTTCCAATGTAGAGACAGTCATACCTCAGATCTTTCAGACACTTGATTCACAACCTGCCACTTTAGTACAGGATATCATCACAACAGATGGCGAAGTTTATGAAACAACAGAAGACAATTTACAACAAGTCTTACTTAAAACAAATGACTCAAATGAGAGTGCAACAGCTATAATGTATCTTCCAACTAGTCTGCAACCAGGTTGTTTCTGATTCTTTTTTATTATTCAGATCCAAGAAAAATAAACTACAGTAACTATGTTTGTTCAATAGGAAGATGTTTTCTGTAGGTCTAAAGTAATTTGCATATCATTTTAACTGATAACAAAAATCTCTAATTACTATTACATAGGTAATTTCTGGTCATGTAGACTGGAAACCAAGTTATTTGTTAAGGTTTAATTTAATTTATAGTATTCTAACTGGGCAGCATCTGTTATTTTTCACTGTACTTCCTATAATAAAACTTATGCTATTTGTATCATGATGATATATATATCTTTTCAAATTAGATAAAAATTGGCACACCAGACACAGGCAATTTCAAATACAAGAAGATATATAAAAATAGTTCTTGATAGTTATACTTAAGCATTTATAAGGTATCAAATTAGTGACAGAAAAATAGAAGCAATTGATCTTTTATTCCTAATAAATAAAACATTTAATGAAAGTGTTACTGTATCTGGCAAATTTAAGATAATGACACAATTCATGTTTTATTAAAACCAATGCTCTATTTATAATAAGACTAGGAAAAAACTAAATTATTACTTATTTCTTCTATTTATATAAGTTGTCTTATATGAGAAGACTATATATACATTGTTACATGTATCACATAGAACTGATCAACAAAAGCAATCTCAAAAAGCTTTATACTGTCTTGAGCAGCTAATATGTATGTATATCATTCAAAACACTTAATAGGACTGTTGTGACTTATTATCAGCACATTAACTTTGGCTATTCAAATTGGTGTAGATCTGATAAGGGTAAAGCAAGATAAAAATTATCATCATTGGTTAAATATTCTGACAACAGAGTTGTCCATATTAGACATGTTTATCATTGCAAAACTGTTAAATGAAGATATGAATAATCTAGCCATGGGACTTGTGAATATGATGTTTTTTCAAAAGGTGCATTTTAAGTAATATTTGCCAGTTGCATCCTATAATGACCCAGTGTCATATGGTATTTTGAACCCCCAAAAAGTGAACCCTTGGTCAAAATACCATGTGGTTCAAAATACCATATGACACCGGCAGAATTAACATTTTCATTATGTTATTAAAACATAGCTTCTTATTCTGGTAATTATAGTGGCAAATAATGGCTCTTTTTACTCAAATTTACTGTTTTTACAGACATTACACCAAATACTTCATCATTTGGATAAGATATAAAGTATGCTTTTTTTAGATACTTTATTTCAATGAGTTATTTTACAGATCTGTTGATTTAACATCCATGTTATTGTTTCTACCTCTGTCTGGTTTGTTTTGTAGCTTGAAATTAAATAAAATGGTATCTAAGTTTTACATGATTCTTGCAGTGTCATAAATTTACAATTAGTTACTGAACTGAAACTAGAGTCCACAGCTTACTTGATATTTTTACACAATATTGACAAATATTCCTTAATAGGAATGCCTTTGAAACCATATTTTCGTTCTCATTGGAACTACATAAAGATCCTTTGTAGACAATTTCTTAAACAGTGGATATGTTCCAGACCATACGAGTATTTGGACCGTACGCGTACGGTCCGCACCGTATAAGTACTTTTTCAAAATTCAAAAATACGCATACGGTCAGACCGTACACATACAGTCTACCTGATTTAAAGAAGTTGGTCAAGTTTATTAGATGCAAATGTATATTACAGATCAACATAACTGAAATCTGGAATAAATATATAAAAATTCTATTGTAATTGGAATAAAATCTTTTAAAAGTTTTAACTATTTTTTTTAAAAAGTCGCGTTAATTTAATTTGTTAATCTCCTGATTTAGCATGTCAGTAATACATGTACATGAAATTGAATATTACTTACTGAATTGAAGTTATTGGAAAGCAGTTATGTTAAGGGTTTTTGTTCGAGTCAGAGCTTTTATACACTATAAGTTTTATTGAGTTTTTCAATGCTATCAATCAAAATATTTTTTTCAATATTTAACATTATAAAGTATGGGAAAAATCTGGATTCAGAATATATTTTTTGTCATCTGCTTTAACAGAATACTTTTTTTCCATAAAATTGGGGATCAAAGCATTTCCCCTCTCGACCTTCCACCCTTTGTTATAAATGTTCTTTCCCTTAATATTAGAATCTGACGTTCCTTGTGGCAGCATGTGTCATCATGGTAAAAGTGCAAAATTAGTATTTAGATAGAAAATTAAGAATTATTTGATTTCAATATTTCACTATTCACTTCAATCATATAATTGTAATAATATTAATTTGTAAAAACTCAGTAAATATTTTTGATAAATTTCTGTTTTCCATAAACCCATACAGTCCAAATACATGTAAGCTTGTACTATACCTTATGAATATACTCGTACGGTCTGACAGTATGAGTATGGTTGGACTGAAGGAGTATATGCATAGGATCCAAATACTCATATGGTCTGGAACAGATATATAGTGATGGGTGAGTTTGTCCATCAGTTTATTCATCCTTCTGTCCCACTATTGTTTCTGAGATATTTACCTGAACTGCTTGTCAGAATTTTGTAAAACTTTGAATTATTCCACTGTTTCAATGTCAACCAAGCACTTATTTCTGTAATAGTGGCACTTATGTTTCCCTCCTCATCTTCCACCACATTAAGAGAAAACAGAAAACTGATTATACTACTGAAGATTAACATATATTGTATAGTACTGAAATGTCTCACCTGCTTTATGCATGATTTGGTGTTATGTTGACATTCTAATATGATGGTTTTATTATCAGTTTCATATACAATTAACAATGATGTCAATGTCAGAGGAACCCAGCATGACCAACATGTTTACCTTACAATTATACCATACACCATATATAAATAATCTATAATGCCTTATGTGATCTGACTAACAGACCAAAAATACGAAAATTAACAATTGTCCAATAGACCATGAAAATGGGGTCAAAGTCACATACAACATTTACACCATGAAATCCTTCCATATACCAAGTATATTTGACCTATTGCATACAGTGTCTGTAATACAAACTAAACCAGGAAAACTTCACATTAAGTAATAAACCATGAAACTGAGGGCAAGGTCAGATAGGCATGCACATATTACAATCATTCCCTAAACAAACTATTATTAATTTTTTGCTTGTAGTATACAGACAGGCAAAACCATCAGAATTTATACCATTTACCAACGATCCATGAAATGAGGTCGAGGTTATGTGCACCCTTCCTGAGGGACATGTAGACCTTGGCAGAAACCCATATACCAAATATTGTTAATATTAAGCTAGACAGCATTTTCATTACCAAAGAAAAACTAAACAATTCCAACTGTTACTGCTGAACCATGAAAATGAGGTCAAGGACAAAGGACATTTGACAGTCGGAAATCATTTGGTTCACAAGCCTTCATCTGGGCTACATTCAAAGAATGAAGCATTCACACTTTCTTAAATATAAAACTTTAAGCTAATAGTATATTAATAATAATAATATGCTGCCCGATTATAATCCCTATGACTCGCATTCTGCGGGTAAGACTAAAATTGTCAACACTTCAACATCAATTACACCTGCTTGGAACAGTATATCTAAATATCAATATGTATGGTCATGATAACACTAAACTTTTTCTCTGTGGTTTCAAAACTAATTTTCCAAATCAATTTAGTTTTGAATCAGGATGACAATTGTATACTTATAATTAATAGTCGTTTTTATACGACCGCAAAATTTAAAAAAAATTTCGTCGTATATTGCTATCACGATGGCGTCGTCGTCTGCGTCGGCGGCCGAATACTTTTAGTTTTCGCACTCTAACTTTAGTAAAAGTGAATAGAAATCTATGAAATTTTAACACAAGGTTTATGACCACAAAAGGAAGGTTGGGATTGATTTTGGGAGTTTTGGTCCCAACATTTTAGGAATTAGGGGCCAAAAAGGGCCCAAATAAGCATTTTCTTGGTTTTCGCACTATAACTTTAGTTTAAGTAAATAGAAATCTATGAAATTTTGACACAAGGTTTATGACCACAAAAGAAAGATTGGGATTGATTTTGGGAGTTTTGGTTCCAACAGTTTAGGAATTAGGGGCCAAAAAAGGGCAGAAATAAGCATTATTCTTGGTTTTCGCACAATAACTTAAGTTTAGGTAAATAGAAATCAATGAAATTTAAACACAATGTTTATGACCACAAAAGGAAGGTTGGTATTGATTTTAGGAGTTTAGGTCCCAACAGTTTAGGAATTAGGGGCCAAAAAGGGACCCAAATAAGCATTTTTCTTGGTTTTCGCACCATAACTTTAGAATAAGTAAATAGAAATCTATGAAATTTAAACACAAGGTTTATGACCATAAAAGGAAGGTTGGTAATGATTTTGGGAGTTTAGGTCCCAACAGTTTAGGAATAAAGGGCCCAAAGGGTCCAAAATTAAATTTTGTTTGATTTCATCAAAAATTGAATAATTGGGGTTCTTTGATATGCCGAATCTAACTGTGTATGTAGATTCTTAATTTTTGGTCACGTTTTCAAATTGGTCTACATTAAGGTCCAAAGGGTCCAAAAATAAACTAAGTTTGTTTTTAACAAAAATTGAATTCTTGGGCCTCTTTGATATGCTGAATCTAAACATGTACTTAGATTT
Organism: Mytilus trossulus; assembly: GCF_036588685.1. Lineage (NCBI taxonomy): Eukaryota > Metazoa > Mollusca > Bivalvia > Mytilida > Mytilidae > Mytilus > Mytilus trossulus. Next base: position 17,964,101 of record NC_086374.1, on the reverse strand, counting down.
TTGATTATGGGCCCAGTTTTCAAGTTGGTCCAAATCAGGATCCAAAATTATTATATTAAGTATTGTGCAATAGCAAAAAATTTTCAATTGCACAGTATTCAGCAATAGCAAGAAATCTTCAATTGCACAGTAATGTGCAATAGCAAATATTTTCAATTGCACAGTATTGCACAATAGCAAGAAATATCTAATTGCACAATATTGTGCAATAGCAAGAAATTCCAATTGGATTTCAATTGGAGTTATCTTTCTTTGTCCAGAATAGTAGTTGAATCAACTTAAATCATTGTTTTATACAATATACAATGTATATTCACTTTTACTACCAACTAATAGATTAAAACAATCTTTACCATTCAGTGATAACAAGCACTTTTTTTACATTTTAATATTTTATGATGTATTTTTAAATGAGTAGTTATTGTTGCAAACTTCATTAGAAATTTGAATTGAGATCAGTTTTGAAATAAGGGAAAGGGGGATGTGAAAAAAAAAATTGGGGGGTCAATTTTTTTCATTTCAGATTTCATAAATAAAAAGAAAATTTCTTCAAACATTTTTTTGAGAGGATTAATATTCAACAGCATAGTGAATTGCTCAAAGTCATTTAAACTGTTCAAGCAGTATCCAATCAACTGTTTGATTGCACAGGGATGCTTGAAACAATGTAATTTATAAAATGACATTGTCAGTTTTAGGACACTGTTGTTATCTGTGTCAACATCAAAGACGGTATTGTACTTTATTGTCTGAGTTGTGGACTACTGATAAATAAAGCCGATTTCGACATTGAGCTTTGTAACCGCAGAGAAAAAGTTAGAGTGTAATGTATCGAACCAAATGAGTAACTTGATAGATCAATGTGAAAAACGAATCTTTACGTTTTAAAATTTTCGAATTCCACGCCATTCCGATATTGACTTGGTGTGTAAACAAAAACAAAACTTACTGACTTTGTGCGTAAACAAAATCAAAACTTATTGACTTGGTGTGTAAACAAAAACAAAACTTATTGACTTGGTGTGTAAACAAAATGGTCCAGCCTCTTATCACTCGTGGGCTTTCTAATCACAATCGTTATACCATCACCAAATTGGTACCTTATTTAAACAGTTAAAGGATTTTAGTATGAGCAAATAGAAAGGAGGCTATGCATTATCACATGCTCTAAATGTTCTGAGTCAATAAGTTGTGTAAATACAATTTCAAGAGAATACCATCAATACAAAATTGTCTTTATAAACATAAATATTAGAATACGACAAAAGACAACCACAGATAAAGTCACATACTAGTATATGATGGCCGGAAGCGGCCATTTCACCTTTTCGCATTTTCTCCTTTCACTTTACACGAAATCGAGAAATCAGGAAATTGAGAAAGCGAAAGTGAGAAATTGGGAAATGGGGAAAGCGAAATCGGGAAAAGTGAAAGGAAAAAACGCGAAATGGCCGCATCAGGTTGCATTTGTTGTAAGCACCTGTCCTAGGTGAGGAATCAGGTGATAAATAGTTGTCGTTTGTTGATGAGGTTCATAAGTGTTTCTCGTTCTCGTTTTTTGTCGAGCCTGCAACTTTTGTTGCAGAAAGCTCGACATAGGGATAGTGATCCGGCGGCGGCGGCAGCGGTGTTAGATCACTTCTTAAAAGCTTTATATTTTAGAAGGTGGAAGACCTGGATGCTTCATACTTTGTATATAGATGCCTCATGTTACGAAGTTTCCGTCAATCACATGTCCAATGTCCTTGACCCCATTTTCATGGTTCAGTGACCACTTGAAAAAAAGTTAAGATTTTTTGTAATGTTGATTTCTCTCTTATTATAAGTAATAGGATAACTCTATTTGGTATTTAGATACCTTGCAAGGTCCTCATACCCGTCAGACAATTTTCACTTGACCTGGACCTTATTTCATGGCTCAGTGAACAAGGTTAAGTTTTCGTGGTCAAGTCTATATCGTAGATACTATAAGCAATAGGGCTAGTATATTCAGTGTATGGAAGGACTGGAAGGTGTACATGTCCAACTGGCAGGTGTCATCTGACCTTGACCTCATTTTCATGGTTCAGTGGTTATAGATTAGTTTTTGTGTTTTGGTCAGTTTTTCTCATTCTTTAAGCAATAGGTCTACTATATTTGTTGTATGGAATGATTGTAAGGTGAAGATGTCTAGCGGACAGGTGTCAAATGACCTTGACCTCATTTTCATGGTTCAGTGGTTATAGTTAAGTTGTTGTGTTTTGGTCAGTTTTTCTCATTCTTTAAGCAATAGGTCTACTATATTTGTTGTATGGAATGATTGTAAGGTGAACATGTGTAGCGGACAGATGTCAAATGACCTTGACCTCATTTTCATGGTTCAGTGGTCAAAGTTTTTTTTTTCAGTTTTGGTCTTTTTATCAAATACTATACGCCATAAGTCAGCTATATTAAGTGTATGGAAATATTTTATGATCTATATATTAGTCGTGCAGGTTTTATTTGACCTTGATCTCATTTTCATAGTTCATTGCTCAGTGTCAAGTTTTTGTGTTTAGGTCTATTTTTATTAAACTATAAGTATTAGGTCAACTATATTTGTTTTATGGAAGCATTGTTAGCTGTACTTGTCAGCCTGGCATGGTTCATCTGACCTTGGCCTCATTTTCATGGTTCATTGGTCTGTTTAGATATCTTGGTTAATGTAACGTTTATGTGACAGTTGTAATAAAGCTTTATACTTAGGACTATCAACATAATATCAATGATAAGTAAAGAAGGCGAGACATTTCAGTGTGTGCACTCTTGTTTTTTGTAAAGGTAAGACCGTTGGTTTTCCCGTTTGAATTGCTTTGCACTAGTAATTTGTGAGGCCCTTTATAGCTAGTTGTTCGGTGTGAGCCAAGGCTCCGTGGTGAATACCGTACTTTGGCCTACTTGTATTATGGGTTTCTATCACAAATTATGACTTGGATGGAAAGTTGTCTCATTGGCACTCAAATCACATCTTCTTATATGGGGCAATATGCGCATTATATTCTCCATAGGCCATAATGTTAACGTTTTCTTCTGTTGCTCAGGCCATATCGTAAACTTGGATATGTATGATAGCTCGTTTTGAAGCTGAGACACTTGGACATATGTGGTGCGATTTTCGGGGTGGCAAGTGTGATTCGTTTTCCCGTCAAGTGCCCAACCCCGAAAGATAGTGAAAAATGTCACTCTCCACAGGAAATAATCCCAAAATTCTGACCATAAAAATCATTAAAAAATATGTCCTTTGTAATTTTTTGATCAGGTTTATTTTTGTATACTTTTTTTCACATCACATCAGCTCTATAAAACACCAGTCCTAGTTCATTTATGTCAATTTTTAAAATCACAGCTCCCACATATGCATGGCGGACTAATTTTTTAATGAGAGTAAAACATCTATGTTCCTCATATTCCTCATCTCAAGGTCCTTTGGGGGTCTTGTTCCTCTTCTCAAGGTCCTTTAGGGGTCTCGTCCTATATATAAGCATATTGCTGGCAGGAAAATCCGGTCTTGCTGTCTATTCGACCGTGGGAGCCTCTTGTTTTTATTTCAATATATCGATCAATTATTTGATGGTTGGTTGTTTTATGTCTCTCGATCAATGACTAACAGAGGGTAAATGAAAGAACATACAAGAACAAGAACAAACTATCAGTTAATGTGCCATTTTTATTTGACTAAGAGTTAAACATGCAGTTGTCTATCAAATGTCCTCAATGTATAACCTGTAGTCAGCTACCTAGTCCTGCTTATCATATAACTGCCATTCTATTGTGTCATGGTTATTGAATGTTCTTTAGCTCTTAGTCTAAGCTGTGTTAATCCTTGTGTAGGAGACAGTCCATCTAGACCTCTATTAGCTGCCGAATATTGAAAGTCATTACATTGAGGTAGTGATACACCTGAAATATGGGAATTATTGCATTAGTATGTCATTTGAAATTCTGTTAAAAACCAGTTAATTTGTGTCTCCTATTTACGTGTTTAAGAACAAAATGCTGAACTTTCGTTCGCTTTGTTTATGTAGCATTAGCGGACTTCATTTCCCAATAATTGTCCATGTTTATCAAAACTTGTTTACCTTGTCAACAACAAAAATAAACTAAATATAAACAAGAATGTGTCCCCAGGACAAGAATGCCCCACTCGCACTATCATTTTCCATGTTCAGTGGACCGTGACATTGGGATAAAAACTCTAATTTGGCATTAAAATTAGAAAGATGATATCATAGGGAAAATGTGTACCAATTGTGTCGATTGGACTTCAACTTCACCAAAAACTACCTTGACCAAAAACTTTAACCTGAAGCGGGACAGACGGACGAACAGACGAACGGACGCACATACCAGAAAACATAATGCCCCCTACTATCGTAGGTGGACATAAAAAGAAGATGTGGTATGATTACCAATGAGACAACTATCCACAAAAGACCAAAATGACACAAACATTAACAACTATAGGTCACCGTACGGTCTTCAACAATGAGCAAATCCTATACTGCATAGTCAGCTATAAAAGGTCCCGATAAGACAATGTAAAACAATTCAAACGAGAAAACTGACGGCCTTATTTATGTAAAAAATGAACGAAAAACAAATATGTAACACATAAATAAACGACAATTACTGAATTGCAGGCTCCTGACTTGGGACAGGCACATACATAAATAATGTGGCGGGGTTAAACATGTTAGCGGGATCCCCCCTAACCTGGGACAGTGGTATAACAGTACAACATAAGAAATAAACTAAATATAACATTTTTTTTCGAGTATGCTTTATTGTCGCAAAGAGGATATGCCATTGAATAACAGGCACAATTTCTGAAACGTGGTGACGCACATGAAAATTTATGAATTTCTTTGAAATTACACGTCTATACATACATGGTCATCTTTTCTCAAACATGTTACATTCTCAAGTGACATTTTCTTGTATCTCTATTTCAACTCTTGTTTAACTCACCAACTATTGACTGTGGTACTGTGTGTTTAATTATTATGTTTCTTTTGTGAACACGTACCCATGTCAATTTGATTCTATTTAAAGAAGAATTTCAGTGGCGGATCCAGAAATTTTCATAAGTTGGGGCGCACTGACTGTTTAAGAGGAGGCCCGATCCAGTCATGCTTCAGTGATTCCCTATATAATCAACCAATTTTTTCCCAAGAAAAGGGGGTGCCCGGTCCCCTGTGCCCCTCTATATCCGCCTCTAAGAAATCTATCTAGCTGATATCTGATAGTTTCCTGAATTTCTTGTTTTTCTGGGGTGTTGAAAATTATAATTCGTTTTACATGGATTTTTTTAATTCTTACCTCCATTTTGTGGTTGTCTTCTGTCATACCTAAAGCCTCCATGGAGATAAGAAGGCATTTGGTTTGTTAAGCTACTGCCAAATGACCTTGACCATTCCATGTTCCCATGGAAATACATCCCAGAAAGAGGCAGTGGTGGCACATTTGAGAGTTGGGTAAGTGTAGATGCCGAATTGCCACGAATAACCGCTGACCTTTCTGCTTTTCTCGTTGTTGGCATTACTGAAAAAGAAGAGGACACTATAAGATTTGTTTGTGCAATACTTTTAACTTTTTGTGTAAGAGCCAATTCTATCTAGCATAATCGGCACAACATGAGGAATATTTAAATAATTCTCAAACGAACCTAGGTGGAGATGCAATCGCTTAGGTATCATTCTGCTGGTTGAGTAAATATGGAAAAGATACTCTTAATCAAAACCAAACTTCTATTGGTATTCAAATTTTAACAGTTATAAACATATAAAGGAGAAATTGGCTCTGTCCGTTTTTCATAGGACTTATATGCGTTTTGAAGATAAAAGCATATATATAAGTAGATAAACCAAACAAAGATTAATTAGAGAGCAATTACGACAGTTTCATCAGAAGAAACAATTCTTTATTTTGAGATTGAGTGTTGCTTGCTTAATATCAAGCTAAAGCATCTCCAAAAGATTATATAGATATCACTATATAAATACCTGACTGGTTTAATCCTTGGTCTCTCTCGAGAAGTTTCTGGTGTTTTCGCCATTTTGCTCTTCTGTTTTGAAACCAAACCTAAAAGTTGTAAGCAATCTCGTATAACTGAACGTATATGCTATTGACATGCAAGTATAATTCCTTTTCAAAGATAAGAAGATGTTCTATGATTGTCAATGAAACAAATATCAAAACAGAGTCCAAATACGTGATTTTTTTTTTAACAAAAACACCATATTCCATGCAAGGTATAAATTCAAAAAGGAGAAAGTCAATAAAAACTGTCAAAATCAAACTTCAGATACACGGAACAAAAGGAAGAGAACTGTCATATTATTGAATTCTTACAGGTATTTTCAAGTCGAAGGACGTTGTGGGTTATACCGGATTTTATAAATAGCTTAACCTTCTACTTGGACGACAGTTCCAGTATATTGCCAAAATTTGGTAAATGTGACAATCTTAAATTGTAAGGTAAGGAAGCCAACTATAAATCCCATGCCATACAGGATAGAAGGCTATAAAGGGCACCAGAATGACTAAATATGAAACAATTCAAACGAGAATACCAACATTCTAATTTTTGCTAAAACAATGAAAAACAAATATGAAAGCAACAATCAATGAAAGCAACTGAAATACTTACTTCTTACTTTGTACAACCAAAAAAAGAATGTGGCAGTGTTAATCATGTTCGTTAGCGATCAACTCCTCTAATTTGGTGTTAACTTGAAAAGGCTTTACCAATAAATAAAATAATCTTTATTTTAAGAGGATGATCCCATTAGTTAAAACTAATCTTCCTGAGAGTCCTCAAAATAATAATAACATAGTTATAAGTACAAACAGTATAATAAAGTTATATTATACACAATATACAATTGTATTGAAATAATAATGAAAATGCATATTAATTTGCACAATTGATGGAAAATTTGTAACATTTTGTTTTAAAAGATACAAGTGTATCACTCATTTTGATTTCATTTGGTAAACTGTTCCATATTTGAGAACCTGAATATGTAAATGTTTTCTTTAAAAAATTTGTTTTTGGTTTTGGAAGATTTAATAGTTTTTCATCAGCTGAACGTAAGTTATAGTTTTGATTATTAGTAAAATGAAAATTTTCTTTTAAATAGTTAGGAACCATGCCATTAACTGATTTAAATACAAGTATGGCCTTTTGGTATTGAATTCGTTTTTCCACATTTAACCAGTGTAAACTTTTAAACAATAAACTGGATGATGTCATTATGTCAGCTTCTACTATAACCCTAGCAGATTTCTTTAATAATTTATTAAGTTTATTTATTTTACTTTCACAACAACTTCTCCATATATTGCAACAATAATCAAATAATGGCAGAATATAAGCATTAAAATAGATAATACGTATATGCATAGGTAAATATTTTCTTATCTTTTGTAATAAGTTGATTCTATTTGATATAGTAATTGACATTTTATCTATTTGCTGATTCCAATTTAAGTTTTTGTCAATATATAAACCAAGTAGTTTTTCACAATCTACATTTTCTATTTGTTCATTTGAAATATTTATATCTAAACTGTTTCCATTTAAACAAAGCCTTTGTTTTGAACCAATATTACCAATGATAATACAACTACACACTAAACATCAAATGATTCAATCAAAAGCTTTATTCAAAGTCGGCATGTCATAGAGCAATAACATAAGCTCTTTTTTGGCTTTTATAACCGAAAAATTCACACATTTACACAATAAACATACACAATCCTAAAATCGTCGACTTAACTATGCAAAAGTTTCTGAGTAAATAAATGTAGTTCAAATTTGAGACAGCGGGTAACCGATTAATATCCATGGAAATTCGATATGCCAATGCTCATAAAACTGCATCCACAACACCAATGACCGAGCTTGAATTGGCTTTTGGATCTTACGATTCCGCAGTTTTTTGTTGTTATCTTATTAAGTTTTCTTCCAAAGCAGTTTATGTGATTTGATCATCTGTCACTTAATTTATCAGATCTTAAAATTCACAGTTATACAAAAACGTATTCGGAATGTGTTTTTGACTTTTTCAAATCGTTTTATATGCAAAGACAATCTGCATGGTCATCGACACTCAAACATAGCGGAAATGATATGCTTGTATCTGTTCGGGAAAAAAAACTGTGGATGTTCTTGGACCGCTTTAACTTAACACTGGAGTATGATGGAGTAATCGCATTACATTGTTTCGTCGATGGTGTCACTACCTAAATTTTAAACAAGTATTGTTATGCCTTTACTTTTCTACATTGCCTTGAGGTATAGGGGGAGGGTTGAGATCTCATAAACATGTTTAACTCCGCCGAATTTTTGCGCCTGTTCCAAGTCAGGAGCCTCTGGCCTTTGTTAGTCTTGTATTATTTTTTATTTTAGTTTCTTGTGTACAATATGACGTTCATTATCAATGAACTAGTATATATATTTGCTTAGGGGTCAGCTGAAGGACGCCTTTGGGTGCGATAATTTCTCGCTACATTGAAGACCTGTTGGTGACCTTTTGCTGTTGTCTGTTCTATGGTCGGGTTGTTGTCTCTTTGACACATTTCCAATTTCCATTCTCAATTGTATTTGAACATGTTTGAATTTTTATTAAAACAAATACAATGAAACAGGAGATACAACAAGTTTATTTTAAATCACCTGAACCCTGGCCTCTGTAAGATCTATCTTCATGGCTAGCTCTTCTCTGTAAAACACGTCAGGATAATGTGTTTTGTGGAAAGCTTTCTCCAGTTCTTCTAGTTGGAAACTTGTAAACGTTGTTCTATAACGACGCTGTTTTCTCTTTCCAGTAGGACCCACTGTAAAAAACAATACAAATGAAAGACCTTAACTGGAACAATTATGTCCAACAATTGTAAGCTTCAATATATTCATCAAACCGTCCTACACATGTCCGGGGCTTTTTTTCAACATTTGTTCCGGTGCAATCATACAACATTACACCGTTCTTAATATTACTAGCGCTTGTTCGATACCTCTGCAGCTGATGAACTGTTTGTAATCGCTGGAGGTATCACCTGCCAAGTAATCAGTGCTTTCACTGGTACTGGCATGAAGATACAGATTGAAGTTTTCTATTTGTTTTTGAAATTTTATTAATTAATTAATGTTTCTCCCTCGTGCTTGTATTCCATGTATGAGCTTTGCATTACTTTTAGGCCTTATTTGGATATATCTTTTCTTTAACATTTGTTTTATGTTTTGAATTTTTAGATATAATGACCTCGAACATTGTTGAACATCAATTGTCAAAAGAGCATCTGGTGTAATAAATGTGTTACCGTTTTAACCTTCTCAATGTCAGTAATCAAATAAACGAGATATTTACATTTTCCAAAAAAATAAAAAATACTCTCTGCGATTTGAAGCTATACAATTGACAGCAAATTGAAAACGATCTTATCTGAAGTTTTGTGGAATTTCCATATGCCTTATCGGTATAAACCTCTTATGGCAGATTTAATATGATTTCAATAATACTCCCAAACCAAGATAAATGAATCCTTAAATGTGTAAAATATTAATGAATCCTTATAACTTCTTTGTCGGGTAAATAGTCATTGGACGCACTATTTTATAATTGTGAGAGAATATGTGTCCTCGTGAAGTAAAAAAACAAACAAGGACGTAATAATAGTACCCAAACCCAGAATGGTGTTCTATCCAGGATGCTTGGTGAGCTTTGGACAATTTTGTTAATCATGCATGAATTGTATGTTTGCGTTTATTTTGAAAAACAAATTATATAGAAAACTCAAAAACAACCAATACTGTTTAATGACACATTTAACTAAATTTTATATTTAACTTTTTGTTGCCTTTTTTTACAATGAATTGTCCACAGTCATCGAGTTAATGTTGAGTTATGAGGAGATACCTTATTTTTGCCGAATTTGTGGAATTTTTCATTAATATTCTAACCCTAGATTCGATATTAACATTTGCGCATATTTAAGTGTTGACGCATTACAAAATTAAAACTAACTAGTATCTCAATTGTTTGTAAAACAATTGAAAGGTCTTTCCTGTAAAAGTGATGCTTTCATAATGTACTTTGTACGACCTTTCGTTTGATATACGACAAGCATACCTTCTGAAACTTTTTACTTTTATCACTTAATGACCTCATCCGCCTACATTTTTGATATCGGAATTATTATATATGTAACATAGAGTAGATGAGCTTTCATTTGATATGCGACAACGCCATATTCTAGAAAGTTTGATTTTTGCACTCAATAACCCTATCTTACTAATTTTTGAAGGTCAGGAATTTGCTATTTGAAATGTACACATAATGACCTTTCATTTGATATACAACAACCCTACCTTAAAAGAACATTTATTTTTTGCACTCAATGACCCCATCCAACTCATTTTTGGGAGACGTCAATTTGAAATTTGAAATGTTCGCTTTATGTTCTTTCATTTGATATGCGACAACCTTACCATCTGAGAAATTTGAATGTTTGCACTAAATGACCCCACCCGTCTCCCTTGGATGAAAAGGGGGTTTCAAATTTTCATTTTTAAGTAGAGTTTATTAAGACCTTCAATTTGATATATCAGATGACCCCATTTGACAAAGTGCAAATAATGATGCAATATCAACAATATAAATAGAAATTATGAAACTTACAAAGTCAATGCAAAACATGAAAATTTCAAATTGAATTTTTTAGTGTTTTTTTAAATGGAATGTTTTTGGTATTTTGTCAAACATATAACTATGTCAACCTCTTCAATTTCTTAAACATTTTAAGTGGTAAGCTCTTGATGATTCAGAAATACATGCCTCCGCTCGCAAAACTTAAAACTGCATTATCTCTAAAACGACAATAGATATCTCAAATCTGTTAAATGATAAATGATCTACAGTTAAAGGACAACATTATAGAAAAAGAATTAAGACAATTTTAAAGTTCACTAAGGTCACAATTAATCATCAAATATATGATGCAATACAAAACTTGAGAACCGGAAGTCGTAAAGACATGGGACTATCACCATTCAACTCAGGACCACTTGACCTTTTAAATATCACAAGGTCAAGGTCATAGTATAATGTGAAGGTCAAGGTGAAATTTCATCATGACCTGACATTGACCTCAAATTGAAGGTCTTGAACTACTGATCATCTTTTAAGTTTATAGTAGGTTGATATCTGTTACCTTTAAAAAGATATACACAAAATACTATACTTTTAATAATCATCCCGTTGTAACTTTTGAACAGACGGTCGGACATTTTTGGGCTTATTACATAAATTGTAGAGTTCGTCGAGAGGAACATTTTATACGCTGTATGTAGGCAGCAAAGTCTTATCGTTTTCCTAATATGTAAGCTTGAAATTGCAGCGTAATTTTTTTTTGCACTCTGTGACCTTTGACCTTGGGTGCATATTAATGTCACATGAATTAAAGATTATTGGTGAAGGTCCCAAGTCTCTACGACTTCCAGTTCTTGCAATAGATTTTTTCTAAAATTGTATACAATTTTTCAAGGGGAATAACTCCTTATAAGGGTTAATAACAAAATGATTGTATTTGTTCATTAACATTGCCATCTGTTCCTGTACATGTTGCCGTTTTCAAATCGATTCTATCTCTAACATTTTTTGAGAAATGAGCAAAGGAAAGAAATTGTTTCAAGGGGAAATAACTCTCAAAGGGGATGATGAAATTCTATGCAGCCTCATATGGTAATACATCATGATGAGATGTACCTATTGTCCAAATAAGATCATGATATCTTTAAAAACAACGAGGGGGGGTCATGTTGAAAAAAATCAATAAAAGGGAGATAACTTCTAAAGGGGATGATGAAATCCTACACAGCCTCATCTGGTAATACTTCATAATGAGGTCTACCGATGGTCCATATTTGGTTTTGATAACTCCAATAGAAAAGAGGGGAGGCCATGTCAAACAAATGCTGGATGAAAAAAAAAAAAAAAAAAAAAAAAAAACTAGTATCTCAATTGTTTGTAAAACAATTGAAAGGTCTTTCCTGTAAAAGTGATGCTTTCATAATGTACTTTGTACGACCTTTCGTTTGATATACGACAAGCATACCTTCTGAAACTTTTTACTTTTATCACTTAATGACCTCATCCGCCTACATTTTTGATATCGGAATTATTATATATGTAACATAGAGTAGATGAGCTTTCATTTGATATGCGACAACGCCATATTCTAGAAAGTTTGATTTTTGCACTCAATAACCCTATCTTACTAATTTTTGAAGGTCAGGAATTTGCTATTTGAAATGTACACATAATGACCTTTCATTTGATATACAACAACCCTACCTTAAAAGAACATTTATTTTTTGCACTCAATGACCCCATCCAACTCATTTTTGGGAGACGTCAATTTGAAATTTGAAATGTTCGCTTTATGTTCTTTCATTTGATATGCGACAACCTTACCATCTGAGAAATTTGAATGTTTGCACTAAATGACCCCACCCGTCTCCCTTGGATGAAAAGGGGGTTTCAAATTTTCATTTTTAAGTAGAGTTTATTAAGACCTTCAATTTGATATATCAGATGACCCCATTTGACAAAGTGCAAATAATGATGCAATATCAACTATATAAATAGAAATTATGAAACTTACAAAGTCAATGCAAAACATGAAAATTTCAAATTGAATTTTTTAGTGTTTTTTTAAATGGAATGTTTTTGGTATTTTGTCAAACATATAACTATGTCAACCTCTTCAATTTCTTAAACATTTTAAGTGGTAAGCTCTTGATGATTCAGAAATACATGCCTCCGCTCGCAAAACTTAAAACTGCATTATCTCTAAAACGACAATAGATATCTCAAATCTGTTAAATGATAAATGATCTACAGTTAAAGAACAACATTATAGAAAAAGAATTAAGACAATTTTAAAGTTCACTAAGGTCACAATTAATCATCAAATATATGATGCAATACAAAACTTGAGAACCGGAAGTCGTAAAGACATGGGACTATCACCATTCAACTCAGGACCACTTGACCTTTCAAATGTCACAAGGTCAAGGTCATAGTATAATGTGAAGGTCAAGGTGAAATTTCATCATGACCTGACATTGACCTCAAATTGAAGGTCTTGAACTACTGATCATCTTTTCAGTTTATAGTAGGTTGATATCTGTTACTTTTAAAAAGATATACACAAAATACTATACTTTTAATAATCATCCCGTTGTAACTTTTGAACAGACGGTCGGACATTTTTGGGCTTATTACATAAATTGTAGAGTTCGTCGAGAGGAACATTTTATACGCTGTATGTAGGCAGCAAAGTCTTATCGTTTTCCTAATATGTAAGCTTCAAATTGCAGCGTAATTTTTTTTTGCACTCGGTGAACTTTGACCTTGAGTGCATATTAAAGGTCATATGAATTTAAGATTATTGGTGAAGGTTCAAAGTCTCTATGACTTCCGGTTCTCGAAATAAAATTTTTGAATTATTTTTTTTAATTTTTAAAGGGAAATAACTCCTTATAAGGGTTAGTAACACATTAATTGTTTATGTTTATAAACATTGCCTTCTGTTCTAATACATGCTGTCATTTTCAATTAAATTCTATCTCTGATACTTTTTGAAAAAAATGCAAATAAAAGAAATTGCTTCAAGGGGATATAACTCTCAAAGTAGATGATGAAATCCTATGCAGCCTCATATGGTAATACATCATTGTGAGATCTACCTATTGTCCAAATAAAGTCATGATATCTTTAAACACATTTTGGGGGGACCATGTTGAAAAAAATTAATAAAAGGGAGATAACTTCTTAAGGGGCAGGTGAAATCCTACAAAAGTTCATCTGGTAAAAGTTCATGTTGAGGTCTATCGATGGTTCAATTTTGGGATTGATAACTCCAATAGAAGCGGTAGGACGGCGTGCCAAAAAAATGCTGGAAGAAAAAAAAGAAAAAAAAACATTAGAAAAACAATAAGGTCTTTCCCATGTAGGGGAAAGACCTTAAAAAAAAACATGCGAAAAACAATAAGGTCTTTCCTCACGGAGAGGAAAGACCTTAACAATAAGGTCTTTCCTCGCGGAGAGGAAAGACCTTAACTAGTATCTCAATTGTTTGTAAAACAATTGAAAGGTCTTTCCTGTAAAAGTGATGCTTTCATAATGTACTTTGTACGACCTTTCGTTTGATATACGACAAGCATACCTTCTGAAACTTTTTACTTTTATCACTTAATGACCTCATCCGCCTACATTTTTGATATCGGAATTATTATATATGTAACATAGAGTAGATGAGCTTTCATTTGATATGCGACAACGCCATATTCTAGAAAGTTTGATTTTTGCACTCAATAACCCTATCTTACTAATTTTTGAAGGTCAGGAATTTGCTATTTGAAATGTACACATAATGACCTTTCATTTGATATACAACAACCCTACCTTAAAAGAACATTTATTTTTTGCACTCAATGACCCCATCCAACTCATTTTTGGGAGACGTCAATTTGAAATTTGAAATGTTCGCTTTATGTTCTTTCATTTGATATGCGACAACCTTACCATCTGAGAAATTTGAATGTTTGCACTAAATGACCCCACCTGTCTCCCTTGGATGAAAAGGGGGTTTCAAATTTTCATTTTTAAATAGAGTTTATTAAGACCTTCAATTTGATATATCAGATGACCCCATTTGACAAAGTGCAAATAATGATGCAATATCAACTATATAAATAGAAATTATGAAACTTACAAAGTCAATGCAAAACATGAAAATTTCAAATTGAATTTTTTAGTGTTTTTTTAAATGGAATGTTTTTGGTATTTTGTCAAACATATAACTATGTCAACCTCTTCAATTTCTTAAACATTTTAAGTGGTAAGCTCTTGATGATTCAGAAATACATGCCTCCGCTCGCAAAACTTAAAACTGCATTATCTCTAAAACGACAATAGATATCTCAAATCTGTTAAATGATAAATGATCTACAGTTAAAGGACAACATTATAGAAAAAGAATTAAGACAATTTTAAAGTTCACTAAGGTCACAATTAATCATCAAATATATGATGCAATACAAAACTTGAGAACCGGAAGTCGTAAAGACATGGGACTATCACCATTCAACTCAGGACCACTTGACCTTTTAAATATCACAAGGTCAAGGTCATAGTATAATGTGAAGGTCAAGGTGAAATTTCATCATGACCTGACATTGACCTCAAATTGAAGGTCTTGAACTACTGATCATCTTTTAAGTTTATAGTAGGTTGATATCTGTTACCTTTAAAAAGATATACACAAAATACTATACTTTTAATAATCATCCCGTTGTAACTTTTGAACAGACGGTCGGACATTTTTGGGCTTATTACATAAATTGTAGAGTTCGTCGAGAGGAACATTTTATACGCTGTATGTAGGCAGCAAAGTCTTATCGTTTTCCTAATATGTAAGCTTGAAATTGCAGCGTAATTTTTTTTTGCACTCTGTGACCTTTGACCTTGGGTGCATATTGAAGGTCACATGAATTAAAGATTATTGGTGAAGGTCCCAAGTCTCTACGACTTCCAGTTCTTGCAATAGATTTTTTCTAAAATTGTATACAATTTTTCAAGGGGAATAACTCCTTATAAGGGTTAATAACAAAATGATTGTATATGTTCATTAACATTGCCATCTGTTCCTGTACATGTTGCCGTTTTCAAATCGATTCTATCTCTAACATTTTTTGAGAAATGAGCAAAGGAAAGAAATTGTTTCAAGGGGAAATAACTCTCAAAGGGGATGATGAAATTCTATGCAGCCTCATATGGTAATACATCATGATGAGATGTACCTATTGTAAAAATAAGATCATGATATCTTTAAAAACAACGAGGGGGGGTCATGTTGAAAAAAATCAATAAAAGGGAGATAACTTCTAAAGGGGATGATGAAATCCTACACAGCCTCATCTGGTAATACTTCATAATGAGGTCTACCGATGGTCCATATTTGGTTTTGATAACTCCAATAGAAACGAGGGGAGGCCATGTCAAACAAATGCTGGATGAAAAAAAAAAAAAAAAAAAAAAAAAAAAAAAAATAGTATCTCAATTGTTTGTAAAACAATTGAAAGGTCTTTCCTGTAAAAGTGATGTTTTCGTTATGTACTTTGTACGACCTTTCGTTTGATATACGACAAGCATACCTTTTCAAACTTTTCGCTTTTAACACTTAATGACCTCATCCGCCTACAGTTTTGAGATCGGAAGTATGATATATGTAATACAGAGTAGATGAGCTTTCATTTGATATGCGACAACGCCATTTTCTAGAAAGTTTGATTTTTGCACTTAATAACCCTATCCAACTAATTTTTTGAGGTCGGGAATTTGATATTTTAAATGTACACATCATGACCTTTCATTTGATATACAACAACCCTATCTTTAAAGAAAATTTATATTTTGCACTCAATGACCCCATCCAACCCATTTTTGGGAGACGTCAATTTGAAATTTGAAATGTACGCTTTATGTTCTTTCATTTGATATGCGACAACCTTACCATCTGAGAAATTTGAATGTTTGCACTAAATGAACCCACCCTGCCCACTGGGATGAAAAGGGGGTTCAAAATTTTCATTTTTAGGTAGAGTTTATTTAGACCTTCAATTTGATATATCAGATGACCCCATTTGACAAAGTGCAAATAATGATGCAATATCAACTATATAAATAGAAGTTATGAAACTTACAAAGTCAATGCAAAACTTGAAAATTTCAAAATGATTTTTTGGTGTATTTTTCCATGGAATGTTTTTGGTATTTGGTCAAACATATAACTATGTCAACCTCTTCAATTTCTTAAACATTTTAAGTGGTAAGCTCTTGTTGATTCAGAAATACATGCCTCCGCTCGCAAAACTTTAAACTGCAGTATCTCTATAACGACAATAGATATCTCAAATCTGTTAAATGATAAATGATCTACAGTTGAAGGACAACATTATAGAAAAAGAATTGGGACAATTTCAAAGTTCACCAAGGTCACAATTAATCATCAAATATATGATGCAATACCAAACTTGAGAACCGGAAGTCATAGAGACATGGGACTATCACCATTCAACTCCGGACCACTTGACCTTTCAGAGATCACAATGTCAAGGTCATAGTATAATGTGAAGGTCAAGGTGAAATTGCATCATGACGTAACATTGACCTCAAATTGAAGGTCTTGAATTACTGATCATCTTTGCAGTATATAGTAGGTTGATATCTGTTACCTTAAAAAAGATATACACAAAATACTAGATTTTTAAGAATCATCCCGTTGTAACTTTTGAACAGACAGTCGGACATTTTTCGGTTAATAATATAAAATGTAGAGCTCGTCGAGAGGAACATTTTATACGCTGTATGTATGCAGCAAAGTCTTATCGTTTTCCTAATATGTAAGCTTGAAATTGCAGCGTAATTTTTTTTTGCACTCAGTGACCTTTGACCTTGGGTGCATATTCAAGGTCACATGAATTACAGATTATTGGTGCAGGTCCCAAGTCTCTACGACTTCCGGTTCTGAAAATAAAAAAATTCTAAAACTGTTCACAATTTTTCAAGGGGAATAACTCCTTATAAGGGTTAATAACAAAATGATTGTATATGTTCAATAACATTGCCATCTGTTCTTGTACATGTTACCGTTTTCAAATCGATTCTGTCTTGAATACTTTTTGCTAAAAATGTAAAAGAAAGAAATTGCTTCAAGGGGACATAACTCTCATAAGGGATGATGAAATCCTTAGCAGCCTCATATGGTAACATATCATGATAAGATCTAGCTATTGTCCAAATAAGGTCATGATATCTTTTAAAACATTTCAGGGGGGCCATGTTGAAAAAAATCAATAAAAGGGAGATAACTTCTAAAGGGGATGATGAAATCCTACAAAAGTTCATCTTGTAAAAGTTCATGATGAGGTCTATCGATGGTCCATATTTGGTCTTGATAACTTCAACAGAAAGGGGAGGAGGCCTTGTCAAACAAATGTTGGAAGAAAAAAAAGAAAAAGAAAAAACACTAGTATCTCAATTGTTTGTAAAACAATTGAAAGGTCTTTCCTGTAAAAGTGATGTTTTTGTAATGTACTTTGTATGACCTTTCGTTTGATATACGACAAGCATACCTTCTGAAACTTTTCGCTTTTTACACTTAATGACCTCATCCGCCGACATTTTTGAGATCGGAAGTATGATATATGTAACACAGGGTAGATGAGATTTAATTTGATATGCGACAACGCCATGTCCTAGAAAGTTTGATTTTTGCACTCAATAACCCCATCCAACTAATTTTTGGAGGTCGGGAATTTGATATTTCAAATGTACACATCATGACCTTTCATTTGATATACAACAACCCTATCGTAAAAAAAAAATATTTTTTGCACTCAATGACCCCATCCAACCAATTTTTGGGGGACGTCAATTTGAAATTTGAAATGTACGCTTTATGTTCTTTCATTTGATATGCGACAACCTTACCATCTGAGAAATTTGAATGTTTGCACTAAATGACCCCACCCGTCCCCCTGGGATGAAAAGGGGGTTTAAAATTTTCATTTTTAAGTAGAGTTTATTAAGACCTTCAATTTGATATGTCAGATGACCCCATTTGACAAAGTGCAAATAATGATGCAATATCAACTATATAAATAGAAGTTATGAAACTTACAAAGTCAATGCAAAACTTGAATATTTCAAATTGATTTTTTGGTGTTTTTTTCCATGGAATGTTTTTGGTATTTTGTCAAACATATAACTATGTCAAATTCTTCAATTTCTAAAACATTTTAAGCGGTAAGCTCTTGATGATTCAGAAATACATGCTTCCGCTCGCAAAACTTCAAACTGCATTAACTCTAAAACGACAATAGATATCTCAAATCTGTTAAATGGTAAATGATCTACAGTTGAAGGACAATATTATAGAAATAGAATTGGGACAATTTCAAAGTTCACCAAGGTCACAATTAATAATCAAATATATGATGCAATACCAAACTTGAGAACCGGAAGTCGTAGAGACATCAGACTATCACCATTTAACTCAGGACCACTTGACCTTTCAAATATCACAAGGTCAAGGTCATAGTATAATGTGAAGGTCAAGGTGAAATTTCATCATGACCTGACATTGACCTCAAATTGAAGGTCTTGAATTACTGATCATCTTTTCAGTTTATAGTAGGTTGATATCTGTTACCTTTAAAAAGATATACACAAAATACTATACTTTTAATAATCATCCCGTTGTAACTTTTGAACAGACGGTCGGACATTTTTGGGCTTATTATATAAAATGTAGAGTTCGTCGAGAGGAACATTTTATACGCTGTATGTAGGCAGCAAAGTCTTATCGTTTTCCTAATATGTAAGCTTGAAATTGCAGCGTAATTTTTTTTTGCACTCTGTGACCTTTGACCTTGGGTGCATATTGAAGGTCACATGAATTAAAGATTATTGGTGAAGGTCCCAAGTCTCTACGACTTCCAGTTCTTGAAATAGATTTTTTCTAAAATTGTATACAATTTTTCAAGGGGAATAACTCCTTATAAGGGTTAATAACAAAATGATTGTATATGTTCATTAACATTGCCATCTGTTCCTGTACATGTTGCCGTTTTCAAATCGATTCTATCTCTAAAATTTTTTGAGAAATGAGCAAAGGAAAGAAATTGTTTCAAGGGGACATAACTCTCAAAGGGGATGATGAAATTCTATGCAGCCTCATATGGTAATACATCATGATGAGATGTACCTATTGTCCAAATAAGATCATGATATCTTTAAAAACAACGAGGGGGGGCCATATTGAAAAAAATCAATAAAAGGGAGATAACTTCTAAAGGGGATGATGAAATCCTACACAGCCTCATCTGGTAATACTTCATAATGAGGTCTACCGATGGTCCATATTTGGTTTTGATAACTCCAATAGAAACGAGGGGAGGCCATGTCAAACAAATGCTGGATGAAAAAAAAAAAAACAAAAAAACTAGTATCTCAATTGTTTGTAAAACAATTGAAAGGTCTTTCCTGTAAAAGTGATGTTTTCGTAATGTTCTTTGTACGACCTTTCGTTCGATATACGACAAGCATACCTTCTGTAACTTTTCGCTTTTTACACTTAATGACCTCATCCGCCTACATTTTTTAGATCGGAAGTATGATATATGTAACACAGGGTAGATGAGCTTTCATTTGATATGCGACAACGCCATGTTTTAAAAAGTTTGATTGTTGCACTTAATAACCTCATCCAACCAATTTTTGGAGGTTGGGAATTTGATATTTCAAATGTATACATCATGACCTTTCATTTGATATACAACAACCCTATCGTAAAAGAAAATTTATTTTTTGCACTCAATGACCCCATCCAACCAATTTTTGGGGGACGTCAATTTGAAATTTGAAATGTACGCTTTATGTTCTTTCATTTGATATGCGACAACCTTACCATTTGAGAAATTTGAATGTTTGCACTAAATGACCCCACCCTTCCCCCTGGGATGAAAAGGGGGGTTAAAATTTTCATTTTTTAAGTAGAGTTTATTAAGACCTTCAATTTGATATATCAGATGACCCCATTTGACAAAGTGCAAATAATGATGCAATATCAACTATATAAATAGAAGTTATGAAACTTACAAAGTCAATGCAAAACATGAAAATTTCAAATTGATTTTTTGGTGTTTTTTTCCATGGAATGTTTTTGGTATTTGGTCAAACACATAACTATGTCCACCTCTTCAATTTCTAAAACATTTTTCGTGGTAAGCTCTTGATGATTCAGAAATACATGCCTCCGCTCGCAAAACTTAAAACTGCATTATCTCTAAAACGACAATAGATATCTCAAATCTGTTAAATGATAAATGATCTACAGTTGAAGGACAACATTATAGAAAAAGAATGTGGACAATTTCAAAGTTCACCAAGGTCACAATTAATCATCAAATATATGATGCAATACAAAACTTGAGAACCGGAAGTCGTAGAGACATGGGACTATCACCATTTAACTCAAGACCACTTGACCTTTCAAATGTCACAAGGTCAAGGTCATAGTATAATGTGAAGGTCAAGGTGAAATTTCATCATGACCTGACATTGACCTCAAATTGAAGGTCTTGAACTACTGATCATCTTTTAATAATATAGTAGGTTGATATATGTTACCTTTAAAAAGATATTCACAAAATACTATACTTTTAATAATCATCCCGTTGTAACTTTTGAACAGACGGTCGGACATTTTTGGGCTTATTATATAAATTGTAGAGTTCGTCGAGAGGAACATTTTATACGCTGTGTGTAGGCAGCAAAGTCTTATCGTTTTCCTAATATGTAAGCTAGAAATTGCAGCGTAATTTTTTTTTGCACTCTGTGACCTTTGACTTTGGGTGCATATTGAAGGTCACATGAATTAAAGATTATTGGTGAAGGTCCCAAGTCTCTACGACTTCCAGTTCTTGCAATAGATTTTTTCTAAAATTGTATACAATTTTTCAAGGGGAATAACTCCTTATAAGGGTTAATAACAAAATGATTGTATATGTTCATTAACATTGCCATCTGTTCCTGTACATGTTGCCGTTTTCAAATCGATTCTATCTCTAACATTTTTTGAGAAATGAGCAAAGGAAAGAAATTGTTTCAAGGGGAAATAACTCTCAAAGGGAATGATGAAATTCTATGCAGCCTCATATGGTAATACATCATGATGAGATGTACCTATTGTCCAAATAAGATCATGATATCTTTAAAAACAACGAGGGGGGGTCATGTTGAAAAAAATCAATAAAAGGGAGATAACTTCTAAAGGGGATGATGAAATCCTACACAGCCTCATCTGGTAATACTTCATAATGAGGTCTACCGATGGTCCATATTTGGTTTTGATAACTCCAATAGAAACGAGGGGAGGCCATGTCAAACAAATGCTGGATGAAAAAAAAAAAAAAAAAAAAAAAAAAAAAAAACATGCGAAAAACAATAAGGTCTTTCCTCACGGAGAGGAAAGACCTTAACTAGTATCTCAATTGTTTGTAAAACAATTGAAAGGTCTTTCCTGTAAAAGTGATGTTTTCGTAATGTTCTTTGTACGACCTTTCGTTCGATATACGACAAGCATACCTTCTGTAACTTTTCGCTTTTTACACTTAATGACCTCATCCGCCTACATTTTTTTAGATTGGAAGTATGATATATGTAACACAGGGTAGATGAGCTTTCATTTGATATGCGACAACGCCATGTTTTAAAAAGTTTGATTGTTGCACTTAATAACCTCATCCAACCAATTTTTGGAGGTTGGGAATTTGATATTTCAAATGTATACATCATGACCTTTCATTTGATATACAACAACCCTATCGTAAAAGAAAATTTATTTTTTGCACTCAATGACCCCATCCAACCAATTTTTGGGGGACGTCAATTTGAAATTTGAAATGTACGCTTTATGTTCTTTCATTTGATATGCGACAACCTTACCATTTGAGAAATTTGAATGTTTGCACTAAATGACCCCACCCTTCCCCCTGGGATGAAAAGGGGGGTTAAAATTTTCATTTTTTAAGTAGAGTTTATTAAGACCTTCAATTTGATATATCAGATGACCCCATTTGACAAAGTGCAAATAATGATGCAATATCAACTATATAAATAGAAGTTATGAAACTTACAAAGTCAATGCAAAACATGAAAATTTCAAATTGATTTTTTGGTGTTTTTTTCCATGGAATGTTTTTGGTATTTGGTCAAACACATAACTATGTCCACCTCTTCAATTTCTAAAAAATTTTTCGTGGTAAGCTCTTGATGATTCAGAAATACATGCCTCCGCTCGCAAAACTTCAAACTGCATTATCTCTAAAACGACAATAGATATCTCAAATCTGTTAAATGATAAATGATCTACAGTTGAAGGACAACATTATAGAAAAAGAATGTGGACAATTTCAAAGTTCACCAAGGTCACAATTAATCATCAAATATATGATGCAATACAAAACTTGAGAACCGGAAGTCGTAGAGACATGGGACTATCACCATTCAACTCAAGACCACTTGACCTTTCAAATGTCACAAGGTCAAGGTCATAGTATAATGTGAAGGTCAAGGTGAAATTTCATCATGACCTGACATTGACCTCAAATTGAAGGTCTTGAACTACTGATCATCTTTGCTGTTTATAGTAGGTTGATATCTGTTACCTTTAAAAAGATATACACACAATACTATACTTTGAAGAATCATCCCGTCGTAACTTTTGAACAGACGGTCGGACATTTTTGGACTTATCATATAAAATGTAGAGCTTGTCGAGAGGAACATTTTATACGCTGTATGTATAGAACAAAGTCTTATCGTTTTCCTAATATTCAAGCTTGAAATTGCAGCGTAATTTGTTTTTGCACTCAGTGACCTTTGACCTTGACTGCATATTAAAGGTCACATGAATTAAAGATTATTGGTGAAGGTCCCAAGTCTCTACGACTTCTGGTTCTCGAAATACAATTTTTCTAAAATTATGTAAAATTTTTCAAGGGGAATAACTCCTTATAAGAGTTAACAACAAAATGATTGTACATGTTCATTAACATTGCCATCTGTTCCTGTACATGTTGCTGTTTTCAAATCGATACTAGCTTGAAGACTTTTTGAGAAAAATGTAAAAGAAAGAAATTGCTTCAAGGGGACATAACTCTCATAGGGAATGATGAAATCCTTAGCAGCCTCATATGGTAACACATCATGATGAGATCTAGCTATTGTCCAAAAAAAGGTCATGATATCTTTTAAAACATTTAAGGGGGGCCATGTTGAAAAAAATCAATAAAAGGGAGATAACTTCTAAAGGGGATGATGAAATCCTACAAAAGTTCATCTGGTAAAAGTTCATGATGAGGTCTATCAATGATCCATATTTGGTCTTGATAACTTCAACAGAAAGGGGATGAGGCCTTGTCAAACAAATGTTGGAAGAAAAAAAAGAAAAAAAAGAAAAAGAAAAAAAAACATTAGAAAAACAATAAGGTCTTTCCTCACGTAGGGGAAAGACCTTAAAAAAAAAAAAAAAAAAAACATGCGAAAAACACAATAAGGTCTTTCCTCACGGAGAGGAAAGACCTTAACAATAAGGTCTTTCCTCACGGAGAGGAAAGACCTTAAAAATATGCTAATTAAAATTCTACATCTCAAATTAGATGTTTTGATGGCGTATAATAAAGACATGAGACATGGTATGGTCTAGACAATTACTTACCATCTATTTGACGAGTTGCGCTATTATCTTCCTGATTAAGAGTATGGTAGGTTGGTGCCAGATGTTTAGACGAACTGTATGCCGAACATTCTGTTGTCTTTTGTATTTCAGATGAGGTGTTGTTGTAATCTAAACAGACATGATATAGTATTAGAATATTATCCATGCAAGGTGAATTTTCTATAGGGAAAACGGTAGTATTACATTTTCCCAGCATTAGGTTGGCCTTTTGTGTACCCAAGACAGGTGAAGGAAGTCAACTTATGAGCGCTGTGATTGGATGTAAGGGTACAATATATTTTTTATTTATCTATGAATAACTGCAGTTTGTATATTTACAATATAAATTTTAAAACCTATTGAAATATTTTCTAGAGAATTATTTGAAAAGGCTTCCAAATTTTCATAAATTTGGTGCAAAATGACGGTGGGCATGGATAACATAAACCAGCTCCGTTGGAAATTGGTCATGATACTATTTGGCTTCAATTTTTAGAATACAGTAATAAAGTACAAACACCACACATAACTGTTTTATCCAAGTTTTTATTATAAAAGCTGGTAAATTTAGAAAATGTTAGTATTGTCGCCTATGGCAGAATAAATACTACCGTTTTCCCTATATTCTCCTCGCCAGGACGATGTTTATGTATCTCTCTGTCTAAATAAAATGTCTATAGAAGTTTTTATATGGTCAGTTTTTTTCTTGTACAATGTGATCGTCGGACAACTGGTCAAAACATTTACTAAATTTTATCACCGGTATAAGGAAATAGTTCGTAAATATAACTCAACATGCAGACATCTTATACGTTCAGGTATTTCACATCCAAAATTTTATGGAAATATTCTTTATAAAGCACAAAAATGTCAGTATTCTCCTCAAAAACTAACAAAACCTTTAAATAGACTTATTAAAAGGGGATATAGTTACGATACTGTTGTCAGGTCATTAAAGATTGCATATTTTGGCTTTAACATTGATTCACTGATAGGGTCTTTGCATCGGAACTAAACACATTTATTTCTAAAAAAAAACAGTTGTTGGCATGACACGGGTTATGTTCTTCTCATATATTTTATGATAGTATGATACTAAACCCCTAACGGGAGGGATTGTATCTGATATTGATATGATGAAGACATAATCTTTCAATCAGTTTAATTGAGGTCTGGAGCTGGCATGTCAGTTAACTGCTAGTAGTATGTTGTTATTTATGTATTATTGTCATTTTATTTATTTTCTTTTGTTACATCTTTTGACATCGGACTCGGACTTCTCTTGAACTGAATTTTAATGTGCGCATTGTTATTCTTTTACTTTTCTACATTGGCTAGAGGTATAGGGGGAGGGTTGAGATCTCATAAACATGTTTAACCCCGCCGCAATTTTGCGCCTGTCCCAAGTCAGGAGCCTCTGGCCTTTGTTAGTCTTGTATGATTTTTAAATTTTAGTTTCTTGTGTATAATTCGGAGTTTAGTATGACGTCCATTATCACTGTACTATTATGCATATTTTAGGGGCCAGCTGAAGGACTCCTACGGGTGCGGGAATTCTCGCTACATTGAAGACCCATTGGTTGCCTTCGGCTGTTGTTTGCTCTATGGTTGGATGGTTGTCGCTTTGACATATACACCATTTCCTTTCTCAATTTTATCCTTTAGATTTTTTGTGTGCAGTATAGTCTGCGATTTATTGATATTATCCCGAATTACACAGTTTTAACTGGTTGGTCCGAATTTTTTTCACATTTACCAATTATATCTGTTTGGGCTGCTCATCCATTTTTTCCTCATAAAACAACTGCCATACAAATCGGAGGTTTAACTAGTTATAAAATCAGGTTAAAACCTTTTTTTTTAAATGCCGGTTCCAAGTCAGGAATGTGACACTTGGTTTCCGTTGGTTTCATTGGTTGATATAGTCTAACACTTGGTTTTTTTATTGGTTGTTAAGCCTCTTAATGAATTTTCCTCGGAGTTCAGTATTTTTTTATGTAATATTTTATATGTTTTATATCATATCAATTCTTTTTCATTCAACTATGAAATTCAAATATGCAAATTACACAACCGATAATCAAACAACATGTTTGATGCTCATCAAATGAGCATAAACACATAAACAATAAAAAAACAAAAAACTTTATTAGTACTTAAAACTAATCATTTGAAGAAAAGACGTTTCATACGTACACTTTGGTAAAACTTCAGATTCAATGAAGATTGTGTTTCGTACGTGTTTTGTGTGAAATAATAACATATAAAGATCGCTAGACTAAAATTAATTAACTAGAACTGTTATTTGTTTTCCAAATATCATCACATTTAAACAATTTTGGGATTTGGCTATAATGCATTTATTATTTGCGCAGAGTAATAATGATCCTTTTCTCCGAACTAAGAACGAAGACCGTGGAAATCAGAGGCGGATTTAGGGGGCAGGGGGCCCGGGCCCCCCTTTTGAGAAAAAAAAATTTGGTTGCTTATATAGGAAATCACTGAAGCGTTACAAAATCGGGCCCCTCTTAGGCAGTCAGTGGGTCCCCACTTATGAAAATTTCTGGATCCGCCACTGGAAATCACAGAAACTTTTCATAGTCCGAGTGCAACCCTCAATCTTAAGGGCATACGATATAGGCCATTTTTTGCCTGATTAAATCAAATATGTAATAAAAAAATATACCTTCATGTGCTACTTTTTGAGTTAAATGAGGTCGAAATTTTGTGTGAAAAAAAATAGCCTATATGGAAATTTTCATCAAACTGTAGATACAGGATCAAAACTGTATCGTATGCTCTTAAAAGTAAAAATATCACAGTTTATATAATAGGTATAAATATCACAGTTTATATGATAGGTGCCAATGCTCCCATATATCTACTGGTTATCAAATATAATAAAGACACTGCTATTTTAGTGTTTGGTACAGGTAAACATTTGCTGTCAATGTTCACCACAGTTCAACATAGAACCCTATGTGAGAAAACCAGAGACCTCTTTATGTCAGAAAACACTATTTTATATCCAAACATACTATCCACATTGATCTGCGTCCACACTTGTAAATATTACAAGTCAACTATTACATTCTATATTCTGTTAGTTTTAATATCTGCCGCTTTTTAAGATGACGAAAAATAAGATATACAAATATATATTTTTCTATCATTATTTTTCAGACAAAATAGGTTATTGAAATACTTGAACTTTCTAAATGTTTTACTTGGAAAAATTATCTAATGATTTTGATGGATCTGTCGAAATTTGAAAATTTTAGTTTTAAATAGTTTTAAAGAGACTGTTTTACAAATCTAACAATGACCGGCACGGGAGAAATCAATAAATGTTTTGTATAAATCCTTTCTGCATATGGTTAATAGTTTCAACAGAGAATAGTATTATATGTTTCTGGTTTTGATAATCATTTGTTAGAATTTATTTGTTTAACTATCCCTCAAAGTTTATACAATTTAGCCTCTAAAACAGTTCTTAAAAAAAACTACAACAAAAATAACACAAAAGTTTATAATGTTAATATTGCAGTGTACATGGTAAATTTAAACACATCAATCGGTTCCTTATAGGGAGTGATGAAGTCGAGAGTATCTATTGTGAGGGGGCAATACCTTTTTGTGTTAACCTGTTATGGCCCTTTTCAAGGTGTTGTTTAACTGTTATCTTAGATCAATTGAAGCTGTTTACTGTTTTAAACCCACTTTGTTAACTGTTATCAGCCTTTTTGCATTATTTTTTAACTGTTTTTGTAAAATCGAGGTGTTGTTAACCTGTTAACGGACCCCTATTGCCCCACCCCCTCTATTTTGTGTAACCGACAGAAATTATTTAATTCATTAGAAAGAATAAGAATTATTCAGTTATTACAAATATTTGTATAGTTTATTAAATCCGAATATAATTACATGAATAATGAATAATAACTTGCGGCTAGTTTCTCTAATTTATACAACATTGCCTGCCCGAGACCCACAAAATAGATAAAAAAAACATAAAAAAAATATGGGGTATGATTGCCAGCGAGACACATTTCCACTAAATACCTAATGATGTATAATTAAACCGGTTAGCAACTATATGTCAGCGCATAGACTTCATCAATGAGAAAAAAACATACACAGCATGACTTTGAAAACAATAAAGGTAGATTCATGGTATGTCCCCATCTTGGATTGTACAATCGCAAATACACAATCGGTCTAGTTCTTTGTTCAAATCTGCAAAGGAGCAGGACCCTTTTTTGGCCCCAAAATAGTGCTGTTTTACAAAGTTGTTTAAATGCAAAAATTTTAGTTATTTATTGGACAGTAGAATGCTTCTGCTACATAAATATGGCGACTGTTTTTGACATAACAATGCACATATATCGGTTACTAGCACCATAAAGTCATGCTAAATTACTGAAAATTTCACAATTCTAGCATTTTAGTTAAAATTTAGACGGTTTTCGTGTAAAACGAAAGTGGCCGCATTCGTGTTCATCCTTATTATTGAAATGTCAGTTGTATTTTATGATAATACATAACATATATGATATATATCGGTTGAGAATGAACACGGATGCGGCGACTTTCATTTTTGACAAAAACCATCTGAAAAGTGACATGTTTCGGCATATTTGGTAGATTTTTCATATTTGAGCTTTAATCGGATCAGTTTTAATGACTAAATCATTTAAAATCTTTCACATAAACTAATTGATTCAAATGAAATAGACACTTAAGTGTTTAAAAAGTGGTCAAAATCTCTCTTCAGATGAACCTGAAATTTGAGGCCAAAATTGGTTCTTACCTACTCCTTTGGAGACAGATTCGCAATTTATTGGTTAGACTGTTTATTTATATAAAGAAAGCCGTTTAGGGATTTATTGCTTTATCCAAAATCTTTAAGCAAATGACAAATATTTGTAGGTTTAAGACGTAATGTTTTAACTCAACATTTATACTGGACTGACAGGGAAAGAAGACTTTGGCCCCAAAATATAGCAGTTTTAGAAAATTGTGAAAATGTAATCATTAAGCTATATTTTGAAAAGTAAAATGCTTCTGCTACATACATATTAGCTGCTTTTAACTATAAAATGCACAAATATCGCGTTTTATCATCATTAAGTCATGCTAAATTACTAAAATCTTCAAAAGTTTAGCATTTTGGTTAAATTTTAGACGGTTTTCGTCTATAATAAAAGTGGCTGCATTTGTTTTCATTGATAATATTGAAATGTAAGTTGTATTTGACGATATTACAAAACATATATAAAGGCTAAGGATGAGCACGGATGCGGCCACTTTCATTTTTGACAAAAACCATCTGAAAAGTAACGTTTTTTGGCTTATTTGATACATTTTTCATATTTAAGCTTGAATCAGAGCGTTTTTAATGACTAAATCGGTTAAAATCTTTCACATAAACTAATCGAATCAATTGAAATATATAGACACTTTAGTGTTTAAAAAGTGTCCAAAAACTTTCGTTAGATGAACCTGAAATGTGAGGCCAAAATCGGCCCTTACCGGACCTACTCCTTTTATTTTTTGCTTGTAGCAAAAAAAAAACCAAGTTCGATGACACCATATTTTCTTTCAATTTTTTTAAAAGCTATCTTCTCATATTTTATTTTAAAAATTCTATCTCATAGATTTTTTAGTTATACACAGAAATGTGTTTTTTTTTAATGAACAATCCAAGCAAATTTGGGCAATTCTGACCGACTCGTAGTTTGAAAAATAGCATGAGGACCCATTCTTTTTATTATATTATTGAAATAAAATATAGTCAAATTTTCATTTTGGAAAGGTATAAAAAAAAAAATCCATCTGAGGAAATGTATATTGATGATCTTGTTGCCTGAATTATGTACAAAATACAAACGAAAGACTCACGTGATCAGCAAAACGGCAACCACTAACTTACGGGCTACTGAATTGAAAAGGCACTTGTAGAATGTTTTTTGGGTTAAACATGTTTTGAAACTCACTGACAAAAACAAAATTAGACAATAGTTTGCGATAAAGTTACACTTGTAGATAGGAATTTTGTTAGAAATGTTTTTCTTGTTTTAACTGTAATTGGCATGTTTTACAACATATATATTTATTGGGTTGTGCCAGACAAAGAAAGCAGTAGACTACAGTCGTATGAAAAATTCTGCAAAAAGAGATATCAAAAACTTTGCAAAATATTAAAGAGTCAAAAGAAAATGAATATACTTACCGATAAATCTGTCTGCAAAGCTAGCAGTATTACCATCCGAGTCGTTCAATGTCTGACCATCTGTAAGGTTCCCTTCTGTTTCTGTGCTAAGAATACCATTAATGCTGTATCGGCGTAGGTCTAATGTGTTTACAGCAGACGGTAAAGAAAACGCATTGTTCTTGTCGCAATTAGTCGAGACATTTAATTGACGTTTTTCCATTACAGTGCGGTTCAATGTTTTCGTAATAGAAAGGCGCTTTAAATAAAATTTACTTCTTGGCGACAGATTTGATTTTGGCTAAGTGACTGTAACTGAGTTTGATATAAAAGTTAATTTTTAGGGCATCTTAACGATATTTTTTAGATTTTTTTTAACCAATCACAAGGACTTTTTGTGTTGTTCGGTAATTGGCAAGATAACAACATCTAGATATCAGGGCATGGTGAACTACTATGGTTTTGTAAAATTGATAATGCTAGAGTTCGTTAAATTTACAAGGTTTCGTCTGTGATGGAAGTTCTTCTCCTTGAGATATTGTACGCTTGTTAATTATTTGTCTTTTGTATTGGTCAGGAAATATATCACCGATGTGGAATTTTTCATGGTATTATATTCCTTTTGGCGTCCTTAAAGAAACTAATACTGTTTTGCGTTTTTGCGCTTGTAATTTTATAATTGCAGAAACTATACAAATGTAAATTTGTTTGAACTTTTATCAAGTCAAATGAAAACGATCCATTTCAAATGAAATTTGCCTCGACCCACTGACATGGTCTCCTCCTGAAATGCAATTGAATAAGCTATCCAACACTGCTTTTTACAAGGTGTTATGATTCTTCAGTTTCATACTGTGACGACCCCTTGCATGTGGTTGAAAGAAATTATTGAAAATATTCGCAGTACGTCAAATACTCAACTTGGAATGAAAAAAACAACATCTTCCATCTTTTGTGCTGTTTTGTTATTAATTATCTAATTATGTGGTAGTTAAAGGGGTAGGTTAATTTCCTTTTGGATGTTTTCTTTCCATAAATTGAGTTAAAAACTCTACTCAAATTTGATAAAATCATTTCCCCCTCCACTATTCGAAACGTTATCAAAAGAAGATAAATGTGAAATAAATGAAATATAGGTATCAACCAAAATTATGCAAGGGAAACTGAATGGAGTTTCTTTGTGTCGAGTATATGAAATGATTGGGGTGGGTGATCGGGTAGGAGTTAAGTACAAACCAGCCAACAAGTACCTCACAAAGTGAGTTTCATATAAGACGATGCTCGATGCAGATTACAATGACCTTCTCAGTATATATAACCCAGCAATTTTTAATCTAGTGATTTGATTTCATATATGAGGGTTATGTAATACAGTTTTATTTTAACTAAATGACACAAACTTTTGAGTCGTCTGTATCAAAATTGGACACATAAAATTGGGCAAAAAAGATCGATATGAACATACATACATCTGTTGTTTTATTCACATACAAACCAATCTGGGACATTTATACTAACCTTTATATTATGTCACATCTATACCAATGAATGAAATCGGTATTGACCTCTTCACACGAAACGTACTTCCAAGCAGTCCTATCTCATATATTATGTATGTTTGGCTCAAAATTGAATGCTTGATGATATTATGTTATTAGTTTCAGTCGTCTAATGAATCAATGTTCTAAGTTGATTTTATATTTGAAACCCGTTATTGAATAAAGACAATTGTATATCAATGATGTGAATAGTAAAGTACTACTTATAACCAGAGATATATAATTTATTGTAAATATATTTCTATCAACGGCGATAATTACAGCAAAATGCATTATGTTTAGGTAAAGGTAATATGTTTGGTTAGCTTGCTTGCTAGCTGGACCGTGAATTCAATATTAGGTTAGATATACTACGTACCTTCGGACTTTATGAGTACTTCTAGTCTTACAGACAGATAGATTGGTTACGATATGTCTCTGTCGGACTAGTGTACTTTTAAAAGAGGAAAGTACACCTTACTTAAGAATGACTCCACAGCTCATCTAGCAACCAAGCTAACCAAACATATTACCTATACTGTGACCTATACCTACACACTCAATGCATTTTGCTGTAATACATTTTGCCGCGATGATATCATGATTAGTCTCACTCTCAGCATAGATATAAAAGCTGTTATACATATGTCCCAGTAACAATATTCAAAACAACAGTTCCATGATATCGTGTATAAGAAATAAATCTAAATCACAATAATATAATATTTCAGTTAGAGAAAAAGTGACCCACTACTTAAATCAAATTACAGACCAGTCAGTGTGTTACCTATTTTTTCAAAATTTTACGAAAAAATATTTGAAATACAGTTATACGATTTCTTTGATTCCATTTTTAACCCTTATTTATGTGCTTTCCGTAGAGGACATGGATGTCAGACTACGTTGCTCAGATTACTGGAAGACTGGCGTAAAGCTTTAGACAAAAACTTATATATAGCTGCAGTTCTTATGGATTTATCAAAAGCTTTTGACTGCTTACCTCATGAAATTTTACTAGATAAATTACTAGCATATGGTGTTTCGCCACATTCAGTATCTTTATTAAAATCATATCTTTCTGATAGAAAACAGCAAATTAAAGTAAACGGTGTTCTGAGTAGCTGGGCTGACATCCAAAAAGGGGTACCCCAAGGTTCTATATTGGGGCCCCTTTTATTTAATATCTTCATAAATGATATTTTTTATTTTGTTAAACATGGTACATTATATAATTATGCGGACGACAATACTCTGTCTTTTAGTAGTCCGGATTATGACCATCTCATATCAACATTAGAATCTGAGTCTCAAGTGCTTATTGATTAGTTTAAAGAAAATAAGATGCAGGCAAATCCTGATAAATTCCAAGTTATTGCTGTAGGGAAAAGAACCTTTGCAAAAAATCCATCTATACAAATTCAGCAAAATATTTTATCTTGTGAAGAAACAGTAAAATTACTTGGAATTGATATTGATTACCAACTAAAATTTGATGCACATATAAGTAACTTGTGTAGAAAGGCATCACAACAGCTGAATGTTCTCAAGAGAATTGGATCATTTTTAAACAGATTAAATAAACTTACAATTTTTCATACTTTTATTTTGAGTAATTTTAATTTTTGCCCTTTGGCTTGGCATTTTTGTACAGAGAAAAATTCTAAAAAACTTGAAAAAATACAAGAGAGAGCATTACGATTTGTATACGACGACTATTTATCATCCTCTGAAACTCTTCTTGAGAACGCAAAGGTTCCAACCCTACAAGTAAGACGCATCAGGACAATGGCACTTGAGACTTATAAAATTTTAAATAATTTGGCTCCTGTATGTTTACAAAATTTAATAAAAATTAAACACACTAAATATTCTTTTAGATACAGCAATATTTTGGATGTACCACAGGTAAGAACTACCTCATATGGAAAAAAATCTTTTAGTTTTGCTGCTGCTACTTTATGGAATAGCTTACCTGACCACTTCAGGACTGTTAACAGTTTCTCACATTTTAAGAGTCTTGTACAGTCCTGGAGTGGAACAGAATGTTTTTGCTCTGCCTGTAGATAACTTTGTGTTACAATATTTATGCTTTTTATGTTGCATTCAAGGTTGGGCGGTAAATACCACCACCGGTATTTACCAGTGGTATTTACCGGTATTTACCGCCCCGGACAATACTCCCCAAGTGGTCAATACTGGCAAATACTGGTCAATTGAAATTTTCATGGTTATTTCTACTATTAATTGAAGTAAAATCTTGATAAAAAGTCAAATATAATGTGTCAGCTTATAAAATTAATGAATTTGATAGGTTTTATTCATTTATAACACTTATTCTTACTGATTTAGTTTTTATGAATTATGATATTGCATACTTGCATAAAGCATAAAAGATTTATATGCAAGACATATATGCAAATTTATATTTTATTTCAACATGTTTAAATCAATATATTTTTATTCAAAATGTATGAATATACAGGTAATTAAAATTAAAGGTAAATAAAACTACAGGTAAATGAAGTTACATGGGTCTTTTTACCTACATTTGTACATGTATCACCTGGCATTGCTAGGTGTGAAAATTTAATTACTAAAACATCAGCCTCCAATAAAAGTTGACAGTATATAGGTTGAAAGTAATCAAATTGATATATGAAGGCTCCCTTAAACAATAAATTATTTCTGTCTATAGCTATATAACTGAGATAAAAACCTTCTTCATGCTGGAATTGAAAATTTGAAGCAGGGACAAAAAGTTTTTTTTTACTATTATATTATGTACACATTAATCAATGTAGATCCCTGTTTGAATTTACAATAAAATTAGAAATGAAAGCATTAAAATTGATTTGAACACTTTCTATATAAATTAATTATTAATTGTAATTAAAATTGACAAAGTAGATAGTGTTTTTATAGTAATGACCACTGAAAATTTCAATCGACCAGTATTTGCCGGTATTTCCCAGTATTTGCCAGTATTTCCCGGTAAATACCGGTATTTACCACTGGCATGGTCAATACTAGTATTGACCGCTTTTTTGCCAACCTTGGTTGCATTAACAGCCTGCGTTGCAACTGAAATTTTTTGTTTTTTACCTTTTAAAATTTGAAATATTTGAAATTTTTACTTTATAAATCATAAATTAGTTAAAAATTAATTTTTAAACAGAAAATTTTTAAAATTTTAGTGCTTCATATATATGTTTTGGTATTTTGCAAGATACATGTATATGCTATTTGCTTAGAGTTAATTTTTGGTACTGCTTCTTATTATTTATTGCATGCTGCATGCCTTGTTTTATTTGTTATTGCATATGTTTTTATATTCGGTGAAAAGCTCATTAGAGCTTATGTTTGTATTGTTTGTCAATATGCCGAATCCAAATAAAGTTTTACTTACTTACTTACTTATATAATATATAGACTGGGAGAAATATTTATAATACATAATGTCTCATTAAAAATTCTACACAGTATACTTTTTCCTACCCTGTTTTACAAGAAGGACGGAAACATTATTTGCACAGAAAAATTACTATCTAGATACTTTTCTCTTGATATAATATGTTACAACTTGACTTTATACTGCATTTATTCTTAGAAGGCTTATATTATGTATGAATAGTCGAACTGCACTGAAATCTTTTGTTGTCAGAGTTGCCTCCCCTATAAAGGAAAATTGCACATTGGGATATCGTACTTTGTTTTTATCGCCATTTTGGATGTTGAATGAAATGATTCAGCTTGGAAAAGAAGATGAATTAATGTCAGATCGTAATATAAATTTGATGTCACCTTGACAGGATATTTCAAAAGTGTTCTTTGTACAATAGAGTGCAATTAGAAAGCAAGGCATAATGGCAAATGCCAAAATGAAGCCTAAATTCAAAGCGGTTACACCTAAGTTGAAACTTTTCCGTGCGAATGATCCACAGCTGAGCGTTTTTATGTGGGGAATAAATTATACGGTTAGTTTCTGATATTTAATCTTCTTCTGAAAACGTTAAGAATGATAAATCTGTTCTAAGCCATACACATTATTTTCTCACACATTATCAAACATCATGTACATCCTGCTGAGCCCTTTTGGGATGAACATCCTACAGGCTACATCCAACATGACTGTAGCAGGGGAGTGGAAATATTTGTTGTGAGCACTTATCCCTGGGCAAGTTAAACTGTAAATTTGACTTGTCCAGAAATTTTTTATTTGCCCTGAATTTCCAAATAAATAATCATCAGGGCTGTAAATTACATATAATAGAATGCAGGAAGTTGCGTCCTGTTGCAGGATGACAAAAAAAAGAAAAACAAAATCAGAAAATAAAAAAAAAATGGTTAAAAGCATGCATTGAATATTTTAATAGCTCTGGTTGTTAGTTTAATCAACAACATGAACAAGGCGATTGATCATACAA
Organism: Mytilus trossulus; assembly: GCF_036588685.1. Taxonomy (NCBI): domain Eukaryota; kingdom Metazoa; phylum Mollusca; class Bivalvia; order Mytilida; family Mytilidae; genus Mytilus; species Mytilus trossulus. Next base: position 17,927,559 of record NC_086374.1, on the reverse strand, counting down.
TGTAATAACAGGGTGTTCTTAGTAAATATCTCTCAATATTTATCTCTGAATGGTACATTTTTGTACATGTATAAAACTCCTTGGTACACATTACATGACATGAAACCCGATGCTTACAGATTTTACTTGCTACCACAGTATTTTTTTAAGTTGACGGAAGACATTACAGGCCTTATAGTCCGAGATAATCTAAAGCATAAAAGATATATTTAAAGTCGGTTATACATATAACAATACAACATAAGCTCTGTAGCGCTTTTTTCCGACATTGTCTGTTTGGCCAGACAAGCTGGGGCTGCGGAACGTCAGAGCAGATCCCATATCCAAAAGTGGATATTTGTCTGATCAAAGCAGAAGTGCTGCTTCGTTACTTCTTGAGTCAACTGATGACGCTGGAATTAAATAAGTCAAAATGTACAAAAGAGCAAGCAATCAAACAAGATGAGCACCTACATCAGTGGTCTGGCTAGCCCTAAATAACCAAAATAGAAGGGTGCCGCACCTTGGGTGCCCTCAGCCACGCCCTGGGTGCCTTCATCCCCGCCCGTCTGCCCTGACGACTTTTCCCCAAAAACCCTTGTGCCGTATTAGCATGATTAGTAATATTGCCTTTTTTTCATAGATTTCTTATCACAAGTTATATTACATGTATGACACCTGGTAATTGACCCTAGATTAATTCCTCATAACAATCAACAGTGGATAAGACTTCAAAGGTGTTAATTACTATGTAATTTATTAAGACAATGTACCTTTATGTCATAGATTTGATGAATTTGTGGCAAGTGTTTTTAGGTTGGGTCAGCATTTTCAATCTCCAATTCTTAATGAAAGAGTAAATGAAGGCATTCATGTTTTTAGAATAGAATTAACGTCAACAAAATACAACTATGCCTTCACAATAACACCCTTCATTTTAACTTGTCAGCCACAAGCAGACATAAACGTGTTGGAAATTAATTTTGGAGTTACTTCTCCTGTTTTGGCTGATAACAAATTTGTGCTCCCGAATTATTATCTTGTAATAAAAATACGAAAAAATAACCATTTGAATACAAATTTATATAAAAATGAAACCTTAAGGACTGTCCTTGAACACACCAAAAAAAATATATTTTGTAATTTATTTTTGATAATCATACTTTTAGCAATCCATGTTTTATACAGTGTTAAATTAGAACTCTGTACCATGATTGTAGAACAAGATAATATGCTTAAAATTTGGTGGTAACTCTCATCATCACCTAAATGAAGCTACACTGAAACAAATATTTCCTTCACTCAAACACTGAAGTAAAGAATTGAGGGCTATGCCAAACTCTAGCTCAAATTTGAAATAAGACAATTCTGTCATATGTATGCTTAACTATGAGAAGTTTAGTTTATGTTGATTTTTTGGAAGGGGAAGGGGAGATAGTTGATTTTGCCTCTTTTGGTTATTAGTAATGTGATGTATGCAAATGTATTGCCATGTTTTATTAACATGTAGTATAAATGACTTTTGTTTTGTAAATTTTATAGAATAAATAAGCATATTTGTAAACATATACAGTAAAAAATAGAATGTAAACTTGTGATACTCACAGAAACCTTATTTAGACAAAAGAAATTAGCATTGCCTTTTCCTATCATTTAAAAGTGCCCTGCCCTCCACTGGCACCCTGTCCCTTTCAATTTCTAGCTGGAGCACTGTACATGCTGTACATGTAGATTGTAACAACTACCATAACACCAGAACAAGTAGTACATGTATTAAAAACATGATGAACAAACTTAAAACTACCCACATTAGCTGAATACATACATGTCTGATTATCTTTTAATTTTTATAAAATTATCCATATAGCCTATTGCGGGGGTTTCATTGGGGGGTTCCGATCCTGGATCCCGCTTACTGTTTTGTCAGATTCCTGTATCCCGCTTACACTATTTACGTAAGCAATTCTCATTTTTTTTGTCATTTCCAGGGTCCCGCAAGACCTCATTTCCCGTTTTCATGACACAATAATTTTACTTTCACGTTTCACTTTCACGCTTATGAAAAAATTGGCAATCCCGCGTCACACTTAGACCCCAATGAGACCCACTTTTGCAAGTTCATGCCAGACATCATACCCATAGCCAGGGGGGTTCGGACGAACCCCCCTTTGAAAACAAATAAGCACTGTTAAAGTCAATGTTCTGTTCGAATTGTGACTGTTTAAGTCGAGTTTGTGAGTCCAACAAACCCCCGCTTGGAAATTCCTGGACAATGTACATGTGCCATCAAATTTTTTAACACCAACCATACAGTCGAACATGACAAAACCATTTTTTACTTCGGCCCAAAAAAATATATGTCTGTTTCCTGCTGCCAAGGCAAGTAAATCATGGTCGGTAGGTCGGGATTTTTTTTTTTTTTTTTTTTTTTTTGCACTCCCTGTCAGATTGGCAGTTGGTTAAATGTCATGTTTAGTTAGGGTCCTGCACACCAAAATGATTTAATCCCTTTAAAGAAGCTTTAATTGAATAATCCTCCCAGTTCCAACATTTTTGAAACCTTAATTGTAGCACATTTGTGCTGGGAGCAGCCATTTTGATTGTTTAAGCATAGTAAAATACGGATCTGGATCGGACCGGAAACAAATTTTTCTGGACCGGAAACAATTTTTTTCCAGATTTGAATAAAAAGATCTAGGGTCGGTTGGGAAACAGGAAACAGACATATATTTTTTTTTGGCCTTATATAGACAAACATATATATCTTATCATCATAAACAATCTTCTGTCCAAGTTTGGTAGAAATCCAGGATAAATTTGTATTTTTCATGCCTTCAATTAAAAAAGGTAACCCCATTTAAACTGGGTTTGTTTTACACCAGAAAACAGGGATGTTCCCTGAAAGCAGGGAATACATGTATCCCACATTTCCTGACTTGTGCCCAACCTGTTCAAAGACAAGTAGATAGATTTTAAAGCACGAGTCAGACCATTTTCAGTGGCGGATCCAGAAATTTTCATAAGTGGGGGCCCACTGACTGACCTAAGAGGGGGCCGCTCCAGTCATGCTTCAGTGATTCCCTATATAAGCAACCCCCCCCCCCCCTAATTCCGCCTCTGATTTTTACTCAAAGTCTTTAAGATTTTATCCTTTAAACAGGAACAGAGGTAAGACACGAAGCAAATCAAGATGCAATCAGCGGGTTGAAAGATGCTTCTGTTTTTTGTTTTTTTTTCAAAACAGATCACCCTTGCACATGAACAAATCATGTGGCAATTTGGCAAAGCATTTTGTATATTTTTCCTTGATTCCAAATCATGTAGACAGTTCAATGCAAAAATATGCTCGTTGACTACAGCATAGTAAAGGTATCACCAAAACCCAACGCTCATTGACTACGGCATCAGAAAGATATCATCAATAACCAACATAGCAAAAAATGGTGGACAAGAATGGCCAATAAAAATTTTCGGGTCACATTGATTTTACCAGGTCGGTCAGGTGAGGGGAAACAAACAATATTTTAGTTTTGGCCTTATTAAAAAAAATTCTTCTGGTAGATCAAGGATTTGTCACCAAATAGTAATTTCTTGTTTGTTTACAGATTACAGGGTTGGAACATGTCAAGGTACCAGTTATGCTCATGCCTGATGATTTTAAGGCCTTTAGTAAAGTGAAAGTAGACAACCACATGTTTAATAAGTAAGTACAAATAAGAAAGTTCTTGAAATTCATTTTCAGGAGTCATGTACAAATGTAGATATATATATTGTGCACTAGTGACCTCAAACGTTATAAATGGGGTTAGGTAATTCCATATACATGTATCACATTAGGTCACTAGGTTTCTGTGTAACTAATTTATGTTACCTACTACATGTATCTTATCATGTGGCATTTAGACTTGTGGTCTATCATAGGGATCTAGTCTTAAAATTTAGAAACCTCTTCCATTGGTCCATGCAAAGGCAAATGCCAACAATAACAACTCGTAAGCCTCTTAATGTGTTTTATGAATTTATTTCAATTGTACATCATCAATTTCTTCGTCTGTTGAAACCATAAAGTTTTTTTCTCAATGTTGTTTTTTCAAAGGAATGTATTAACACCACTACTGACTGCATATTGAAATGAACCACACAGATGACAGTGACACTTACTTATCCCATATGAAATATATATGGTCTTCACATGGTCACTTTTAACCAATCACATATATATATATATATATATATTCTTCAATGTAAGTTATGTAAAGGAGGTAAGATAAATTGCCATATACATCAACTATTAGGGTATTAGGGCCTCTATTTTGTCGACCATACTGTCTTTAGAATATTGAAAATAGAACAACTTCCAAAATATTGAAAATAATGGAACAAACAAGAAATCTGAAATACAATAAGAAGAATTTAGTATTGATTAATGTTATCGTAGTGATGGAAACCATTTTGTACTCCATTGAAATTTTAACTTGTTTTTATCATGTAGAACAAAATTAGGTAATTGGAATTACATGATACATGCAACTGTCTGGCATATCTTGTATTTAGATTGATTTACATAGAACTTTATTTATTTAGTGGATCAATACTCTGACACAACTTCATTAATTTATCTTTTTAATTAAGAACTTCTTGCTATTTAGCCTGTTAACAAACATGAATTGAAAGGCAGTTCAATTTCATGTTAATTTAAGTTGCCATCTTACGTGTCTTATGATCATGAGAGATCGGAGGAAATCCAAAGTCTTGATCAGGAATTTTATTTTTATATCACTTAATCTTTTAACATTTTAGAACACTTCTGATAAAAGGATTAATAAAAAATGTCTGGTGCAGAGTTGAGTGCATATGAAATATTAATTTCAAGTTAGACAGCAAGATATATTATCAGATTTTTTCATTGCAGTGACTGCACTGAAATCTATTTATTTTAAGTACATGACAATTAGTTACAGTGTCTCTGTAAGACTGATATATAAATATTTGTCAATTAGAGTCTGTAAAAAAGAATTATGCATTTAAACTTGTAGTTTGTAAATAATTTGTATTACCATGATTGAGTGTACTGTAATACATTTATTTTGCAACTACACATGTATTTAGCTACCAGACAAATAATTAAAGGTTCTTGTGGAGTTATATGATTGTATTGATTGAATTGACGAGATAATTGATGAGTTGTTACCACAAAGTATTGGGTAATAATTGGACATTGTATAGCAGAATTAATACCCTACTTTATCATGTGTATTGATCACACTGTAGTCAATAATCATTTAATGTATGGATAATATATAGGCTACTTAAAGCAACTTAGAGAGAGAATACATGTATATGAATAACAGGATGTATAAGGTTTATGTCAATGAGACAGCAACCCAAACATTTTTAAACCAAAAGTTACATTGAAACTTTTCCAGAATTAAGCTTGAAAATATGCCCCCTCCCCACCCCCTCTCCACTGGAAATAAGTCAGGTACACATTTTTAGGTCACTATGTCAAAAGTTATGCTCAAAGAACCTATGAATAGACTAAAAATTTTGTAAAAAGATTTGTTTTGGGACAATATCTTTAGATGTAGATAAGTTTTTTACCAATCTTTGGTGGTTATACTAATGCAACCTGGTGTGCAATAGACTCCTATTGATTTTGAGTAAATTTGATCAATGGACAAGACTGAAGGTTACAACAGCAATTGATAGACAGAAATTTCTGCAATTTTTCAAATTTTTAGCTCACTTGGCGTCCGTCGTCTATCGTCCTTTCTCGTCGTTAACATTTTACATTTTGAACTTCTTCTAGAGAACCACTGAATGGAATGAAACCAAACATGGCATGAAGTTTCCTTATGAGGTGCTGACCAAGTATTGTTACTTTGTAGTCGATCCATCATCTAAGATGGCCGCCAGCGGGGGGACTTAGTTTAACATAGGACCCTCTGGAAAATTCATACAATTGACATCTTTTAGAGAATTTCGAACCACTGAATGGAATGAAACCAAACATTGCATGAATGTTCCTTATGAGGTGCTGGCCAAGTATTGTTACTTTGAAGCCGATCCATCATCCAAGATGGCCGCCAACGGGGGGGACTTAGTTTAACATAGGACCCTCTGGAAAATTCATACAAATGACATCTTTTAGAGAACCACTGAATGGAATGAAACCAAAAATAGCATGAATGTTCCTTATGAGAAGCTGACCAAGTGTTTTTACTTTGTCTCTGATCCATCATCAAAGATGGCTGTCAACGGGGGGCTTAGTTTAACAAAAGACCCTTAGGGAAATGCATACAAAAGTCTTCTTCTAAAGAACCATGGAATTGAATGAAAACAAACATAGCATGAATAGTCCTTTCCTTATGAGGTGCTGGCCAAGTTTTGTTTCTTTGTAGCCAAATTTTATCTGTTATTTATATGATTTCAAAACCCCAAGTAGAGTCATGTGAGCGATACAGGCTCTTGAGAGCCTCTAGTTATTATTTTACAAATTTTTATTATGTGACATAAATTGTCAGAAAACATAACCCCTTCATTTTCACACATAGGAATAAAGTTGACATAAAAAACTGAATTAAGATCCATAAAGATCACAACTCTTAAGCTTGTCTTTGTACCCTTTGAGCTTTATGTACATGTATGTATGTTTAAATGTTTATATCTTATTGCTGTACACTAATTATGAGTTTATGTCTTTTTTCTTTTAGAGATATAATGCCTAGTCATTATAAGGTCAAAGAATATTGCCCTCTTGTGTTCAGAAATTTACGTGAAAGATTTGATATAGATGATCATGATTATATGGTAAGTTTTAATCAACATAATTCCACTCAGAAATCAAGTTCAAAATATAAGTGAACCACTTTTAGTAAAAGATAAATTGTTACAACAAAGAAAATGCTACTGAGATTTCACAAATTACTCTGCATGGAAGAATTAAATAACAGGCAACAGTCATTAGAGGGTGAAGCTTTAGCAGCTATCTACTATGATTTTTTTTTAAATGGTGTCAGGATATACCATGGTAGTTATATAAAAATTGACTTCAAATGCAATTTGTAAGCTAGAATTTTTGTTTCCAGAATTCATTGACCAACAAACAACCAGTTGAGATTGATTCTCCAGGGAGGAGTGGTGCCAGGATGTTTATGTCTCATGATAAAAAATACTTTATAAAAAGTCTAGTCACTGAGGAAGTGGAACAAATGCATCACATACTTAAACAATATCATCAGGTAAGGGAGATAATTAACAATATCATCAGATAAGAGAGATAATTCACAATATCATCAGGTAAGGGAGATAATTAACAATATCGTCAGGTAAGGGAAATAATTAACAATATCATCAGATAAGGGAGATGGCCACAGACCACAATTAATTCCTCTATCAGTTCTTTATAACCTTTTGCATCATTAAAAAAATTGCACCATGCACTTTTGTCAAATTTTGTGTGTGTGTAATTTATAGTCCTAGTCCAAAAATATATCCAAAATTCAGAAAGATTGAAGCAATCACTTTTACATGTTTTACAAATTTAGCCAATACACATCCATACCTCTATTGACAAGTCAAGAGATGTTCCGAAAACTGTGAATATTACCTTTTTGCACTTGGCCTAATCACTCATTCCATATCAAAATCAGTTAAAATACAACATCCAAAATTTTTTTTCACCTCTCTTCTTTCATTTCCACCCAAAAAAAATTAAGAAATAAATGAGATCTTGAAAGAAAAAAATTTAAGGAAAAATACACTCTAATTATTGCGAAGCCTATGATAGTTTTCCATAGATTCACCTGCATGTTACCTGTCGATTTAAACTTTTGGCAGTTCTATTGTCCCATCTAACAAATACAACAGGTATTGTTCTCTGTATAGTTTATTCAATGGAACCTTTAAATTTCATGCAAGAGAAATCTATCACTCACTGATTAATTTACCTGAACAAAAAATTAAACTGTCAATGATGGAAATACATGTACAAATAAGTATTTATAAAACTGTATGTGATGTTGTATTTATTCAATCAAGAAAATCTGTTTAATATAAACACCGGTAGTTTAAAAGTTAAAAGTTGATTTCTGATCAAATTTCAACATTTTACCTATTAAAAGTTGCAATTTTTTAGTCTGTTCACAAATAAAAACTTGAAATGATAATGTTTAAATAAAGGTCTTCATAAATGTATTCTTTATAACTGAAGAACCACAAAAAACATGCAGATTGTCTGAAACGTAAATGGATGCAGCAAAAAAAAAAAAAAATCAGAAATAAACTTTTTATAATTAAATCAGTGCTTATATTGCACAGATTGAATTTATATTATTGATATTGAATAAATACTGTATCACATGCAGGTTATGTGAGTTTATACATGTATTTCAATCAACAAAGAAGATATTTTTTTGGTCAGGCAAATTAATCAAAGAGTGATAGATTTCTCCTAGAAGAAATTTAAATGTCCAAGTGAATAAACTACACAGAGAAAAATAGCTATTGTATTGATTCAATGGGACAGGTAAACCTGCAAAAGTTTAAATCCCTTGGTCAAGAGCAGACGACTCTGTGGAAAACTTTCATTTGGTTCGCTATAAAAGGAACTATATTCGTGGACAACGAAAAGCGGGGTCATTAATTGTGGTCTTGGGCCAGATAATGAACAATATCATTATGGTAAGGGAAATAATTAACAATATCATCAGATAAGGGATATAATGAACAATAGCATTATGGTAAGAGATATCATCGGGTAAGGGAGATAATTAACAATATCATCAGGTAAGGGAAATAATTAACAATATCATCAGGTTTGGGAGATAATTAACTATATTGTTAGATGAGGAACAAAACCTTATCTTGTTAAAACAACTTAACAGAATGAAAGCAAAATAGCCAAATAGCATAATTCAACATCTTATACCTTTTATTTTTCACCATAAATACATGTGAAGCATAAAATTCATATTATTTATTATAATGCCAAGACAATTTTTTTAAAAGGAACTTGAAATATGATTTGGAACTATTTGTAACAGAAGGTCATATCTATGAGAGGAACAAATATTGAATCAAAATTGAAAAGAGTTAAAAATTGAAATGGTATAAAATACGCCAACTAACTGTTGACAGAATAATTTCTGTATTGTAATATGAAGTGTTTGTTTACTTTCAGTACATAGTAGAAGTTCATTCCCAGGCATTATTATGTTTGTTTACTTTCAGTACATAGTAGAAGTTCATGCCCAGACATTATTATGTTTGTTTACTTTCAGTACATAGTAGAAGTTCATGCCCAGACATTATTGTTCATGCCCGTACATTATAATGTTTGTTTACTTTCAGTACATCGTAGAAGTTCATGCCCAGACATTATTATGTTTGTTTACTTTCAGTACATAGTAGAAGTTCATGCCCAGATGTTATTGTTCATGCCCGTACATTATTATGTTTGTTTACTTTCAGTACATTGTAGAAGTTCATGCCCAGACATTATTATGTTTGTTTACTTTCAGTACATTGTAGAAGTTCATGCCCAGACATTATTATGTTTGTTTACTTTCAGTACATAGTAGAAGTTCATGCCCAGACATTATTATGTTTGTTTACTTTCAGTACATAGTAGAAGTTCATGCCCAGATGTTATTGTTCATGCCCGTACATTATTATGTTTGTTTACTTTCAGTACATTGTAGAAGTTCATGCCCAGACATTATTATGTTTGTTTACTTTCAGTACATAGTAGAAGTTCATGCCCAGACATTATTATGTTTGTTTACTTTCAGTACATAGTAGAAGTTCATGCCCAGACATTATTGTTCATGCCCGTACAATATTATGTTTGTTTACTTTCAGTACATTGTAGAAGTTCATGCCCAGACATTATTATGTTTGTTTACTTTCAGTACATAGTAGAAGTTCATGCCCAGACATTATTATGTTTGTTTACTTTCAGTACATAGTAGAAGTTCATGCCCAGACATTATTATGTTTGTTTACTTTCAGTACATAGTAGAAGTTCATGCCCAGACATTATTATGTTTGTTTACTTTCAGTACATAGTAGAAGTTCATGCCCAGACGTTATTGTTCATGCCCGTACATTATTATGTTTGTTTACTTTCAGTACATAGTAGAAGTTCATGCCCAGACATTATTACCACATTATCTTGGAATGTACAGAATTACAGTTAATGATGTAGAACATTATTTAATTATTATGAGAAATGTATTCAGTCCAAGGTTAACAATTCACAAAAAATATGATTTGAAGGTAAGAGCAGATATGTGTATTCATTTAAAGATTAAAATAAAACACATACTTTCCAACTACAAGATTTGATCTTTTGTCCTGATTGCTCGATTATGATCAGAAAAAAATTCTGAATAAAATTGAAATGGGGAGTAAGTCAAAGAGATGATAACCCAAACAAAGAGCAGGTAACAGCCAAAGACAGAAAATGGGTCTTTGATGCAGCAAGAAAATTTTGCACCCAGAGGTGGTCCTCAGCTAGCCTCTAAATAAAAATGGGTACTTATAAAACCTGATTTTATAAAAATCTACATTAAAAAATTGTCAGTTTCTTATTTTGAAGTTTTCCCCAAGGGAAACAATTGCAAATAGCCAATACAAATTTGTAGAACTGATGTAACACATATTTTATACTTAATTTATACCAATGAAACAAGAAAAGATTATTTTAGAAGCATTATTTTTTGTGGGCATACAGTTATGAAAATTAAATAAAGAGTTACCATGGTCACCTAATTATCTCTTTTCTAAAGTAAACAAGTTTAAGAAACATTATATATTTGTATATAGATATGTACATATCTTTATTTACAGGGGTCAACTGTGGACAGACATGCAAGTGATAAAGAAAAGGTAAAAATACTTGAATCAGCAGTCAATGAATAATCAATGACAGCTAATTGCATTGAGTGTGTAGTTAAAAGTAATATCTTTGGTTAGCTTGCTTGCCAGCTGAACTGTGAAGTCATTATTATGTAAGGTATACCACCCTCCTTTCAAAGTAGTCTAGTCCTTCAGGCAGATAGATTGGTTATCTGTCTGACTAGTCTACTCTTAAAGGAAGGTAGTTTTCTTAACTTAATAATGACTTCACCATTCAGCTAGCTAGCAAGCTAACCAAAGATATTACCTATACCTCAATGCAGTCAGCTGTAATTTTGTTCATTAGATGCATCTTATTGTTGTAATCATGTAATAAGATGTTCAGACTTAAGTTCTTTCATTAAAACCTTTCAATTCCTTTAAAAACATAACATAAGTTAAAACAAAAAAAGAATATGTAAGGACAGAATGCCATGACAAAAACTGTCTAAAATAACCATCAAGTATTTCAAATAATACTGTTACCATAATATGATAATGTACACTCTTAGGTTACTTATTTATTTTGTACTCTACACTTCAATTGATTTGTAGAAACATATATGTATGTCCATCATCCCTTTCCCTAAACAAAAGTAATTTAAATTTGATTATGATGATAAGTTTTATAGATATAGGAAGATTTGGTATGAGTGCCAATGAGACAACTCTCCATCCAAGTCACAATTTATAAGATTAACCATTATAGGTCAATGTACGGTAAAAATTACTAGTGCAAAATCATTCAAACAGGGAAGACTAATGATCTTATCTATATACATGTAGTTCATACCATACATTTTATATTTCATGACCATACATGCCATTTTGTCAAGTAATTTACCTAGTTTGATGTTTATTGTTACAGTCTAAAGACTTACCAACATATAAAGACAATGATTTTATCCGATGCTAACTTTTATATTTCATGACCATACATGCCATTTTGTCAAGTAATTTACCTAGTTTGATGTTTATTGTTACAGTCTAAAGACTTACCAACATATAAAGACAATGATTTTATCCGATGCTAACTTTTATATTTCATGACCATACATGCCATTTTGTCAAGTAATTTACCATGTTTGATGTTTATTGTTACAGTCTAAAGACTTACCTACATATAAAGACAATGATTTTATCCGAGATGAAGCTGTGTTATTCCTGGGTAAAGATCTAAAAGAGAAACTAATGGCAACTATTACCAAGGATGCAGAGGTAAATTACGTTTACAGGAAGAATAAGTTTGAAGGATTAAACATGTCAGTTCTATGTCTTCAGAAATGATATTTTGACTTTGTCACCTTTTATGACATGTATGAACTGTTGTTATAAATTGAGCACAATATTTTAAAAATTCTTAGGTCTGAACATGTTCCTTGAATTCTGAAATTTTATTAATCTTTTACAGAGGATTGCTGCATAACTTTTATTTAATCTGGCCTCTTACCAAAAATGAGGTCCTCTTTTTTACCTTTTTACAGACATTACAACGTCTTAATAATTCCAAGAAAGGGAAAATGTTCAGGAAGGGCAATATTCTATTGCAAAAAGAAGAAGTGAACAGTTCTAAATTTTAAAAAAAAATATTTCACCTTTACCGTCATGACCGTAGGAAAAATTATTTTGCTTTTCAGAAATACAAATCTTGAGTTTAAGATTAATTGTGTTTAGTAAAAATTAATCCAGTATGTAAATTGTGCCTTATATCTTGAAATTGTAAGAAATCTGACCTTCTAAGATGAAATACTCTACATTATATTTCTAATTTATTAAATATCAAGGACTAAAGTTTTATCCAATACATTACAAATGGGATATCTCAATTACCGGAAAGTCCCCTCCAAGGTATCCAGTTACATTTCTGAAAAATTGTTTAACAAAATGAAATGTCAAAGATAGAAATCTTTTAAATATGAATTATATTATGAAATATTTGTGGATTCATATATCTTTGTGATTTTGCCCAAATCTTCATACAACCTTACAAAATTTGTAATTTGTTGAACATTTAATTTGTGGTTCACCTGTACCCTCAAAATCCACCATAAATTGGTATTCATCAAACATTAATGAATCCAGTATGTATCCAGTCCTCTTTAAGAATTTTCTCTAATGAGTCATGGTACAAATGGCTTGTACCATGACTCATTAGAGAAAATTCTTAAAGAGGACTGGATACATAAGAATCATAATACACAAATTACAATAAAAATGACTAATACAGTAATTTCAAGTTTGTAATACTCTGGATGTCATAATGCACAAAATGAGAAGTAAGAAATCAGAAACTTGAATAAATAATATTTTTTTTCTCAAGCACAACACTAAAAGTAACCTTAAAGAAAAACTTTTCCTTGGATTTTAGCACACGACCATATACATTTGCTTCCTGGTGTACAAACTACAAACTTGAAAAATCAACATTTTATTGTACATGAAAGGAAAGTATTCAAGATTGACAAATATGAAAAGAGTTTTAAAAGAAGTCTGCCATTTCAAAGAAGAAAATAAACCCACTTATTTAAGGAAGATAAGAAAATTGAAAGATAGTTGATCTTCTAACAGGAAGAATATTTAATTCATGTCAAGAAACTCTTACAGACACTTCATAAAAACAAAGAAACATTTGTTTTATTGTTTAAATCAAAACAAACAGAGGTTACGGAACCAAAGAACAAAACAAATGTTTACAGTGCTTATGAATGATTTGAAACCAGCATTTCTATTTTCAACATATTTCTTATGTGTGAAGTAATCAATTTGTCTTCAAATATAAATACTAAATTTGTTATTCTTTCATGCTAATTTATATCATATTCTTATTTCAAAAATGAATGTTAGATAAAATTGCTAGAGTTAAAAGTATTACATTTAAAGAAAACTTAGATTGATTAATTCTCTTTTGAGGACAAAATACATTTAAGAATTTACTATTTTATGCAAGATTTTAGATTTTAGCAATTTTGATATTCACTGACTGTTATTAGTGTAATTGCCTTCAGGTGCAGGATTTTCTTTCAAATGTAGTAACATTCAATAAGCTGTTTACATATAATTTGTTAAAGACGTCGAACTGCTTTTTTTTTTATTTTATGTTAATTTTTGTGGATTTAAGTCTACAAGAAATAGTTGATATGTATCAATGTATCACAACGAGTTTCATATTGTAGATTATGAGAAATGATTACGGTAACAAAAATTCCAACATTATTATGTTTACAGTTTTTGGCAAGCTTACATTTAATGGACTACAGCTTAATAGTAGGGATACATGACTGTGATAAAGCTGATATGGAGTCTGCTGAAATGGTGCAGAGGGCCAAGGAAGGAGAAGAGGATAGCAACGAGGAAGAAAATGGCTATGATGATGACCAAAATGGCATGGGAGGGGTACCTACACCACCAGACAGTCCACAATTAATACAAGCACCATTTAATGGCGACATTGATAATACTATTGAGAGATTTGCTATGAAATGCAGTGATGGTAAGGGTTTGATAACCTTATATGATTTTAAATAATACTGTAACCATAATATGATAATGTACACTCTAAAGTTACTAATTTATTTGCACTCTTACACTTTAATTGATTTGTAGAAACATATATGTATGCCTATCATCCCTCACCTTAAAAAACACCTGCTATTTATTTTTATTATGATAAACAGTCAAAATATGTACATTACATAAAATAATTCAAGATCTTTTTTCTGTAGATTGTCCTAGAAGAGAGATTTACTTCTTAGCAATGATTGACATTTTGACAAAATATGGAGTGAAAAAGCGTACAGCACAAGCTGCAAAGACAATGAAACATGGTGCAAATGCTGAAATATCTACAGTGAAACCTGAACAATATGCACGAAGATTCTTGGACTTTGTCAGCAAGTGCATTGAATGACCACCTATACCTAAACATGTTTTATCTTATTGTATACACATATTCATATATTTATTTGGTAAGGATAATGTCAGATTACAAAACAAGGGACCATCTGTCTAGTAATAAGCTGAAAAACAAGAACAAATTTTTGAAAAAAAATGCATTCAATGTTTTGTGACCTTATGTGACTGCAGTTTTTGTTTAAATGACCTTTGAACTTACTGTCAATTACTTTATGTCACATTAAAATTTATAAGCACAATTTTATCATGGAATTTAAGGTCACTGATATTTATCTTTTAATACAATCTCTTGACTTATACGTTTTCCTTTTGTTTTGTATTTATTTTCTGAGGATAAATTCAGTAATTTGTAATCTTGCATTATTCATACAGATATCATTTGCTTATAGATTAAACAATTGATTTTTTTATCATGGAAATTTCAACTGAATAACTGAAGACAGATTTATATAGGTATACACAGTTGTTGTAATATGATATTGTTCTTCAAATGATTTTTTATGAATCCCTAAAATAAAAATTATAAATTTGACAATTGATGATGGCAAATATTAAATGTATTATTTAGCATACTAATTATGTGAGATTGTCCCACAATAATGGATGCTTATATGGTACAAACCTTTTAAATAATCATCTCTCATATGCAAATGACCACCAGGACTTCATGATAACTTCATAATCAATGTTTTTGTAGTGCCTTTCCTGCATAAGGTGTATGTTGAAATTTGCATTCAAAGCTCTTGAGTTTGTTTAAAAGGGATTATTTTGCAATGTACAAGTTTCAGTTGAAATTTCTATTGTATTTTGTGTGATTATTACCAAGACAGAGGAAAACATAAGACCCATGTATCATTAAAAAACATAAGACCCATGTATCATTAAAAAACATAAGACCCATGTATCAATAAAAAAAAATAGAAAGAGAGAAACAGGGTTTACATAAATAGATAGATAATAAATATATATTGTTATAGACAATTAAAAAATGGAGATTATAATTTATTCAATTTATTCTTTGAAAATTCTTTGAGGTGAAACATGTTAATTGCTTTAAACTTGGTCCAGTGTGGTATCTCATACTTCTCAAGTTCTAAAAAAAAGTTTACTCTAATTAAATTTTAGCTTCTATATAGCATATTGAATCCATTGTCTGTCTTTAGAAATTTGGAAGAAATCCACATGACCGCTATACCTAAACTTTCATCAAGAAGACCTATTTTCTTTCTTTTCATTCTTTAGCTTTGCTTTATTGTGATTATGGTCAGTAAATCCATATTTGAAATTAAAGCTAGAAATAGGGGCCATATTGAGGCATTATCGTAACCTAAATTTGACCTATGGTACTCTATAAAGAGTTAAATACCTGTTTGGTATAGAAGCATTCAGACAAGTACCTGATTTTAATACTGTAAATTCAGAAATTATTGCGTGCATTTATTATTGCGATTTTGTTATTTTAGACTTAAATGCTATTTTAATGTTTACGATTTTGAGAAATCCTATTAAATTCATATAAAATAATTCAAAATGCGAGTTTAAATTATTGCGTTTACAACTCGGTCGCAGTTTTCGCAATAATAAAAACCTCGCATTAATTTCAGAATTTACAGTAAATAATTTCAAACTCAGTATCTTTTGATATTTAAAAGAGGACACAAGGATTGGAAAGAAAATTTATGAAGTAATGAATTAGTTTTTCCTTTGTATTTAAAACAGATGACTAAACCATAGTGTTGCCACTAAATACTTGTGTATAGTTTGTACATATTTGTCCTGCTTTTAGTTTTCCAGGTGTATGTTGTAATTGCATACATTTCTTATCTCTGTGATTTAACAAATGGTATGGCTTCCCATAGCTGATTAAACACTCTGCTTTCAAAATTTGTCTCCATCTGTCATCTATAATTCTTTTACCACAGTTTTTAATAAAACTTTCAAAATATTTATATCCTAATGACATTGTGTATCTCATTTTTTTTCTAAACTGTTTTTTAAGAAGTGTATCGTTTAAAATTATGTACTCTGTCAATTTGACATATGAGAGATAGTCATCCCAAATAACAAGTCACAAACCGGTTAATTAAGTTCAGGGTTAGACATCTTCCACGAAAAGAATTTCTTTCTATGGTATACATTGTATTCACAGTTGAATGAGATAAGGGTTTATTTTGAATTATTGCTCATATCTTGCTCTTTTGTACTCCATAGTCCATATACATCTGGTTATTTTCCTTGTATTATTTAGATAGATAAATTGTTATTGAGCTTCCTTTTTGATGTAGCATTGCAATGTTTGGAAGTTCAAATACCAATTTACACTGGTCAGTAGCAATGGCTGCTACAATTTTGTTTGAGATTCCATAGTAGAAAGGAAGTCATAAAAAACAGGGTATACATTACATACATTTTGGAATTTATATTGTTCATTCTTTAAAGCTATTTGTCATGAGTAAATAGAAAATAAATTTTAGTATTATAAATGCCTTTACATATATTTATATATGTTTATTTATGAATAAAATTGGGGTTATCTAAATTATAAATTATAAATCTATACATGTAATATATCTATATATTTTTCCGTTTATAATTATTGGAGGTTTTTCAGATTAATATAACAGAACAAAATTATTCAAATAGGAACTTCATTAACAGGATTTTTATTTTAAATTTTATAAAATATCATTGCAACTCATAAGTTTATCAGGAACTCTTTTTCAAGGTAACAATTAAAATAATATGATAAATAAACACAAATAATAAGTAAGAAGTTTTTTATTTATCTTATTGTTAGTTATTGGGGGCCATATTTAGAAACTTAAGGACGAAGACAACAGAGACTAGACTGTACAAAATATACAAATGTGGTGCCTTGGAGTATCTTTTTGTTTTGTTTACTTGTTAATTATTCCATGATTAAATGTTATTTATTACCCAGTTTATCATTAACACAATCAAAATCTGTAGTTATAGATTAGTACATTCCTGTCTATGTGGTATTTTTTGTTTGTAGTCTCTTATAGTTGGATATAAGAATTGTAAAGTAGTTTTTTTTCAAATAAATAGGTTAGATGTAGATGGGCATTAAAGGTGCAAAATTTAACTTCAGTACTTTTTCAAAAGATGAAATGAATATTTTATGATTAAAATTAAAGATTAATAAATATAATGTTCAAAGCAAAAAAGTACAAAGGTATATATGTATTTAACAAGATTTTACCAAAGCATGTTCAGTTCACCCGTTCATATCAACCATTCTTATAGAGTAGCGGATGCAGCAAGGTACAAACGCTTAAACTTTATTTTAATCATAGGTAATTATTGCAAACTTTCATTTTTGGGATTTTATTTTAAGATAAAGTAGGAGTATAGCTTTTGAATGACAGTGTTTTGCACCATTGGAACTGATCAATATCCTTCAATATTAAATATTTTCACATGAAAATATTATAGAAATTTCGTTTTGTACATGTAACTTGAAAGCTAGAGTCTACAGATAGTAAAATTAAGTGCATTTTATTAAAAAAAAACTAAAACCAAGAAGCATTTACTAATTGTCAGTAATTATCTAGGAAAATGAACTAACATTTCTGATAAACAAACAGAAGCAAGTACAAGGTAAAAGAATAATGTGAAAGTGGAAGTTTCGAGTTGTTCCATTAACCCATCTTAAGCCCAAGAAAATTTATTTCATATTGATTCAGTGGAGATTGCATAGGAAATTCAATTCAGTACTCTTAGGGGAACAGCTATGTCTTGTTGAGTTTTAAACATACATCTGAATACCCGGTAAGGATGCAGACAGTGGGACACACACAAATCCAGTACACCCTATTTAATTTTGTTTATATGTTTATGTGTATATTGTAAAACCTAGTTTTTGTCTCATTATGTTTAATAGTGCTGTTATATTATTAAGTTCTTAATGTATTGTTCATTGTTGATAAAATATATATATAAACTTAAATTTTATTTATGAGCTAAAAATTTGCTTATTAGTAAATAGCATTTGAAATAATTCTCTTTACTGATTTCATATTTGTTATATACTTGTACATGTTATAATTCATTTTTGTATTTATAAAATTTTCTTTTTACTGTTTGTATTTAATTTCAAAAGATGGTTCATAACATAGATAAAAGCTCTACTAATTAATCTGAAGCTAATTTCAAAAATGTAGTTTTTTTTTTTAATTGCAAGAAAGCTGAAAGAAATTAATAAAAAAAAATCATTAACCTTTGTAAGTACTAATTTTAAAGTAGCTAAAACCAAGCATGATGTTTGTTGATTTATTTCAAGAAAGTCACTGTCCATGTTAAAGAATCATTGCTTTGCCAAGTTTTATATAAAATCATTTACATATGATCATATTTCTATATGTTTTTTGTATCTACTCGAAATCAAACAATGCAATTGTTAATATTTGAAATCCTTTGTTTGTCTTTTATATGAAGGAATAGATTTATGCGAACAAACTAGTCTTAGAGGTCTGAAAATTTCATTAAATAATACAATATTTGGTAAAACATGAAAACTTTGTTAGTTTTTCATAGATGCAGAAATCATCAAAGTCATAAATTGTTATTACTTTCTTATTGATTTAGGAAAACATATATCTCTATGTAAGTAAATAAGTTGCTGTTATATATTGTTAAAACAATAGTTGACAGGCTGCTTCATTGCTACTGACTTATAACAGAGTATCCAAGTTGTATGTACTTTATTGTTATTTACAGATTATCAGGAGACAATTTCACAAAAATACTTACGACTAAGATTTATAAGTCATGAACAACTCAGTATACTTACAATCAATCTTAGTCCTAAGTTTTTTGTAAAATCGTCACCAGATATTAGCCTTGAGAACCTGTGTCTATGTAACTGTCATGTGATTATACAGTATAATGAATCATACCGGTATTTCTCTGATAACAATTTGTCTAATTAGTGTTTTCTACATGAAAGAAAGATGGCCTTTACCATATAGTTATCACTCCCCATCATTAGTTTATTGTTTTCACATTTTTAGGATATGGTTAAAGATATTGAAATTATTTTTAGTGTTTAGTTATGTAATAAGGATAATTTGTCACAAACAGACAAAAGTAGGAATAAAGATCAACCTTTACCCCAAAGTGAATGTTATCCACCAGGTTTTTTTTCTGTGTGGATTATTTTTATTGTTTCAACTCTTTCCACTCTTTCTTTTTTTTTTTTTTATAAATATTATTGAGATTTGTTCTGGTTTAAGCCTGTGATATAAACTCAGTCACTGCTCTGGAGCAGAAAGGGAAGAAAAAAATCATTTGATCAACTTTCAGTGCACACCTTCACTTCACATTTTTAATTTAAATACACAATACATGATGGTATTCCAATTAAGTCTGTCAACCAAGTTCAACTAATGTGTCCCAGGTTAGGTTTAACATATATTTTTTTTATGCTATCCCACAATGTATTTCTTTAACATATTCTTGTATAAATACAATCACACAGTTTCCCCTTCTTTCTCTTTTAAAAAATCAACTATTTATTAAGAATGTCTTGATTTCATAAAAGGTCACACTCTATATGCATGTCAGAATGAATTTATATTCTATTTTCACATGGAACCACAAGTGAAAGCTATTTTTAGGTAGTATATGACCCATGTACACAAGTTGTGTTTGTTACAGCCAAGTAGAAATTTAGATCTCGTATTGTGTTCCAATTTATTTCAATGGTTTTATAGCCCTTGAACTTTCTGGATAGGTTCTGTACATATCCTTTTTAAAAGATAATAATTGAGATTATTCGGCAGTGTGATTTTTGAAGGAATTGTTTACCTAGGACTTTAAAATTTTCATAAATCTTGTATTTTCTCACACTTTTATTTTAAATAGATAAAGAGCATATTTAAAAAGATAAGTTATTTTTATGTGTAGTTCTATTACAAAAACCAATGTTAAGTGTTATTTTACGTATGTCCAATCCAGTTTTATTTTTCAAAATAGTGCCTAAATATAGACATTTCCACAAAGTAATTTAATACAGTATTAAAACAAAAACCTGTTGGTGGGGGGGACATGTTGTGATAACAGAGTGATGGCTTATTGGAATAACACCAGCTTATTTCATGATTGAAAACAAATATTGTGTGGTATCTAATATTTATGTATATGTTGTTTGTATAACTAAACCTACATGTTTTTAAATGCATGAACATAATATAACTCTGTTGTTAAAATACAAGTATTATGCATGGTTAATTTAGGCCTAATTTATAGTATCATTCCATTCTTTATCATATTGCTTAATACATCACAATAGACGGCAAACTATAAAGAAAACACAGTAATATAATTGACATTTATTGTGATATTGGCTATATTTTAATTAGTATTGGACCATATTTATTTTGACTGCTGCCGAGTCAGTGTTTATGTATGTTGATGTCTACCATGAGATACTAAATCTTATCAAATAAATCTATCATTCAATTTATAGTTATAGTTCTTTGTAATATATATATAAGGAAACAAATATGGGTTGATGTAGCACCATGGATTTGTTCGATAATCATAAGGTTCATGCATATAAAAGAGGGGTGAAAGATACCAGAGGGAAGTCATAAATCGAAAATAAACAGACAAAGCCATATATGATAACACAGTAGATCAACAGGTTTTCCTATTTTGAGCTCACCTGGCCACTGTAAGATTATGCTATAACTTTGTTCACATGTGGCATGTGTTATCCTTTGTAAATTATTGATTGAAAACAATGTGCCTTTATGAACTTAACTTGACTTCAATCATCCTATTGGGTCTACATTAAAATATTTCACGCTTCCTTAGTTTTTTTCTTGAATTACCTTCTTCTAATGATAAATCAATGATATTTGGTATGTAGATGTATTAGTATTGGTTTATTTCCTTTCCATGGTATAAAGGTATGCCCTGTCTGTTCAGTCATGGTATCATTTTGAATAGTTGACCTAAATTTACATGTTAAAGCATTAAAATATTAGTTTCAACATATGCATTGTGCTAATATAATATCCTAAATGTGAGACCAAAATATGTTCTACCCAAACCTAAGACTTAACATGGGGTCAAACTGCAGTTTTTGCTTACATTTCCAAAACAAAAGAAACATGAACAAATTAAAAAAAAAGGGCAACATAGAAAAGGCAATCTAATTAAAATTATATCTCTCACTCGCTCATTTTTTAATGCTTTTAATGCGTGGGAGCGACCAAGCATTAAAAAATGAGTGAGTGAGTGAGTGATTTAATTTTAATTAGATTGGTCATACCCTTAGTTTAAACATATTTATTTATACCCTTGACCATAGAAACCTCTTCCCCCTTTATTTGTCATTCAGATATAATTGAAATAAGATTTTTCAAATAAAGGAGTAGGGGCATTAAGACCCCTTTTTGGCCTATTTTTTTTGGAAATTTTAAAACACATGAAAAATTAAAAACTTATACTTTTTGAATACTTTAGGATGAAAGCTTTAAGTTTTGATACCATTTTTCCAACATTTTGCGTCAATGACGTCACAATAACAACAGTTTCGTGCCTATTTAAGACATTTTCCAGCAAAATTTATGAAAGTTTGTCAAATTTACATTAAATAAACTATGTGCGCATGCAAGAAATAAATTTACATTTATACATAATCTTTCAAACGAATGAACACATAACATACTCAAATATCTTTTTGTTTCTTGCCTGGGCACGGTATGAAATTTAACGGAATGTGAGCTGATTTCAAAGGACAATTGCACTTGTTAAACGTTGTCGTCAATTCACAAACAGGTTAACCTATTTCTTAACATAGAAACAGTATGAATTTAATAAAAATGGCCCGGAAATTAGTTTGAAAATATTTGTAGTAAGAATATAATCACATTACCAATTAATCATTATGATCTTACATCATGATACAAAATAACCAAATGAAACCAAACACATTCTGCTTCTTGAGATATGCTTTTGATCACGGTTGTACATTATCTTTAAAATACAATGGAGGAATAGGATCTGCATCATGGGTTTGGTATCATTAGCATAATATTACAATAATACAAAATAAATGACAGCACTGAGGATTCTGTTGAATTTTCTGGTTAGAATAGTGTTGTCAATACTAATTAGGGGGAGATAATTCTAATGTAATTACTTCTAAAAGAATTCCATAAATGACAGACACCTCAGTGTCACTGGGGTAAATGTGATCTCTGTAACTGCAGTTATGAATATCCAAAGATGGTGGACGATGTTTCTGGTCAATACTTCCTTTGTCAATTCTGTAATAATTCAGTGTTATTGGTCGGTATTTCGTGTCTTATTTAAAGTATTACTAAGTTTGAAACTGAAATACAGTTTCTTTTCATAGTTCAACCGCTAAACGGAGAAATCAGCATTTCAAAAAATTGCAAAGATATGGGTAACTGTATATACTGATATCCGTAACTGTATTAAACATTTAAAGAAGAATATCCGTAACCGTTTCTGCGTAATTCACTATTTTCGAGTAAATAGTTCAGGTCATGATTTTTTCTCGAAAATAAAACAGTCGTAAATACATCAATATATAAGAAACCATCGGAATAAAAAAATATGCAACAATGATAAAACAACTTAAGAAAAATTACACTGTTCCCAATAATTCCTTTGGATGGTGGATGTGTAATAACTGATAACTTAGTATAAGATGCAGGATTTTTTTATTAGCTTTTTATTGGCTTTAAACTATCATTCTGTACTTGTGATTAATCTCGGATCTGTATTTAGTGCCTATTTGTTTTTGGGATGTACAAGTACCCTCCAACGTTCACTTTGTTGGTGTAAAATTTATTTTCTTATGTTTCATCTGATGAGTTTAGCCTTTTCAAATGATGTTTTAGTCTGCTCTTATGTTGTACTTTTACATCATAGTCCAAAGTTAGGGGAGGGTTGCACGCTAAGCAATATGGTTTACATCGGCACATTCTGTATTTGCCTCGGCCAGAACCAAGTCAGGAGCAATTCAGTGGTTGTCGTTTGTTGCTGTGTTACATATTTGTTTTTTAGTTATTTATTTTTTGTGTACCTAAATAAGGTTAAAAAGTTGTTACAAGGGCTATATATGTGCAATGAGCATGGAATTCTCTCTACACAAATTCTCTAATTCAAAGTCCCCATTTTGACCCCACATAGATGCGTACTTGTGCATTCCGCGCAGCAAAACGCACACCCCACTTTGGTAATGGAATTGGGGAAGGTAGACCAATGAAGACCAGTTTTCAATCGCCGCTAACTCTTGGAAGCCTTGAAATGAAGTGTTTATGCACTTGTTGTTTGTCCAAAATATAAAGCTATATTACAACTGTCACATAAGCTCAACATTAACCAAGAAAACGAAACATTGATCAATGAATCATGAAATGGAGGTCAAAGTCAGATAAACAATGCCATGCAGACATGTACAGCTAACAATTCTTCAGACAACAAATATAGTTGACCTTTTGCTTATAAATTAAGAAAAACAGACCAAAACAAACACTTAACACTAAGTGTCAAGGTA
Organism: Mytilus trossulus; assembly: GCF_036588685.1. Lineage (NCBI taxonomy): Eukaryota > Metazoa > Mollusca > Bivalvia > Mytilida > Mytilidae > Mytilus > Mytilus trossulus. Next base: position 17,903,210 of record NC_086374.1, on the reverse strand, counting down.
AAAAAAAAAAAAAGCTCAACTGACATATAGATCATAAAATATTTCCATAAACAAATAAAGTTGACCTATTGCATATAGTATTAGAAAAATAGACCAAAATTCAAAAACTTAACTATAACCACTGAACCATGATAATGAGGTCAAGGTCAGATGACACCTGTCAGTTGGACATGTACACCTTACAGTCCTTCCATACACCGAATATACTAGACCTATTGCATATAATATCTGAGATATGGACTTGACCACCAAAACTTAACCTTGTTCACTGATCCATGAAATGAGAAAAACGAGCTAAGTGAAAACTTACTGATGGGCATGCAGTATGGGCTTTGCTCATTGTTGAAGGCCGTACGGTGACCTATAATTGTTAATGTTTGTGTCATTTTGGTCTTTTGTGGATAGTTGTCTCATTGGCAATCATACCACATCTTTTTTATATGAGGACTTTGCAAGGTACGCATATACCAAATATTGTTATCCTATTACTTACAATAAGAGAGAATTTAACATTACAAAACATCTTCTTTTTTTTTCTAGTAGTCACTGAACCATGAAAATGAGGTCAAGGACATTGGACATAAGACTGACGGAAAGTTCAGGACATGAGGCATCTATATACAAAGTATGACATCGTTTGTTTATGTGTTACATATTTGTTTTTCATTCATTTATTTACATAAATAAGGCCGTTAGTTCACGTTTTCGCTTGAATTGTTTTACATTGTCTTATTGGGGCCTTTTATAGCTGACTATATGCGGTATGGGCTTTGCTCATTGTTGAAGGCCGTACGGTGACCTATAATTGTTAATGTTTGTGTCATTTTGGTCTTTTGTGGATAGTTGTCTCATTGGCAATCATACCACGTCTTCTTTTTTATATGAAGCATCCAGGTCTTCTACCTTCTAAAATAGAAAGCTTTAAAGAAGTTAGCTAACGCCACCGCTGCTGTAGCCTGATCATTATCCCTGTCGAGCTTTCTGCAAAATATTGCAGGCTGGACAAAAACCACTAAAATCAGATAAAACCAGATAAAACACAAATCTTGTTATAGCAAACCTTATATTTACTTAAAAGCAACAGTTGTAATATACTAGTGTCTTTTAAAAGTAGAATATATTGAAAATTTGTATTAATGATCATTAATGTCATGACAATTTTGTCATAATAAGATCCAACTTTTTAAACAAGATTAAGACAGGATAAAAACATGATAAAAATAATTCAAACCAACCTGTATCTTTTATATGATGAAATCAATTTAGGAGATGCTTCTAAAAGTTAAACAAAGAATTTGAATTGGGAACCCCAAAGTTTTATTATAATAAATTTAAATACACACTGCCATTAGTAACAGAAGATAATCTGAAAGTTTCAATGAAAATCTACCAATAGTATATATGCTGTGGATGAGAGCTCATGGATCAAACAGACAGAAAACACAAATCTTCTCATTTCAGAGGCATTTGAAAGGGTGGCCCAGGGTGCCCCTTCCCTTTCATGGGAAAAATTTTGTTGATTATAAAGGAAATCGTTTGTCCTGGCCTGTTCCCCACTTAGACAGTCTGTCGAGTGGCATAAAACCTAACCAAATAGCCAAACATTTTTTATCTTATTTGCGATCAAAAACTTAGTACTAAAAATATTTAACATTCTCTTGTAATAGTGTTTGGCCATCAAAGTCCTACTATTTTGGATGGTATCCCGCAAAATTCATTTCACAAATCAATTGTAAGGCTTACAGATTTCTATATATCGTCAGGTTATCGGAATTCCAATGGGGACTTACTGTGCGCCACTTATTGCGGACCTGTTTTTGTATTGCTATGAATTACAATTTATGACAAAAATCAGCAAAGACCCATCGAAACAACATTTGATACACAAATTTAATAATACTTTTAGATATTTGGATGATATTTTGGCTCTCAATAATGAATACTTCAGTATGTATACTAAAGACATTTACCGGGTTGAACTTACTTTAAATAAAGATAATACTAACAATGACCACTGCCCTTTCCTCGATCTTGATATCTATATCATTAACGGAAAGCTTAATACAAAAAATTATGATAAAAGAGATGATTTTTCATTTCCTATTGTTAATTATTCGTTTTTAGATGGTGACGTTCCCTTGTCACCATCTTTTGGTGTTTATATATCTCAACTTGTACGATTCGCTCGTGTATGTAACAACGTATTAGATTTTAGCGAGAAAAATTTATGTATTACTGAAAAATTATTACACCACGGTTTTCGATATCACAAACTGGTCAAAATATTTGACTAAATTTTATCACCGGTATAAGGAAATAATTCGTAAATATAACTCAACATGCAGACATCTTGTACGTTCATGTATTTCACATCCAATTTTTTATGGAAATATTCTTTATAAAGCACAAAAATGTCAGTATTCTCCTCAGAAACTAACAAAACCTTTAAATAAACTTATTAAAAAGGGATATGGTTACGATACTGTTGTCATGTTATTAAAGATTGCATATTTTGGCGTTAATATTGATTCACTTATAGGGTCTGTGCTTCGGAACTAAACACATTTATTCAAAAACCAGTTGTTGGCATGACACGGGTTATGTTCTTCTCATATATGTTATGATGGTATGATACTAAACCCCTAACGGGAAGGATTGTGCCTGATATTCATATGATGAAATCTTAATCTTTCAATCAGTTTAATTGAAGTCTAGTTTAGTTTAAACATATTTTATTGTCTAAATATACAATAGAATTGGATACAAGGCTTCAAGTTATAACAACTTAAGAAAATACTCTCCGTATAAGTACAATATACATGATTCAAGATGACAGAAATTATATATTTCAGTACAATATGAAAAATATATACAATTTTATATTATGTTTAAACAGTATAATAGTTGGATACATGTACGAGTACATTTTAAGATAATTGAAGTCTGGAGCTGGCATGTCAAAACTGCTATTAGTCTGTTGTTATTTATGTATTATTGTCATTTGTTTATTTTCTTTGGTTACATCTTCTGACATCAGACTCAGGCTTCTCTTGAACTGAATTTTAAATGTACGTATTGTTATGCGTTTACTTTTTTACTTTGGCTAGAGGAATAGGGGGAGGGTTGAGATCTCATAAACACGTTAAACCCCGCTGCATTTTTGCGCCTGTCTCAAGACAGGAGCCTCTGGTCTTTGTAAGTCTTGTATTATTCTAATTTTAGTTTCTTGTGTACAATTTGGAAATTAGTATGGCGTTCATTATCACTGAACTAGTATATATTTGTTAAGGGGCCAGCTGAAGGACGCCTCCGGGTGCGGGAATTTCTCGTTACATTGAAAACCTGTTGGCGACCTTCTGCTGTTGTTTTCTCTATGGTCGGGTTGTTGTCTCTTTGATACATTCCCCATTTCCTTTCTCAATTTAATATCAGGGGCCTGGTTTTCGAAAGTATCTTATGACTAAGACCTGTCTTATGATGGTTTTATGTCATAGTCGTTAGATATGTTTTCGAAAGTATCCCAAGTTATGATTTGTCATAACTTTTGTCGTAAGCTTAAGACATCTCTTGACATGACTTATGATGGTCTTATGCTTGTCAACTAAAATTTTAATTAATTAGTTTCATGTTAATTGCAATAAACATATTTGTTGTGTTTCTCAGTTTTAAGATTTTTTTTTCTTTCAACAACGTGAATTAAAATTTGAATCTTCTGCAACATACAATTTGGATTCTTTTCTAACTCATGGTTTTGTATAACAAATATACATACTATTTCGTTTCTAGTATAGTTAATGGTACTTTATTAACGTATGTGCACGGGCATTTCGTAAAGCAAGTACTCGATGTACCGAACTTAAAAAGTATTCACAGTTAAATAACAATACATGTATGATAATACACGAAAGCTAAGTTAAGATTTATTTACAAACTAAATTTGAAAAAAATATCAAATCATATTTGAATTCCTTTTTGTATAAAATTCCATGTTTATTATAAAAAACAAGAATGTGTCCAAAGTACACGAATGCCCCACTCGCACTATCATTTCCCATGTTCCATGGTCCGTAAAATTGGATAAAAATCTAATTTGGCATTAAAATAAGAAAGATTATACTATAGGGAACATATGTACTAAGTTTCAAGTTGATTGGACTTCAATTTCATCAAAAACTACCTTGATCGAAAACTTTAACCTGTAACTCCCACTTTCATTTTCTATGTTTAGTGGACCGTGAAATTGGGGACAAAAGTCTGATTTGGCTTTAAAATTAGAAAGATCATATCATAAGAAACAAGTGTACTAAGTTTCAAGTTGATTGGACTTTAGCTTCATCAAAAACTACCTTGACCAAAAACTTAAACCTGAAGCAGGACGAACGGACGCACGGACGCACAGATGAACGAACGGAGGCACAGACCAGAAAACAAAATGCCCCTCTACTATCGTAGGTGGGGCATACAAAAAATATTCGTAAATATTAAAAATTGTAATACTTAAAAATGTTCATAGTTATATTTTCATTTTTATCCCTTTTTAATAGTTATTCAAAATAAAAGAAAAAAAAATATGACAGTCGCAAGAGCATCATAGCTATGACTCTCTTGAGACAGCTTTGATATACATCATATGACATGTCTTATGATAGTAAGGGTGATCATAAAATAAGTCCTAAGATATATAAAATGTCTACGATTTTGATCCTTGTGACTATTTTTGTACGTTCCAGTGTTTCCTACTGGAAAACACTGAATGGAAAAAAAATTGAGTAAAAGCAAGGATTTGTATAGTTAGACAATGGGGGGGGGGGGTCGTAGGTAATTAACCCTTAACCTGATTATTCAGTAGTTTTACGAAACAAATATCTTGCCTTGGCAAGAAAAAAAAAAAAAAAGTGAAATCATTTTAATAAAAGAATACATTTATGTTAATAAGTCAGTGATCGTTATTCTTATTAATTATAGAATATACCATTTTCGAATACACGTCTTTATAGGTTTTGTATTTAGTCTTGCTGTTATTATTCTTTCAGTGACTGGATTGTACTCAATGAGTGATTTTGAAGCCGATTTGCTTAGGATGATGACAACTCCTGGTGTTTGTTGTCTTTTCTGCCAGAGTAAATGGCAAAACCTGTCCATCACTTATCCGTAGTATGTGCAGCTCGCTTTCGTTCATTTCTCTTAATACTTAGGCTTGTTTTCCTGTCTTGAACATAGAACAGACATTCCAAATGGCCATTTTAAGTTTTTGTTTACTCACATTAAAACAGATATTAAATTGATTTCTTATTGAATGACATTATAGCAAACTCCCATCGTCTATTACCGTAAAGAGGGTTAATTTCGTTGGCTGTATCTTGCTTATTTCCGCGGATAGAACAAAAACGCCTAAAAAAATTCTACAATTTATGTAATGCAAAGGGTATTGATAAAAATTTGAATCCGCGAAAATAATAATCGCGAAAATATTTCATATACCTTATTCAATGAAAATCTCGAATTTCAGCCCCCCCCCCCCCCCTGACCCCTCCCCCCTCCCCCCTGCTTTTGTGGAAATAACCCGCTACACGGTACTTGAGTGTTAACTGGTAGAAAATTTTCAATTCACTGCACTTCACTAGAGAAACCGAGAAAAATATAGATTGAAACGATGATTCTTAATACTTTGATGAATCGACAATTTAAATTAAATGACAAATTTGAAGTCAATACGCGCTATCTTGAACAGTTATTTGCAAGATGTTATATAGTTATATATTGCTTAGGCTTAGCTAACATAGGTCTAACATATGTGTCAAGAAAAGTAGCCAGAGGGAAATACCCAGGTGTAGTTATTGTAGAAACTGATTGTATTGAAAGTAAAAAAGAAATCATGAAGAATAAATCAAAGCTAAAACAAAACAGACAATTTGATCAAGTGTACATAGAAAATGATTTACCGGTCGAAACAAGAAATTTTCAAAATGCAGTCAGAACTGTGCTTAAGGAAATGGGTAAAGACAAGAAGTATATGTTTGCTGGTAGTCGTCTTTTAACCAAACGCAACTAGGACAAACTGCGGCTTGGGGTGTGGAATTGTAGGGGGTGGTCAGCAAAAACGAACGATAACTCTATTTTTCGAGAAAAGGTTTTAAACTTCTCAAAGTGTGACATTTTAGGAATATGCGAAACGTTTTTGAGAGGAGATGAAACACTTAGTGTAAATGGTTTTAGATTTTATGGAAACAATAGAAAATATTTACATAGTCGAGCTACGAGAGGCTCTGCAGGAGTTGGCGCTTTTGTTAAAAATGAACTACAGTCCATATATAATATTGATATTTTAGATGATAACGAAGAGGGCATTTTATGGTTAGAATTTTCAGCTAAATTAGACAATATAAGTTTTTGTGTCGTAATATGTTATTTACCACCAGCTGAGTCGTGCAGGCCTGTTGATGCGGACACTTTTTTCCAAACTCTAATGCAACAAGTCTATTTATATCAACATAAAGGGAAAATTTTTATTTGTGGAGATTTTAACGCCCGTGTGGGTTGTAATTCAGATTATATAGAGGGGGTTGATTTAGTGAGACCTAGGAATGTTCTAGATCAAAAAGAAAACCACCATGGAGATACATTTATAAATTTTCTGAGTGATACAAATTTTGGGATGTTAAATGTGTATTTCTACATCAGGTAGATCCGTAGTTGACTATATTTGCGTCCCATATGAAGATCTGGATACCATTAGCGACTTTAAAATCATATCTATGTCGGATGTAGTTAATAACATTGCTTATGTTCCAGAAAGTATCCCTGATCATTCGTTTTTGTATAGTGATATTGAAATTGAATTGAATTATAAAACAATTTCCGAAGAGCCACAATTAATACGAAAACCTAAATATAACGTGTCGACTGGTCCAAATGACTTTCTGATGAATGAACAAATACATTCAAAGGTGATGGAAACTATTCAAAATATTGAAAATTATATAAATGTATCTAGTGATATACAAAACGCATATGACCAATTTCAAGATTTGCTTAAGTGTGAAATGAACAACAAGCTACAAATAAACACAAGTGGTTTGGGTCGTAATAAAAGCACAGAATCTAGGTATAAACCTTACTGGAACGATGATTTGTCTTCACAATGGACTAAAGTGTGTGCATGTGAAAAGAAATGGTTGCGCTGTAATGGTCCGAGCGGCACGAAACAAAGATTAAAAACAGATTATTGTGTGGAAAGGAAGACATTCGATCGTCTTAACAGAAAATATAAGCGGAAACACCAAATAACAGAGCGAAAGAAATTAGAAGAAAAACTATGTACATCAAATCAGCGCGAATTTTGGAAGTCGGTTGGTAAAATTGGAATCGCAAGTGAACGTAAACCATGTATTCCGATGGCGGTATTAGGTCCAAATGGAAATGTAAATACGAATAAAAACGACGTTCTTAATAAATGGAAAAGTGACTTTCAAAATTTATTTCAACGCAATGGTGGAGATAATAGCCAACTTAATGCCTCTACTTTCAACACAGAAATAGACGTTACGCCGCTAAATCAACCTATTTCAAGAGACGAGGTCGTTAATGCCGTAATAAACGCTAAATTACGAAAGGCCACGGGAATAGATGAAATTCCGACGGAAGTTTTGAAGAATGACGCGGCAATAGACTTACTTTATTAAATTATCAGTGGCTGCTTTAATCTTGGAAAAGTTCCGTATCAGTGGAATAGTGGTATCATCAATCCAATTTTAAAACCAGGATCTGACGACGATAGAAATCCTATGAACTACAGGGGAATCACTTTGGTTTCCGTGCCGTGTAAGATATATTGTTACATTTTAAACACGAGACTTAGCTCTTGGCTGGAAAATAACGAAATTCTGTGTGATGAACAAAATGGGTTCCGCCGTAACCGTAGTTGCGAAGAACATATTCACACGCTTCATTCTATTCTGAACGACAGAAAAATATCAAGAAAGTCAACTTACGTATGCTTTGTAGACATGAAGAAAGCTTTTGACACCGTTGAACATCATCTTCTGTGGTTTAAATTACAACGTGTTGGTGTCCGTGGACAGTTCTTATCTGCGATTCAATCCTTGTATAATGACCTAAAATGTACCGTTCGTATCAATAGTGACCAGACCCCTTGGTTCAGTGTAGATGCCGGTGTGAAGCAGGGCTGTATCCTATCGCCCACTTTGTTTTCAGTTTACATCAATACTTTGGCAGATCGTATAAATTCTCTAGAATGTGGAGTGCATATTGACGATTTCCGTCTCAGTTTATTGCTCTACGCAGACGATATAGCGCTAATAGCTCCAGATAAAGAAAGTCTACAACGTATGTTAAATGTAGTAACCGAATGGTGCGCTGAATGGAAGTTATCCGTAAACATTGGCAAAACTAAAATTGTCCATTTCCGTCCACAGTCATTCTTACGTTCAGATTTTACGTTTCGATGTTCTGGGGAAAATATTGACTACATTGATTCATACAAATACCTTGGAGTGTGGATGGACGAACATTTAACTTTCGTAAAAAATGCAAAAGAACTGGCCAAAGCAGCGAGCCGTGCTTTGGGTGCTTTAATTACAAAAACCCAATCCATGGGAGGGATGACTTTTAAAGTGTACAATAAACTGTATACGTCCGTTGTTGAACCAATTTTACTTTATGGTAGTGGTATCTGGGGCACAAAATCGTTCAGTGCCATATCAGCAGTACAAAACCGAGCATGTAAATTTTTCTTATCGGTGGGAAAGCGCACATCGAACGTAGCTTCACGCGGTGATATGGGATGGACTTCGCCAATAACCAAACAACGAATAAATTATTGTAGACTTTTGTGCAAATTGATCCGTACTGACCAACAAAGAATTTCATACAAAACTTTTAAATGGACGTCTAGAAGAAGAAAGGGTTGGTCATTTGAAGTGCATAAGATTGTTGACCGGATCAGACTAAAGGATCCGACGTATGACTTAACATTATCGACTAAATCAGTTATGCATATGATAAGTGAAAAACTATGTGAGCTGGACAACACAGAATGGTATGAAGAACTTTTTGATGACCGTCGTAATATAAAAAACGGAAACAAACTGCGCACTTACAGATGTTATAAACAATGTGTGAAAACAGAACCTTATGTGCTTTTAAACATTTCTAAACAGGAAAGGCGTGTTATGGCTCTGTTTCGCTCCGGGGCTCTACCGCTAGCGCACGAAACTGGCAGATACTCCAGGCCGCCTACACCCGTAGAAGATAGACTTTGTTTGTTTTGTGAAAGTTGCAGTGTAGAGACTGAAAAACATTTTCTGATGGAATGTACACTTTATGACGATATTCGGTATAACCTTTTTCATGAATGTTCAAAATTAATTCAAAATTTTTTCAGCCTTGACATAGATAACAAATTTATTGAAATTATGAACTGTTCTGATATACAATATTTCCTATGCAAATTTTTATATAAATTTTTCTGGCGAAGAAAATTGTTTAACTGCTCTTCATAAAATTTTTACTAGCTTCAGAGTTTTATTATTTTAATTTTACCAGGAAAGTCAGATTTCGACAATTTTTATATATATATATTAATTGAATATAGTGATTTTTAATTTTAATGGTGACTTTTTTTGTGACTTGTATGTTTTTACGGAATAATATATTTGAAATTTTTATAGAATTTTAAGCTTTTTAGTGTCTCATAAGTCGTTTTTTATGGCTGGATATTGATTGTTTTATGTGTATATATTTATATAATGTTGCTTATATTTATGTCAATCAATATGTGACACTTTAATAAACTATTTACTTACTTATAGTCAATACATGTTGTCGTTAAATATTTATTACTTTAGTACGCTCGAAATCTTAATTAGTACATGCCAAGACTCACTTTGATATGGTGCTATCTTGATTGGCCGATAAAAGTGGCTGCCAGCTTGAGTCTGGTTATCTACCAAAGTTTAATTTACGAAATCTTCTTTCAAGTGTTCGGTTGTGATCAGATTTCTCAAGCTTCAGTGATCATTTGGCAACTTTAATTTATGTAAGTAAAGAACTGTACTTAATATATCATATTATAACTTTCCGCTATCTTTAGGAATTCTGGACTTTTTGCCTCAAATCATATTATTTAATTAGATAATTAACAAATAAAATAAAATCGACGTTACGTAAATCTTACTAGCGTTTTGACGCTTATGAGTGTGGTTTACGTATTCCAAAATGTTGTTGGTTCAGCAAAATTATATATTTTTCAATTTTGTCGGATTGAAACTAGTTACATTTCTTACTTGCACATAATTTTGGGAATTTATTAAACTTTCTTCTTTGAAATCTGTCCAGGTTAAAAAAAACAAAAAGATGAAAGCGGTCACAGGCCACGAGTACAATATTTAGCACTCATTTGTGTCAAAGAACTGGAAGAAATTTGTCAGACGCAAGATCAAAAACAGAAATAAAGGGATGGAAGCTCATGTTCTGTTGTATCTAGTGAAAAGTAGTCAATACGCACTAATTCTGAGAATGAAATAGATGAACAAGACCACTGAGGAGTTCAAACTCACAGTATTGCTAAGACAAAGACTAACAATATGTTTGTTATTGAAGATATGAAGGTTTTAATGTTTACTGAATAGAAAGCTCGTCCCAAAATATAAAAAGAAATATACAATTCACAATGACCTTCCATCCGTAAAGGGGTAGATGCCACCGTTTTGTAAATTGAAAAACTTAAGAGCAAAGTCTTGTTTACATAAGGAGAAGCTATACAGATTTAAATGGTGGCGAAACAAATTTCAAATATGTATGTGCAACAGACAATGTATTATACGGAAGCCCATTTAGGACCTCCTAAAAGTAATTTGAATTTGAATTCAAAATCACAAATTTAAATCGTTATCAAGAATTGTATAATTCATTTTCTTTAATTTTTGTGCTATTTTCATATTTCCTGACCGGTGTGAAATTTTTTTTTCTTCCAACTAGTGAAACATCTGTTCTCGTCAAATGATTGGTTGAAATATTATTGTGACGTTTTGCTTAGGGTGAAGACAACTCCTGGTGTTTGTTGTCTTTTATGCCAGAGTAAATGGCAAAACCTGTCCATCACTTATACGTAGTATGTGCAGCTTGTTTTCGTTCATTTCTCTTAATACTTAGGCTTGTTTTCCTGTCTTGAACATAGGACAGACATTCAAAATGGCCATTTTAAGTTTTTGTTTACTAACATTAAAACAGATATTAAATTGATTTCTTATTGAATGACATTATAGCAAACTCCCATCGTCTATTACCGTAAAGAGGGTTAATTTCGTTGGCTGTATCTTGCTTATTTCCGCGGATGGAACAAAAACGCCTAAAAAAATTCTACAATCAAGTTATGTACATGCTAAGGTAATGATAAAAATTTGAAACCGCGAAAATAATAACCGCGAAAATATTTCATATACCTTATTCAATGAAAATCTCGAATTTCAGCCCCCCACCCCTCCATGTTGTCGTTAAATATTTATTACTTTAGTACGCTTTGGTACGCTCGAAATCTTAATAAGTACATGCCCAGACTCACTTTGATATCTACCAACGTGTTATTTACGAAATCTTCTTTCAAGTGTTCGGTTGTGATCAGATTTCTCAAGTTTTGATCATTTGGCAACTTTAATTTATGTAAGTAAAGAACTGTATTTAATATATCATTTTATAATTTTCCGCTATTTTTAGGAATTCTGGACTTTTTGCCTCAAATCATATTACCTAATTAGATAATTAACAAATAAAATAAAATCGACGTTACGTAAATCTTACTAGCGTTTTGACGCTTATGAGTGTGGTTTACGTATTCCAAAATGTTGTTGGTTCAGCAAAATTATATATTTTTCAATTTTGTCGGATTGAAACTAGTTACATTTCTTACTTGCACATAATTTTGGGAATTTATTAAACTTTCTTCTTTGAAATCTGCCCAGGTAAAAAAAACAAAAAGATGAAAGCAGTCACAGGCCACGAGTACAATATTTAGCACTCATTTGTGTCAAAGAGCACGAAGAAATTTGTCAGACGCAAGATCAAAAACAGAAATAAAGGGATGGAAGCCCATGTTCTGTTGTATCTAGTGAAAATTAGTCAATAAGCACTAATTCTGAGAATGAAATAGATGAACAAGACCACCGAGGAGTACAGTATTGCTAAGACAAAGACTGACAATATGTTTGTTACTGAAGATATGAAGGTTTTAATGATTACTGAATAGAAATTAAGCTCGTCCCAAAATATAAAAAGAAATATACAATTCACAATGACCTTCCATCCGTAAAGGGTAGATGCCACCGTTTTGTTAATTGAAAAACTTAAGTGCGAAGTCTTGTTCACATAAGGAGAAGCTATACAGATTTAAATGGTGGCGAAACAATTTTCAAATATGTATGTGCAACAGACATTGTATTATACGGAAGCCCATTTAGGACCTCCTAAAAGTAATTTGAATTTGAATTCAAAATCACAAATTTAAATCGTTATTACGAATTGTATAATTCATTATCTACGTTGGCCATTCTTTTTTATGAAGCAAAGCAATAACAACTCTTTCAATTTGTCTTTTAGTTTGGAATGTGGAATACTTGTGTAAAGAGTAGAAAAGTCAAATGTTTTAATACTGTTACAAGATGAAAGAGAGTTAGATTGTATGTACTCTTAAAGATCTTTGGAATTTTTAAGTATCCACATCTGATTCACGCCACCTCTAAAATAGGCAGTTTCACCATTATTTTGAAGCCCGTCTTTGATTGCTGATAAAATAGATATTGATAATTTAGAAAGAGGTTTCGTGGAGCACTTGGAAGACCCAGCAATATACCGTTGTATGTAAGGACACTTGCGTAGTTTAGGTATCCAATACAGTGATAAGTAAAATCACAAAAATACTGAACTCAGAGGAAAATCAATTTGGAAAGTCCATAATCACATTGCAAAATCAAATAACAAAACGCATCAAAAACGAATGGACAAGAACTGTCATATTCCTGACTTGGTACAGGCATTTTCAAATGTAGAAAATGGTGGATTAAACCTGGTTCTATAGCGCTAACCCTCTCACTTTAATAACAGTCTCATCAAATTCCGCTACATTTACATGATGCGTTAAATAAACAGTCACAATTAATAAAATAGTCAAAATATGGGTACATCAGTCATCATCGTATAACAATTTTAAAAGGAACAATTTAACAGGACACAAAAACATCTACTATCTACGAACACATGGATTGATATGAGTGTCTGACGTCAGAAAATATATACGTCACATAAATTTGTCGTTCAATGTGCATACAAACAATTTCAAAATTTACATAGGCAATGTACGCATACAGGGTAAAAAATCAAAAGTATGTAAGAATAAATTACAGAAATAGACCGAGATTCAAACTAGTCCAAAAGTTATACATAGAATTTATGAGAATCTAAAAATTTGCAAAAGGAACAATTTAACAGGACACAAAAACATCTACTATCTACGAACACATGGATTGATTTGAGTGTCTGACGTCAGAAAAATTATATACGTCACATAAATTTGTCGTTCAATGTGCATACAAACAATTTTAAAATTTACATAGGCAATGTACGCAAACAGGGTTAAAAAATCAAAAGTATGTAAGAATAAATTAAAGAAATAGACCGAGATTCAAACTACTCCAAAAGTTATACATAGAATTTATGAGAATCCAAAAATTGTTAATTTCACTACGCCATTGAATGATTTTGACGTTTGTGGTTCAACGTATATAGTAATTCAAAATAGAAATTCTTGGAAGATCCAGTTCTTCATCTCTGGTTGAAATATCTAAGGAACAAAGAACAGACCTATGATTATCCAGGATTTCCTCTTTGGTAGGTGTCGTGAGGGTATATGTTGAGTTTCCAAGTGAATTGTCAATACCTAATTCGTTTATCAAGCAGTTAATGTAATGTTTTTACAGACAAAAACGATGTTATTTGGAGCTTTGTCTGCGGGGACAACAACATATTTGTCATGAAGGTCAGATAGGTGTTTTGCAACATTTGGGTCTTAAAAGATTGACGTTGCATGGGCATTGATGGACCCATTCAGTTTCTTAATTCTGATCAGAAAGGAACTTACAAAGGCAATCGGAATAATTGCAAAATAATCAGAAAAAAAACAACGCCGGACAAAAAAAAAACCAACTTGACATATTCCAGACAAAAAGCACCGTATCAAGCGTATTCATATACCCCGTTTAATTTGTAAATAATTCTCTATAAAAGCAGTTTTATAAATAAATATTCCGTTTTTCTTAATTTTCAAAACGTGGATTAGACCAAGCATGGGCCTTAAAAACTTCCGTTGCATCCGAATTATCCCACAGATGGTCTTTTATATCGAAAGATTGCTTCCATAAATATTCAAAATAAGGATCCACCCTCCTTGAAACACTTACATCGCCAAATTTATTGTCAAGGACAGCTCTTATTTGTTCGTCTCTGTTTTCTTGGTCAGGGTCTTTTTTCTGAGGGTCACTTTCAACATAAAAATAACATTCTTCCTCGCTGTCATATTCAACTTCTTTTTTAACTTTTGGAGTATAAACACCCCTTACTTGGCTTGTGGAAGGGCCGTATTCATCCTTTTTACGTGTTGGCATAGAAGAGAGGGTAACTACTTTTTGTTTCCGTATTTTATCTGCGTCAAGTTTACTGAGTTTCCTGTGCTTATATTTTGGATGGACACCACTAACGTTAATAGAGTAAGGAAATTCTTCTTCCATTATTTCATCATGTTTATCTTTATCTATTGCAGCTTCTCTCATTCGGACTTTTGGCATTTCCTCGGACCCCTCGCCTTCTGTCATACCTGTTATTTTCAAATCTTCCTGATGTATCTTAGTTGCTTCTTCATCAATACTGCTTCTTGATGAAAACAGTTTTGGCGATGCAGGACGTGCAGCCATTTCCTCTGCTTCCTCCTCGTATAATTGCAGTAAGTTGTTGGTCAACAAATTTTCCATTTGAGATATTTGTAAAATAACCACTTTGTCGTCTTCTGCATCTGAATCATGAGAAACAGGAGTGGGCGTTGTTGTTTTGGACATGTCTGGTGGAGTTGCAGATGTTGATGGCATCAGCAAATCTTTCAGAGACAACGGCCCACCTGTGTCCATTGGTTCTGACTTCACTGTCTTTGGTTCTTCTTTTTTTCCACCAAGAAGTAACTGCTCAAGACATGCTTTACCTTCTGAGTGATGCTTCTCTGTTATAATATCTTTCACGGACTTTTTCCCGTAAAAATGTTTCCTAAGAATTTCAGCGTAGTTTTTTCTTTGTGCGATTATTTTCAACATTGGGTCTATTTCCGGTGACTTTTCGATTTTATCGAGAGGATCCTCCATCTGAACATCAGTATCGTATAAAGATGGCGCATCTTCTATTTTTTGTTCTTCTTGATCTTGCTCTTGTTCCTCAAGATGAGACAAACCTGACAACAAGTCATTAACATGGAACTTTTTGATATGATCATACATTTGATCAAAAGTCAAATATGCCATCTTACATTTGACACAATGAAAATTATTTCCGCCTTTGTCCATGGTTGTGGTTTGTGTTGCCGTTATAATTTGGAACTCAAGCCCTCAAGAACTGGTGGTTATCAGCAACGTTTGTGACGTCGACGTTTTACAGTCGACACATATTTCAATTTCACGATATACTTGAAAGGAGTAGGTCCAGTAAAGACCGATTTTGGCCTCAAATTTCAGGTTCATCTGACTAAAGATTTTGTCTATATTATTTTATTCAATAAGTTCATGTGAAAGATGTCATCTGATTTATTCATTTAAAACGAAATAAAAAATCTACCAAATATGCCGAAAAATGTCACTTTTCAGGTGTTTTTTTGTCAAAAATAAAAGTGACCGCATCCGTGTTCATTCTCAACCTTTCATGCTTTATATATGTTATGCATTATGATCAAATACAACTTACATGCCAATATTAAGGATGAACACGAATGCGGCCACTTTCGTTTTACACGGAAACCGTATAAAATTTAACTAAAATGCTAGAATTGTGAATATTTCATTAATTTAGCATTACTTAATGATGCTAGTACCCGATATATGTGCATTGTATTGTAAAAAACAGCCCATATTTATGTAGCAGAAGGATTCTTCTGTCCAATAAATAACCAAAAGTTTACTAGTTTGTAATATTTTGGGGCCAAAAGGGGTCTTACTGAACCTACTCCTTTTAATTCAGAAAAATAAAAAAAATAGAAATTCATTATTATTTGCCTCAAAACGCTTCATCTCATGTTAAAGTAAGTTTTCTGATAATTTTGTACTGTAAATTATTTATTAAATATTCATAATATTGCATAGATAATGATATATAGTGCTTTTCAAATTGCAAAATACATACAGTCATGCTTATAAATACAATAAAACATTAAGGGTATTCAGTCGTAACTAGACTTCTTGCTAGTCGACAGCAATCAGTCGGGAAAGGTTTTCTTAAAATCATAGCGTTGGTTCCGGTTTCGGGGTAAAAGTCTTTAAATCTGTCTGGCTGTTTAAAAAGTCATCCGTAAGCAGACTTAAAAGCCATTACATTTATACGAATGTAAGCTACAAAATTGCAGCAATCTTTATAAAAAATAATAGAAGATTAAATTTTTATCGATTTTAAATGTATCTTAAATTTCTCTTTATTGATTTTAAGTTGCATATACTGAACGCTTGATCAATATGAAAAGCGCAAAATAGTATCAGTAAAGTGAATAAATTTAAGTTTTTTACATATTAATTTTATTTTCTATCCCGCCACGTACATAACAACGTTACAGGTATTAGAAAGAAAAAAGTTAAGCAATATGTTTTATTTTTTATTTTGACGGTCACATAATGAATCTGAGCCAATACCGTAGAGCTTGCGCTTTGTTTTAATTACTTGATGTAAATTCAATTCATTGACCTTTAAATTATCGATTTTTGATTGGTCAACATTTAAAAAAATATTACCCGCTCAGCCATGTGATAGTTAAAAATATCACATTCTTAAAATTACATTTCTATGTTGCTACACACATGATGTTACATGTCAATTTGTTTGTTTTCTATATCTATTTTAAATTTGTCACAGAAAGCACGTGCATTCATAGATGTTGCATTTTATATGAAGTTTAAGACATTTTTTGGAATGCCTCGGTCAATTACTATTAAGAATAACAGAATCGTACAAAACTGTCAAGAAATCCGCAATATGCAGTATATTAAAAAAAATCCTTACGGCACTTTTCAACTCTTCAATGAAAGTTGCTGCAATTTTCAGTACATCGGTCGATCACTTTACTCCAAGTGAATTTTGCAACAATAAGAAAAAACATTCTTCATACGATGACCTGGATTTGTTGCATCTTTGTCATTTGTCTTAATAATTACATTAGATATATGTTTCATTATTATACGTTATTCTGATTGGCTAACTACACATTACGTGTTATTCCGTAATTTCATTACACAATAAAACTTATCATCATGATGACACGAGGTCCCATAATAAAGTGCACAGGTAAATTGAATAAAACTTGATGTAAATCGTGTTTTCATTATCATAGCTAAGAAATGTAATTATAAGTATTGAATGCTTCTTTTTGTAACTTCATAGGGTTGTAAAAGCGTTGACCGTGCGCACATTTTTTGAATGAAGCGCTTCCGCGCCCCGCTTCATACAAAATGTACTTCGGTCAACGCTTTTACACCCCAATAAAGTTACAAAAAGAAGCATTCAATTCTTAAATGGTTAGTTGTTTCATTGGTAAGCATACCATATCTTCTTATTTTCAAATTTGCAGCGATTTTATATTTTTCCATTTTTGAACATTGCTGATATATATATTAAGTTTTAAAAAACCATCAATAATTGACATTTTTTTTCATTAGCTTAAGCATCGCGTTATTTAATCTCTTAGTAAACCATGAAAGAGTAGTTTTCGTTGTTTTACTTCCAGGGAAAACTATTTGACGTATATTCAGAATTAACTATGTTTCAGTTGTGTTTTATTTCCTTATCCATGGTACTAGATTAAGTAGACTGATGATATATGTTAGTTAAGTCTTTCTCCGTTAAAGTCAGTCCTTGATAGTCAACTACTGTAACACGTTATAAAACAAGAAGCAATCCTGAGATCTCGATTAAAACTTTACTATATATGATATCATCATGTCCAATCAAAACTACTACTATTTAACAGATTAAGTAAAAGTTTGTTGTAAGGTCTATAGAATTCTTGTAACATTTTGACAGTTGAATTGTTAAGTGAACTAAGAAGAATTTGTCGACCTCGGTTTTTGGCTTTTTTTGTGATCATTCCACTGTTTATCATTTCTTCTTCAGTAAGTGTGCCTACAATATATCAACAAGAATCTCTATTTAGTTTGTTAGTCATATTAATAAACTGGTTGATAAATTATTCGACACTGACTAGAACTAAGGTATTCTCAAAATTTCTTTCTTTTACGTATACGATACATTTTAATAAAAGCTTTGTTTGAATAGTCACAGCGACTTGTATAATATTATACACGAACACAAAGCCTCTCTTTCAAAAAAGGTTTCATACTTTCTTTTTCCACAAGGTCCTACTTTCATGAAAACATATTATTTATTTATTTGTTGTCTTGAAATAATACTTACTTAATTCCAAAAATTTGAATATTCGGTTCAAAGTTTTGGTTTTGTCGTTCTTATAGTCTTTAAAGTTAATGATCATAAACTGTTCTCTAGGGAAAGTCAGAAACCACTCCTTGATAAAATAGTAGTATAAGCCAGGAAGTATATGATCTACCTGAGGATAGAGTCGTTATAATATTGAATATCATGACATGAAAGAAAACAACAAAGTCAACAAATTTCTAGAGTGCATAGCCGCTAACAAACACACACACTCACTGTATAACGTTAAAAAAGATATTAAATATATTTCCCTCTCCATTACTGTACCAAACCTGTGTACATTATTCTATTTGGTGGCATTTTGTTCAAGGTTATGGTGTTTTTCTAAAATTCCTTAAACTACCACCCCTTATTTTGTATTTACACTGTGTGATAAATCTAATTCATTATTTCACTGTATATTCATTTGTTTGTGTTAGTGTGTCTTTTTATTGAGTTATTTGATTTGATATGGTAAAGTGTGTTTTTTCTATGTTTGAGATCAGGGTGAAGGTTGGTACATATTGAAACTTTTAATTCAGGTGTTTTAGTTTGCACCTATCCTAAGTCAGGAACCTGATGTTCAGCTGTTCAGTGGTTGTTGTTTGTTGATGTGGTTCATAAGTGTAACTCGTTTTTCGTTTTTTTGTATAAATTAGACCGTTGGTTTTCCTGTTTGAATGGTTTAACACTAGTAATTTTGTTGGACCCTTTATAGCTTGCGCTTCGGTGTGAGCCAAAACTCCGTCTTGAAGACCGTTTTTTACTATAATTGTTTACTTAGAAAAAAATGTGACTTAGATGGAGAGTTGTCTCAATGGCCCTCATACCACATCTTCTGATAAATATCTAAATTGTTTCCGAAATGTAGGTATTATATTAAATGGGTATACTATAACAGCAGTGGAAATAAACAATAAACAATTTATCAAATACCTGCTTACGAAATGGCATTATCAAGGTATCGTTCAATACACACTCAACCTCAGTCTTTACTTTAAAGCAATCCTTTATTAGGCGAAGTCCTCCTAGAAATGCTTTGTCAAAAGCTTCTACAGGTTTCTTTGGAGAATGACTATAAAAATAACTTGAACGTGACCTGTAAAACAAACCGAAATTGGCTTCTGAAATAACACAATTTTATAAGTGTAAATATGCAAAATCGTTTATAACTTATAAGTTTTGTTTTCTTTAAATATTTTTTTAAGGATATTGTCATCGATAAGATCTAGGAAAAAAATGGGAAAAAATGATTTTTTTAGCTTTTCTAATTGAGTTATATATCTTGATGAAATACGAGCCTTGAAAAAAAACATTGTTGTGGCCTATAGTTGTTAATTTCTGTGTTTTTATGGTCTCTTGTGGCGAGTTGTCTCATTGCAATCATACCACATCTTCTTTTTTATATAGTAAAAAAAGTAATTAAACATACCTATCGACTGGTTCACGCAATACAATTATTAGTTTTACATTTGGAATTATGTGCCGTACAAGATCAGGTAACAGTACAACAGGCTTAGTTTTGTTTTTATTCTGTGGGTAAAGTTTCCACGTGTAAAGTCGCCATAAATATGCTGGTGTAGCCTCACCTAATAAGATAAAGAAAATATATGTATGCAAAGACTTTCTTTTGTGGAATTGTGTCATTTTCATGTGTTTGTTTGTGCGATAGTATCAAATACTCAATGAATAGTCACATGCTAGCCAAAAGTATAAACAGCTGAATTCATATAAATTATGGCATGAACAAACTCAAAATGTTGTCTCATTGACAATCATACCACATAGTCTTATTTGTTTTTATATATTCTGTAAATCATAAGTAATGATTTTATTTTGAAAATGCCTATATATGAGGTATGTTTTTTTTGATTGAAATAAAAAAGGTACCATTCATATTTTATTACCCCTATTTTTGATATTTTTAGCTAACCTTGCCCAAAGGGCCATGTGAGCTTTTCTCATCACTTGGGGAAATGCATACAAATGACTTCTTTTAGAGAACCACTAAATGGAATGAAACCAAACATGGCGTGAATGTTCCTTATAAGGTGCTGACCAAGTGTTGTTACTTTGTAGCCAATCCATCATCCAAGATAGCCGCCAGCGGGGGACTTAGTTTAACATAGAACCCTTTGGGAAATACATACACATGACTTCTTTTAGAGAACCACTGAATGGAATAAAACCAAACATGGCATGAATGTTCCCTATGAGGTGCTGACCAAGTGTTTTTACTTTGTAGCCGATCCATTATCCAAGATGGCCGCCAGCGGGGGACTTAGTTTAACATAGAACCCTATGGGAAATGCATACAAATGACTTCTTTTAGAGAACAACTGAATGGAATGAAACCAAACATGGCATGAATGTTCTTATAAGATACTGACCAAGTGTTGTTACTTTGTAGCCAATCCATCACCCAAGATGGCCGCCAGCTGGAGACTAAGTTTAACATAGGACCCTATGGGAAATGTATACAAATGACTTCTTTAAGAGAACCACTCAATGGAATGAAACCAAACATGGCATGAATGTTTCCTATGAGGTGCTGACCAACCGTTGTTACTTTGTAGCAGATCAATAATCCAAGATGGCCGCCAGCGGGGGACTTAGTTTAAAAGAGGACCAAATGGGGAATGCATACAAATGGCTTCTTTTAGAGAATCACTGAATGGAATAAAACCACCATTTTCTACATAAGAAAATGCCTGTACCAAGTCAGGAATATGACAGTTGTTATCCATTCGTTTGATGTGTTTGAACTTTTGATTTTGCCATTTGATTTTGGGACTTTCCTTTTTGAATTTTCCTCGGAGCTCAGTATTTTTGTGTTTTTACTTTTTTTTTCATAGTGCAGGTTATTTCACCCAATAAGTTTATGCTTTAAATATCTATAAATTTAAATGTACGAACGGTATTTGTAATTCAATAGAATAACATGTATAACACTGAGTCTGTACAACAATAGTAGTTACGGGGCGCCGAATGGGACTCTTGTGGTTTTGTACAACATTCAATTCTGTCATACCAAAATAATTTTTGTCATACAAAACTATGTGATACAGACTTCACAAACATGTTTAACCCCGCCGCATTTTTGCGCCTGTCCCAAGTCAGGAGCCTCTGGCCTTTGTTAGTCTTGTATAATTATAATTTTAGTTTCTTGTGTACAATTTGGAAATTAGTATGGCGTTCATTATCACTGGACTAGTATATATATTTGTTAAGGGGCCAGCTGAAGGACGCCTCCGGGTGCGGGAATTTCTCGCTACATTGAAGACCTGTTGGTGACTTTCTGCTGTTGTTTTTTATTTGGTCGGGTTGTTGTCTCTTTGACACATTCCCCATTTCCATTCTCAATTTTATTCTTTTATGAGAACTTCATTTTTGTCATGATAAAAGTCAATTTTGTCATAAAGGTATGCAAATATAAACTTATTTGCATACAAAATTGAATTTTGTTACCTGTTATGGAAATTAAAACACAAAAGTCAATAATTATCGTGTGAGACAAGATTCAATTTTGTGAGACAAAATTGACTTTTGTAAGACAAAATTCAATCTTGTAATTTTGTCAATTTTGTCTCACAAAAATCAATTTTGTGACAACAAAACTAAAATTTGTGACGACAAAATTCAATTTTGTGAAAACAAAATTATTTTTTTTGACGACAGAATTCAGTTTTGTCAATTTTGTCATACAAAAGTCAATTTTGTCGTGTCGATTTTGTATGCAAATTAGTTCACAAAATTCAAACTAAACTAATTTGCACACAAAATTGACTTTTGTCCCCCTATTTTCAAATAAGTTAACAAAAGTCAAGTCTGTGTTACAAAACAAGTTTTTGTCATGACAAAAGTGACTTCTGTCCACTGAAAGATAATTTTGTATGACACAATCTTAAATTTGTAGTATGCTACAAATTTTGTTCAGCTGAAATCATTTTTGTAACAAAAGTCACTTTTGTCGGTACAAAATTGAATTTTGAGTACAAAACCACAAGAGTCCCATTCGGCGCCCCGTACCTTTGGCTGAACCATACGGTGTTCAGTAGTTGTCGTTTGCTGATGTGGTTCATAAGTGTGTTTCTCGGTTTTTTTTTGTAAAGATTACACCGTTGGTTTTCCCGTTCGAAATGGTTTACACTAGTCATATGTTTAGGCCCTTTATAGTTTGATGTTCGGTTCCGTGTAGTAGACCGTACTTTGACCTATAATGGTTTACTTTTATGAATTGTGACTTGGATAGATGGTCGTCTCATTCGCACTCATACCACACCTTCTTCATCAATATTCAGAAGATATAGCGTTACCTGTAATAAAGTTAGGGCTTCCTTTCTTTATTTCAGTGGAAAGACTTGAAAACATATTTCTATAGTCCTTGAAGCTCAAATATTGTCGTGGTTCAAAATCTTCCAGTTTATGACCTGAAATTATATTTCATGATAAAAACATTCAATTCTTTCTTAATCAACAAGTTTACACCTTGGATTTTTTTTTATTTCTAAAGTATTCATCTGCTACCAAGCAAAGCACGAAAAATAAGCATTCGAGACGTTGAAAGATTTTTAATTAGACAACTGCTAGTATCTAAAGACCATCAAAAATGAGGAAAGCCCTATACCGTATAGCCAGTTTAACACTTAAAAAAATCAATTTTAGTCTGAAATAATCATTTTCATCTTGACTGATCCAATGATTTACAGACACGAACAGAAAGGGGCCGAACAGGGAAAAAAGAACAGAGATAAACCCGGAAAGAGCATACATACATTTATTTTCATTGTTACATACACACGAAAATTTGATTATTTTAACAATGCCTCGTTATAAATGAAAGTACTATACTCTCACTTAGGTTGTACATTTTATAAGGATATATCGACACCAAAATAAAAAGACAGTATAATCGGTTTATGGTAAAACAAATATTTATATACAAGTATGTATAAGTAATAATTTGTACACTGTACAATATAAATCACTACAAAACAAAGTGTTTCTTTTGATGAAAAAAAATATCCGTTTTGATGAAACAATGTTGTTGTTTTTAAATAAAACTAGCTATATAAGTGATTAGATACTGACTTTTTCTCTCTGTCTGCGTTTTTTGTTTGTTTGTTTCATTTTAAGACTTCTGCAGAGGCATTGGTATAATAAAATGGTTTTGAATGAATAATGATTAGAAACTGTTTAATGCAGTTATTGAGGGAACGACAGTGAAGAAATTGCTGAGATCAATGCGTTTGAATCCTAAGAATTCAATTTTTGTTGAAATGAAACAAAGTTCAATTTTTGGCCCTTTGGATCTTAATGTAGACCAATTTGAAAACGGGACAATCCTGTGCAATTGAATATTCCTGGCTATTGGCAATACTGTGCAATTGAAAATTTCTTGCTATTGCGCAATATTGTGCAATTAGATATTTCTTGCTATTGTGCAATACTGTGCAATTAAAAATTTCTTGATATTGCACAATACTGTGCAATTGGAGATTTCTTGCTAGTGTGCAATACTGTGCAATTGAACATTTCTTGCTATTGAACAATACTGTGCAATTGAAGATTTCTTGCTATTGCAGAATACTGCGCAATTGAAAATTTCTTGCTATTGCACAATACTTAGTATAATAATTTTTGACCCGATTTGGACCAACTTGAAAACTGGGCCCATAATCAAAAATCCAAGTACATGTTAAGACTCACCATATCAAAGAACCCCAAGAATTCAATTTTTATTAAAATCAAGCTTATTTTAATTTTTGACCCTTTGGACTTTAATGTAGACCAATTAGAAAACAGGACCTAAAATTAAGAATTTGGACATGGTTAGATTTGGCATATCAAAGAAGCACAATACCGTAATTCATTTTTTGATGAAATCAAACAAAGTTTAATTTTGGCCCCTTATTCCTTGGGACCAAAACTCCAAAATTAATCCAAACCTTCCTTTTGTGGTCATAAACCTTTATAGATTTCTATTAACTTATACTAAATTTATTGTTCAAAAACCAAGAAAAATGCTTATTTGGGGCCTGTTTTTTGGCCCCTAAATCAGACACTGTTGGAATTAAAATTACCAAAATCTATCCCAACCCTCCTTATGTGGCCATAGACCTTCTGTTTACCAATACTTAAGTTATAGAGCAAAAACCAAGAACAATGCTAATTAAGCCCCTTATTCCTAAACTGTTGAGACCAAAATACCCCAAATCAATCCCACCCTTCCTTTCATGGTCACAAATCTTGTGTCTATAAATTTCATATATTTCTATTTTACTTTTACTGAAGTTAGAGTGCGAAAACCGAATGTCTTTGGATGAAGACAATGATGCCAACGTGATACCAATGTACAACCAAAAAGTTTTCAATTTTTGCGGTTGTATAAAAATGATCTCAAATCAAATTTTTAATGGAGTTTGCAACAGTAATTATTCAACTACTCATTTTAATACATCATAAAGTATTAAAGTGTAAATGTCATACAGTCATGGTGATGATGCCTCCGCTAGCATATAACGTTATAAAGGTACATAAATCAAGAACTGTTAAAGTGAAGCTGCTAACAATTGAACTTAAACCGAGTTTAGAGGTACCGGTAATAAGCATTGTATACACATTTCACTAAATTTAGTTGAGACAAACTTGAGAAATTTTTCCATTTGTGAAAGGGTATATCCCTAGAATGATAATCAAAGTGCTTGTAATCACTGAATGGCTATTAAAGACTGCTTAAATTTATCAGTTGGTAGTAAAGTGAATTTTGCATTGTATATTGTATATATAGCATTATTTTAAGTCGATTCAACTTCTATTCTGGACAGAGAAAGATAACTCCAATTTTCAAAGAAGATTTCATAAAGCAATGGTTTTAGGTAATATTAATTCAACAACCATTCTGGACAAAGAAAGATAACTCCAATTTATTGTCTTGAATCTACAAAAATGTTTATTTTGGTCCCTCAATTCCTCTACTGTTTGCCCCATAACCCACAAAATAGACCCCAAACTTCTACTTATGGTATTAAATATTATGGTACAGTTTCAGAACAATTGAAATACTTATACACAACTTTTTGTACTGACACAAGATTAATGTGTGTATTAGGCACCTTTGTTGCATATATTATCAATGATTTTGATCAAATATGTTCCACAACTTAGATTTTCGATAGCAGCAAACTCAAAATAAGAAAAATGCATGACAGAATTGGTTGGGGCTTACAATAGAGATCTGAAAAGATCAATGGCTGGAAGAAGATCAGATTGGAGAGGCAAACAATTCTAACAGATTGCGAAAAGCAAGAGAAAGCGGATGAAATATATGCAGTCGAAATAGTTAAATATAACATATAATTCATGTATGAGCTTTTCCAAATTTCATTTGAATAGCCCTACTTAGTAGTATATAAAACAGACACCCGATCCTACCTGTAATTAAAAGAGGGTATTTTTTTTACATGTAAGTTAGTCCTGCCGCAGTATAAGGTTTTAAAATCAAATAAGACAGGTTTTTTTAAACAATCATTTCATTAATAGACTTGAATGACTTGCAATTTACTAGACTCAATCGTCCGACAACAACAAATCTATTTTCTTTTCGGTTCTTTTCGGTTTCTTTTTTTTCGACGCTTTTCTATTCTTAACTGTATATCGTCGCTCTTTCATAGAAGTCGTCGACCCAGATCTTAACATCATCTGAAAGTCTGAACAGTATATTAATAAGCTAATTTCAGTCTTGCGGTCCTTTGGTTTTTAACATATCCACTGCGGTAAATAAAGTACTATTCACACAATTCGCTTGCGTTCAATTCAATTTTATTTAGTAGCTGTTCAGATAATTCAGTCAACAGTTGATGCATACTGGTACTACTATCAACTGAAAACTGTGAACATGGACTGAACAAATCGTAATAGACTGCTACGGCATTGGCTGGACTGTACTGAATTTACCGTAGTGGATAAATCTGAAAATTAACTGAAATACTGTATCTGATATCATGGTTTATTGTTCATTTTAAAGAGCTGCTCAGGTCAAAGTTATCGTTTCAGATCAAAACTGACTAACCAGTGTAAAAAACTCATTATAGATACCCGGATTTAATTAAGTAGATAAACTCATCATATATACCAGGACTAAAATTTGTATATACGCCAGACGCGCGTTTCGTCTACAAAAGACTCATCAGTGACGCTCGAATCCAAAAAAGTTAAAAAGGCCAAAAAAGTACGAAGTTGAAGAGCTTTGAGGACCAAAATTCCTAAAAGTGTTGCTAAATACAGCTAAGGTAATCTATGCCTGAGGTATAAAAGCCTTAGTATTTCAAACTGTGAAAATTTAAATTTTGTAAACAGTAAATTGATAACTATAACCATATCAATGACAATTCATGTCAGCACAAAAAGTGCTGACTACTGAGCTTGTGATACCCTCGGGGAAATAAATCTCCACCAGCAGTGGCAGCGACCCAATGGTTGAAAATAAACTCATCATAGATACCATGACTAAAATTTGTATATACGCCAGACGCGCGTTTCGTCTACAAAAGACTCATCAGTGACGCTCGAATTCAAAAAAGTTAAAAAGGCCAAAAAAGTACGAAGTTGAAGAGCTTTGAGGACCAAAATTCCTAAAGTGTTTTCAAATACAGCTATGGTAATCAATGCCTGAGGTAGAAAAGGCTTAGTATTTCCAAAAAATTCTAAATTTTGTAAACAGTAAATTTATAACTATAACCATATCAATGACAATTCATGTCAGCACAAAAAGTGCTGACTACTGGGCTTGTGATACCCTCGGGGAAATAAATCTCCACCAGCAGTGGCATCGACCCAGTGGTTGTAAATAAACTCATCATAGATACCAGGACTAAAATTTGTATATACGCCAGACGCGCGTTTCGTCTACAAAAGACTCATCAGTGACGCTCGAATCCAAAAAAGTTAAAAAGGCCAAAAAAGTACGAAGTTGAAGAACTTTGAGGACCAAAATTCCTAAAAGTGTTGCCAAATACAGCTAAGGTGATCTATGAGGACACGAGATACAAAAGGTCAAAATGTAAAAAGAGAAATACAACGGTTAATATGCTATATGTGTGATCGTTGTCGGTAAATATTACCAAAGAGTATCAAAGACGGACAAATACATACATATATCAATTATATCAGGAAACAACATTAAAGGAAATAAAAATGTCTATCCTTCTTCCTGCTCCACGCATGCAGATATATATGTTTATACAAATCCGATCATTGCAATTTACGTTTGTAGTTTTTCACTTAGTCTTATAATTTTTTGTATGTACCTTGGTGCACGTAGATTTTTATGTATCATTATATACAAACCTCTATATATGTCTCTTGTTGAAGACCGTAGTATGTCTTCCAGATTTTTTTGTGTTGTAAGGTTGTGGTATCATTAAAGTACAATTCAATCCACCTGTTCTTACTCATTCGGTTTTGGAGGTATTGTTTATGTTCTTCCATAACATTTTACACATTCGGCTTCTAAATCTGCTTGATAAAACATATGTTTGTACAAAGCATCTCTATTATTAATTATAGGTTTGTGTTTCCATTTTCAATTTTACTTATGATTATTTATCCTAAATTGATTCGGCGAATTAAAGAATTAAAAATGATAAAGTACCGTAATGAAAAGCATCGAAGAAATGAGTTTCCTTTACCATATCTCCATATCTGTCTCTTGGTGGTATTATATTAACATGTTTGATCATCGACCTAAAAAGATCAGTTGTTCCACATTTTTGCATGCCAATGACCATAAAGTATGGTAAACATGCCAAATCTTCACCTTTTGGGTTCCAGCAAGGATTTTTGTACTGTTCGTCAAAGTTAATCTTTTTCTGAAAATTCAGAATTGTGATCATAAGTTCATTTTGAACGTTGCACTATGTATTGACAATACTATTGTTTATCTTACCTCCTATATATTTCCAGGCATATGATTGGTTAAACGCGTCCGCGTGCAATCCGTGTATATTTGATATTAGGTTAGTAGGGAGGCTGGGCTTATCTCATACACGGTTAGTAGTGGAGTTACGTCCATTTATATTTCATATCAGGTAAGAAGGGGGCGGGGCTTATTTCATATACGGTTAGTTATGGTGTTATGTTCCTTTATAAAAACAAAACGGTACTGAGAAAAAGTCTTAAAAGTTCCAACAGACGAAGAAATTGATGACTAAGATTGAAATAAATTCATAAAACACATTTGATTTTATTGTTGGCATCTGTTTTTGTAGGATTAATGGAAGTATTTTCTTAATGCTAACAGTATTGAAAACTGGCTCATTTTGAGAATCACTAGTCTTAATTTCACACGTTCAGATAGTCGGTAAGATAAATTCGTTACATAGTGTGCTAGTGATCTTATACGGTATATATGGGATCAGTAAATTCCATATGGGGATTCGAGCTTCGCTCTCACCCCATATATACCGTATTAGGTCACTAGCACACTATGTAACTAATATTATAAAACGTCTGGACAGATATACGTCTACGTAATTCTTTTACAGGAGTAGCGTCAATAAGGCACTGATTTGGCCCAAATATTACTGCAAATTAAAAAGTTATCATACGTTTTCATAAATGTTTTCAAACTTGACTGTGATACAAGGCATTCGTGAAATAAAAAAAAACAAATTTCACATTGAACAAGTTACCATGGCAACAAATCATGTTTAAATTTGCATAATTTGTCAATTTTCATGATTTTCTTTAAGATTTGTAAAGTATGTGGACACCAAAGAAACAACTTTATATATGGTGATATTATGTCAAAAGTTGTAATAAAGCTTCGGTTTTGTTGTTTCTTGCCAGTATATTTGCATAGTTTGTCAAAGTTTTGATTTTCCTTAATTTTCATCATTTTTTAGAAAAGCTTCTGATTTGTAGTTTCTTTTCTGCGCACGGTATTTCCAAAGCGGAAATATAGATAGAAATTGCATCAATTCGGTATTTTTGTGGAAACAGTACAAAACATTTTTAAAGCATTAAGGCTTCAAACATCTTTTATTTAAAAAAAATACATCCCGTCATGGTATTTGTTGCAATGTCATCGTTTTTTCTTATGAGCTTTGTTAGCGCTATAGAACCAGGTTTAATCTTCTACATTTGAAAATGCCTGTACCAAGTCAGGAATATGACAGTTCTTGTCTATTCGTTTTTGATGCGTTTTGTTATTTGATTTTGCCATGTGATTATGGACTTTCCGTATTGATTTTCCTCTGAGTTCAGTATTTTTATGATTTTACTTTTGTCTAAATGCCTTTTTGTTTTTCTTTGTTGAAATATTTGTTTGTTTACTCTAGTGATTAAGATTATACCACAATGTTTACTGCTGTACTGCTTTTTTTGTTGTCATTTTCACCTTATATATCGGTTTGTTTTGTTTCACACATTGTTGTATATATAATAGATTGTATGCGACTGTCATATAAGTGAGAGGTTTAATTAGCTATGAACTCAGGTTAATCCAACAATTTTCAACATCTGAAAACGCCATACCAAGTCAGAAATATGACAATTGTTATCCATTCGTTTAATGTGATTAAGCTTTTGATTATTGCATTGAAAAGGGACTTTCCGTTTGACTTTTCCTCAGAGTTCGGTATTTTTGATATTTTTCTTTTTTCCAGAATGTTTTCAAGTTTTACTTAACAAGGTTTCATTGGTGACTTTACAGATAAATTATGCTATCCAAATACAAGTTAAATACTTGATCTTATATCTTTTAGATCATATACTTTTCGCATTAGTTTTCAATGTTTCAGTTACTCATGCAACCTAATATTACTAGCTTGAACCTCCTGTTACTACATTTAGATAAGCAGAACAATAAGACATCACATACCATACACATTATATCCTCCGTGTTTTCGTGAAAACCAGTAGGGCATATTCTTTGATGCAGTTCTTGTCTGGAATTATATACAATTAACAACTTAAGCAATTAAACAAACTTATCATAGATACAAGAATAAAAATTTTGTATTTGCGACAGACGCGCGTTTAGTCTACAAAAGACTCATCAATGACGCTCAAATCCAAAAAAGGTTAAATGGACAAATAAAGTCGAAGTTGAAGAGCATCGAGAACAAAAAATTCCTACAAGGTTAGTCAAATACAGCTAAGGTAATCTATTCCTAAGGTAGCAAAGCCCTAGTATTTCAAAAAAATTTTAAGTTTTGTAAACAATTAATTTATAATTTTGACAATTTCAATGATAACATGTCAACATAGAAGTGTTGACTACAGAGCTAGTAATATCATCGGGCATTAAAAACTCCACCAGCAGTGGCATCGACCCCGTGTTTATAAATAAACTCATCATAAATACCAGAATTTAAATTTTGTATTTGCGCCAGACGCGCGATTGTCCTACAAAAAATTCACCAGTGAGACAGTGACGCTCGAATTCAAAACAAGTATAAATGGCTTAATAAAGTACGAAGTTGGAGAGCATTGCGAACCAAAAATTCCTAACTTAAAAAGGTTTGTCAAATATATATATTCCTGAGGTAGATTAGCCTTAGTATTTCAAAAATGTCTGACTAGAATTAATTTGTTGATAATATTTTAAAATTCTACTGGTAACTGATTTCGAAGGCTAAATATTTCTCTATTTCCCGTGTTGTTAGACACACAAAAACATACATCTTATTTTTTTTTAAATAGTTCCAATTGGTACAAAATTTTACACAAGACAAATAAACAGAAAATGTAAAGACAGTCTTGAAGCACTGTATCCCAGAAAATAAACAATTGTACATTAAAAAAAATATTTATTAATTTTACTACTGATAATATTTTCATTAATACTTGATATGCATATCTTCAACTTAAATTACTGATTACAAAGATAAAAAGCTCATATAACTACACATGTAAAAGTGTAGCTGTCATTTTAAATGTAGTTGCTTACTTATTTGAACTCTTGTTGATGTTTGCCGCTTGAGATGTTAGATTCCTGCTGTCGTCCATGACTGACATCGGTGATGTCACGTTGCTGCTGACGTTACTAACAAGGAAGACAGCAGATGTCGCATTGCTACTGTTCTCCATCATAAATCTTAATGGTGATAATATCCCCTGTCTTGACATAAATGGTAGTTTCAAAGCATTACCGCTACCATTCGCAACCAGGAATTTGGATATAAATTTCATGCTGCAACAGAATGGCAATACTCATGTCATCGTTTGTCAATTGTTTAGTTGACTGTTACATTTTTATACGACCGCAAATTTTGAAAAAAATTTCGTCGTATATTGCTATCACGTTGGCGTCGTCGTCTGCGTCGTCGTCGTCGTTGTCGTCGTCGTTGTCGTCGTCGTCGTCGTCCGAATACTTTTAGTTTTCGCACTCTAACTTTAGTAAAAGTGAATATAAATCTATAAAATTTTATCACAAGGTTTATGACCACAAAAGGAAGGTTGGTATTGATTTTGGGAGTTTTGGTCCCAACATTTTAGGAATTAGGGGCCAAAAAGGGCCCAAATAAGCATTTTCTTGGTTTTCGCACTATAACTTTAGCTTAAGTTAATAGAAATCTATGAAATTTTGACACAAGGTTTATGACCACAAAATAAAGGTTGGGATTGATTTTGGGAGTTTTGGTTTCAATTGGTAGGAATTAGGGGCCAAAAAAGGGCCCAAATAAGCATTATTCTTGGTTTTCGCACAATAACTTTAGTTTAAGTAAATAGAAAATAATGAAATTTAAACACAATGTTTATGACCACAAAAGGAAGGTTGGTATTGATTTTGGGAGTTTAGGTCCCAACAGTTTAGGAATAAGGGGCCAAAAAGGGACCCAAATAAGCATTTTTCTTGGTTTTCGCACCATAACTTTAGTATAAGTAAATAGAAATCTATGAAATTTAAACACAAGGTTTATGACCATAAAAGGAAGGTTGTTAATGATTTTGGGAGTTTTGGTCCCAACAGTTTAGGAATTAGGGGCCCAAAGGGTCCAAAATTAAACTTTGTTTGATTTCATCAAAATTGAATAATTGGGGTTCTTTGATATGCCGAATCTAACTGTGTATGTAGATTTTTAACTTTTGGTCCCGTTTTCAAATTGGTCTACATTAAGGTCCAAAGGGTCCAAAATTAAACTTCGTTTGATTTTGACAAAAAATTAATCGGTTGGGTTCTTTGATATGCTGAATCTAAAAATGTACTTAGATTCTTGATTATCGGCCCAGTTTTCAATTTGGTCCAAATCGGGGTCCAAAATTAAACTTTGTTTGATTTCATCAAAAATTGAATAAATGGGGTTCTTTGATATGCCAAATCTAACTGTGTATGTAGATTCCTCATTTTTGGTCTTGTTTTCAAATTGGTCTACATTAAAGTCCAAAGGGTCCAAAATTAAACTTAGTTTGATTTTAACAAAAATTGAAATCTTAGGGTTCTTTGATATGCTGAATCCAAACATGTACTTAGATTTTTTATTCTGGGCCCAGTTTTCAAGTTGGTCCAAATCAGGATCTAAAATTATTATATTAAGTTTTGTGCAATAGCAAGTCTTTTCAATTGCACAGTATTGCGCAATGGCAAGAAATATCTTATTGCAAAATATTGTGAAATAGCTATATTTTTTTTTAATTAGAGTTATCTTTCTTTGTCCAGAATAGTAAGCAAGAAATATCTAATTGTAAGAATTTGTTTTATTTGGAGTTATCTTTCTTTGTCCAGAATCAACTTAAATCTTTGTTATATATACAATATACAATGTATATTCACTTTTTACTACCAACTGATAAATTAAAATAATCTTTACCATTCAGTGATAACAAGCAGTTTTTTTACATCTTAATATTTTATGATGTATTTAAATGAGTAGTAATTGTTGCAAACTCCATTAGAAATTTTAATTGAGATTAGTTTTGGAATAAGGGAAAGGGGGATGTGATTAAAAAAATTTAATTGGGTTCAATTTTCTCATTTGAAATTTCATAAATAAAAAGAAAATTTCTTCAAACATTTTTTTTGAGAGGAATAATATTCAACAGCATAGTGAATTGCTCTAAGAGAAAACAAAAATTATAATTTCATTAGAACACATTCATTCTGTGTCAGAAACCTATGCTGTGTCAACTATTTAATCACAATCCAAATTTAGAGCTGAATCCAGCTTGAATGTTGTGTCCATACTTGCCCCAACCGTTCAGGGTTCAACCTCTGCGGTCGTATAAAGCTACGCCCTGCGGAGCATCTGGTTAACGTCTCACAAGAGATGGGATATTGCTCTATATTTACTATTTCTTTAAACAAAATGTAGATTTATAGATAATATATTTTCTTATTGAGATCGAATTACACTGTGAACAGTATTTCGAACACATATAGGTTCCTGAGTAATTTTTAAGAATAAATTTTACTTATTACAGAGGTAACACTTTATGTTTCTATATGATTTTGTATTGCAGGTTATATACAAAAAGGCTGTATATATGGTATGTATATATGTATTCCTTTTCAAACCCGATCAAATTTATCCAATGGAACTTATCATCTACTCCTTATAATTTTGAATAAGTATACATACAGGAGTCGACTAAGATTTATCCTTAGTATACTGAGTTGATCATGACTTATCAGTCTTAATGGTAAGTTTTTGTGAAACCGACTTCTGATCTTCTAAAATAGCGTGTTTTTTTTCTGAATCCTGTAAATTCCATTAAACCTACATTCTATATGTGTTACCACAAAAATGATCTCGATATCACACCACTCTCGTTAGTACAATTTTGAATATTTTACTAGTGAAAGAACTTACATCATACTCGATGCAGTGGCGTATTTAAAAATGAGAAAATGTGTATGAATGACAAAACGAAACTGTCCACCATCGATGGGCTTCCTAATAACCAAAGCATATACTTAAAGTAAGCTTCAAAGGACCCCAGATGACATATCTATATAAACCTATTATATAGTATTGTTCATATAATAGTATTTAGGGAATGACTGTAATATTTTTTCTTTTTAAAATGAAGAAATATAGAAGAAATACCTTACAGTTGATGACAGGCACGTTTGTATCAGCCATATTGTTGTATAAACAGTAAATACTAGTGGTATGAAGATACGACATCGTTTTCTGTTTCTGTTAGAGTATGTCCAAAATTTCACCTAAAACATTCACGGTTATCGAATGAAGCATTTGTCGTTCAAATATCAATCTTTGCTTGATAGACTATTGATGGCTTTTCATTATACTGTTGGTGTCAAGTTTTTACGTAGTTCACGACGTTCCTGTATGAGATCTACGCAATGATTTTGATAATGGTTCATTTGAAGAAAGAAACTATGACACTTTTCGAGTCGTGTTAAAATATCTTAACCTACCCTCTCCCCAATACACTTGAAAATACAACGTATCATACGGTTCCTCATTTTTTCAACTTAGACTGAATAAATACTGCATTCAATTATTTAACAATAATAGCAATAAGGATTTTCTTTTGAAAAAAACCCTCCCAAAATATGTCTTTATAAAGCGTAAGAAATCATTATAAAACATACCCGCATGGTGAAAATCCTTACCTTAAGTATTAAAATAACTTGTGCATAATGATAAAATCATCATAATTATATTGTTGTTAATCGGACGGCTGTTTCATCTGCAAAACCCTAATTACATTTATAATGGACGTTATTCATAATATGATTGAAGTTCTAGATACAATATGTGTTATTAATTCGATTGATGTGTTTGAACTTTTGGTGGTTTTTTTCCCAATTGAATAAGGACCTTCTGTTTGAATTTTCTTCAGAGTTTGATACTTTTGTTATTTTACTTTCTACATAAAAAGTAAATCGTCTCTTACGAGTTACACACATAGTATACATCTGTTGGCATAGTAATTAAATGTTACTTACATTCAAAAGAGCATAACGTACATTAATATTATGCGTTTAACATGTTTAACAACATATTTCTTCGTTACCTTTATTATAATTCTTAAATCTGTCTGTTTCAGCGCTCCAGGTCAAAGCAGATGTGATATCCCACCCTAACATCACGGTAGGATATATCTAATACTTATGTTTATCATATATTTAGTACTAAATACAGAAATTTAGAAAATCTGAAAAAGTTTCATTACTCCAGTCTGTATCATCTACCCGTATCGCATAGCTTAACTCGCTATCACACCCATTTTGGAACATCCTGAGATTCTTTCTGGAAACACCTCGGTTTTTATCCACTTAAAATGTATATTTGTGCAATGAATTATTCATTACTGCATCGCTGTCAAATAAAAGATCAAAGATTATATATTTTAATCTTCTTCCGCCCGTTTGCTAGGTCTTAAATGTTACGTCATTAATGCGTGGCGTCATGTACCAAATACGTCATATTTTGACATATAAAAACATGTTAAAAAATTTAGAACCCTTCCCGAAGTTGTCCCCGAAGACTTGAAAAAGTGGCCGATGGTTCTACGATGGTTAAAGATGGCACTACGAATAGCCCGATCTGGATACGATAAGTCCCTATTTTGAAAATTTCCATAATCGTGTTGCCATCAGCGTAAAAATCGGGACAGTGTGACGCGGGCATAAATGATTGACAGAATTTGTTCATGAAAAAAGTAAGACGTTATATTTATTAACCATAAAATTTGGTCTATTTTTTTTACTTTGTAAAAATGGATGCATAAGTTTCTCTTTTATACTGTAAATTTATCTTTAAAAAACTAAAATGAATGCTTTTATAGTTGCATAATTTAGATTACATTTTTTTACTCCCTCTGAAATACATCACTGCTGAAGGTTTAATTTAGATGTGATAAAAAAAAATGTCTGGAAGGAATCATTTGAAATTTCAAATTTTGAATGTTAAATAAACACGGGTCCCAAAATGGTAAGAGTATTTACAACTGACTTTATCTCACCACATTTCAAGTTTCCAAAAGTTTATCAAAATTGTTTACTCCTAATGTTTATCTTATATATAAGTTATTCATAAACCAAGTAATTTATCAATTGTAAAATTTGACACATATTTGTAATACACAAAAGAGAGATATTTTTTATGATTTATAATTTATTCTTTTTTCTTCAGAAAAGCAGCTTTACAACCATGCCACGATGGATTACTCTATGGGCGTTTTTCGTTTCCGTTATGGTTCTCGGTTTACTGTCGCTCCTGTATAATTTAAACATATCTATGTAAGTAAGGTAAACTACAATTGCCTTTCTTGCTTTTCATTCTTGTGCATGTACTGGCTGCTAGGAGATTCACAGTGACTGAACTGTCATAGAAATTTAGTTAAAATATCATGCGTTTGAGAAAGGACAGGTTTAAAAAGCAAAATGATAAAAATACCGAACTCCAAGGGAAATTCAAATAGGAGAGTCCCTTATAAAATCAAAAGCTAAAACGCATCAAATGAATGAAAAACAATTGTTGCATACGTGTCTTAGTACAGGCATTTCTTTGTACAATTTCCGTTGTATGACAGTAGCATGCAATTCCATTATATTGGCACCAATTTGTGAACACACAGATATAATAGATAGAAATGTCAACAGTGGGGGTACAACAGTCACCATTGTGCTAGTATCGTAATCACTATGAAAACCAATACATATATATACAAAGAAAAACTAAATGGAAAACAAATAAAGCACATAAGAAAATATGAAAGACAAGAATACAAAAAATGACCGCAGCACAACAACACATTGGAATTCACAAGTATCGAGCCACGCATGAATGATATTACCATAAAAATAGACTAAAATGTTAAGGCTAATAATTTACAAAGACACAATAACACGTAATTTATATGATCAACTTTTCAGTACTAGAATCTATACTTGTCATGTTCTGTTTGAGAAAGTTCATATGAATTATTTATTAACAAGGTCTTGATATCTTCTGATGAATTTGTAAAAAAACACACACAAATAAAAGCTATAATCAGATTTGAACAGCAAAGTGACACTTGAAGTAAAATTAAAGCAAACATCAAGTAAAACCACAAAAGATCTGTTCCGAGGTTAACAGTAAGTCTAATTGTAAAATTCGTAAAAGAACGGCGAAGTATATGTATAATCACCTGATATCAATAGGCCACAAATACTACTCTAGACTATAGTAATTCATAATCATGCGTAAATGTTTTACAAAGAGTAAAGCAACAAAGTGTAGCATCCAATTCAGAGATTTTAGGTCGTTTAATTTTACTGCAAATTGTGAGTGATATTTGTTAACTATGAATTCATGTTAAACCAAGTGGTTAATGTTACTTATGTGCTTCTTAGTTTTGAATGTGTCAAAATAGTTTGATAAATAATAAATATTCGAATCAAGGCAAACTACAATAAGGTTTTTGCAAAACTAATTTGAGAATCTCGCCTCTGTAACAGTAACACGAATAAAAGAGAGGCGATAGAAAAAAAAAGGTGTAATTAACGCTCTGGGGAATCTAGATATCTATAAAATGCAAGTGTTGCAATTTAAAAATCACATTTACTCACATTTATTTTTCATTGAAAATAATGCAGCTAATTCAACCCTCAAATAAATGTTTAGAAATTTGAAAGAAAATGGAATTTCAGGCTTGTGGATATTACACAATGCCTTCTCCATTAGAACAAAAGGACAAACAGGAGTTTAAAAAACATTAAAAAGAAAACTTAACTGTAGTTAGCGGATGAAGAATATAATTAAAATATTTTAAAGTTTCAGCACCGGATTACTCCAGCAGATAGGAAACTCTACGTTGTTGGTAGGTTAAGTAACAATGATAGTTAAAATATGTTAACAGACAACATTTGTATGACAATAAACTTATCTAATGATTGAGCAGCATGAATTACCATTTAAAATTATAGGAGTAATTTAGAGTATGGAAGAGGACAGAAATCATGCTGGGTCAATTTGTCTGTAGTCGAAATTCAGTCAAATGAATATATTTGAGGAGAAAATAAAGAAAACAGTAGTATACCGCTGTTCGATGTTATAAAGTGTAATTAGAAAAAAATCCTAATCAAATTTCTCAAGTGAGTTAACCACAATGAGCAACTGAACTAATTGAAAAAAAACCAAAGAAAGACAACTGAACAAAATCCTTTAACAACAGATGAATGAAAAATCCACTTTGAACTAACAGCTCTCATTGTGTTAAGTTGGTTGATATAGTGGGGCATTAATTTGTTTTTACACTGTATGTACTTTCCAAATTTTAAGATTTTACTGGGAGTTATTTTATGAAACCTTTTTTGTTTGCTATTAAAGAAACGATTTGTCTTATGCAAACACAAATGTAAAATAATTTGAATAATAACGGTCCTTAACACGCTGATGATGAACTGATTGGATACGTGTTGCAATTCAGGTATCTCTGGCAACATTTTCTTATTTTATGTTTTATTTCGTATTATACATCTTTGGTTCCCGAAACTATTGTCTTTTTATGGGATCATTAGCGCGACACATGCACGTCATTTTGACTCTATCTAGATTTTGTTTTCAATTCAGGTGCAAGAATATTATACAAATGAGAATACTGTAGGAAATTCGACATTTACAAAAACCCGACCATTTGTGAAATCACCGGAACTACGCTTATATCTTTATTCAGTTTTCCTAATTAATGAAAATAATCAGAAACATATTTCTGCATTAGCTTGGGTGCATAAGTCACTAAAATCAACGAGAATGAAATGTTGTTTATCCCTTGAAGACACAACTACATTAATGGTACCTGCTACACAAATTCATCCATTGTATGTTACGGAAGGACCTTCATTAATAATCGTGCTGTACTCATGTAAAATCTATGAAGCAATTACTTTTATCAGAGGTGTATCTTTAAGTTTGAATAATGTTACCTGTTCTTCGAATGATATTAATTATATGAAACCAATTACATTAGAGACAAAGAAAAATTCAAACATAGCATTATGTGGAAAACTTGTCTATGGATCAAAAGATGGTAATTTCCTGATAGAATGGTTTGAATTTTTGCGTTACATGGGAGTTAACAAAGTTGTTATATATCCTTACAAACTGAATGCGTATGCTGCTTCAGTGTTACGGTACTACGAGTCAATGGGCATAGTAGATGTTGTATCCGGATTCGATATGCCAGAAAAAGGTACTTATGGATTAAATATAGACTTTGTAAATTCGAATTTAATTTGGATATTTAACTTTTTTGATTTAAGCACGATTACTTTTCTGTAGACAAAACACTCGTTTGGCTTACACATTTTTTAATCCTGGGAACTATGATGAGTTTACAGACAATAACAATGGGAAGATAGTGTAAGTGTTTTCCGTAATCAAAATTACTTTATGTAAATTCAGTGAGATATTGAAGTACACTAATCTCTACCAATATCAACTGTTTATAGTACTCAGTTTTCAACGAATTTTGGATAAACGTCTTTGTATATATGACAAATTAAACTTTTAACACAACTGTATATAGTGTTCAGTGTTGTTTGGCTCCAACACTTTTTTTATCTAAGCGTCACTGGTGAGTCTTATGTAGACGAAACGCGCGTCTCGTGTATTAAGGAAGTTTATCATGTTTTGAAATTTTTGTCAGGTTTTATCAATTTGAATGCCTTTAAAAACATTGCCCATTGACCCTTATTTTTCTTTTGATGAATCTTTTACATGTATAATGATTAACCATCTGTAAAAGTCCTATAAAGTTTTGATTATTTTTAAACTTAAACTTGTCACTGATAAAGCTATTAAAGTCAAGAGAGAATATTTTCCCGCCAAAATTTCAATGGCTAATATCTCGAAAATAAGCACATTAACCTATATTATTTTTGATATTTTGATTCCTGTATTAATCCCCTACTATCAATATAAACTAGTGTTTTGAAAAGTTAATTATTTTGAAACTGCAAAGCAAACTCCCTTAAATTATATTCATGGTGCCGTTGATTACTATTTACACCACTGGATCGATGGACGTTTCGTCCCCGAAGAAGTCCAGTAGTCAGCACTTCAGTGTTGACATGAATACATTTATATGGTGTTTTTTTTGTTTTTTTTATAAATTTCCTGTTACAAATCTTTGAACTTTCTGAAAAACTAAGGATTTTCTTGTCCCAGGAATACAGTACCTTAGTCGTATTTGGCACAACATTTTGGAATTTTAGGTCATTAAGGAGGCTCGCGGGAACAAAAATCAGCAAAAAATTAAACATTTTTTTCTTTTATAACAAATTTTATTTATTACACTATTAGTAAAATCTTTATGATATTATACAAAACTGAACTCAAAAAATCGATTCTGTTTGCTATTAAAATATTTATATCATTGAAAAAGCTCCAAATTGTTTCCCTTTGGAGCAAAAATGCTATTTTTGGCATTCAAATTGAAATATCTTTTCTAACTCATCGGTGACCTATATTGTTATTATTGTTTTCAAATAAGCTATACATTTATTAAATAGTTGTAAAATTTTAGCGTTTCTGGAATTTAGTTCTTTTTTTATTTCGATATTACTACTTTTTCTCCTATTAGTTCAACAGAAAACAAGTACCTTTACAAAAATGTATGCTTCTTTCAAATGCAGATTGTGAGCGTGAATGATCAGTGACCCCTATTTTTTATTTCATTTTTCTATTAGGTATAAGATACAGTTCATTTATAGAAAAAAATAGCGAAATCTAATATTAAACAAAAAAAAAAAGATTTAGACCCGCGAGCCCCCTTAATGCTCTTCAACTTTGTACTTGTTTGGCTTGAAAACTTTTTTGATCTGAGAGTCACTGATCAGTCTTATGTAGACGAAACGCGCATCTGGCGTATTAAATTATAATACTGTTACCTTTGATAACTATTAAATATCCTGTCAGTTTGTACTGTTGTAATGTTATCTTTGCTTTCACAGGCACTCGTCTCAGATTTTTTACCCTAATATACCTTTATATAACACAAGGTAATTAAATCGAAATTTAGAAAAATGTCAGGCGATGATGAAATTCCGTTATATAACGGTATCTCGGCTGTCAACCCCATTAAAACTTATTATTTTGTAAATCTAAATGGATTTATCATCACAATGGTGTATAACACGTCTACTTTTGTTGTCGGAATAATCCGTAGCAATCCTACACATTTATTTCGTCTACCGATGATTAATTGACAATAAACTCGTCAAGTGTTTTTTTTTTAATTTATATATCTCGGTTTCCGATTGGGCAATTTTATGGGAAAGTCTAAATGATTCTTGGAGCTATCTGATCTTGTTTAATTTCATACGTAAAGTCAAGAGAAAGTCTGAATGACATTGACGTCATGGGAAATTTTGTAACTTATAATACACACTACAAATAACACTTGTTAGATCTTTTTTCACGGTATCTTATACAATTTTACTAACTGAATGATAAGTTCTGTTCACAAGAAAACTAAATTTAACAAGTTTTAATGGGGTTGACAGCCGAGAAATCGGCATATAACGGAATTTCGTCATCGCCTGATATTTTTCTAAATCGAGAGTTTAGTTCCTTGTATTATATAAAGGTACATAAGGAAAAAAATCTGAGACGAGTGCCTGCGTTTGCGTTAGATATCCATGATTTCGAGGAGCTATACATGACTTCTTTATTTACTATTGTAGTTGTACATCCTAATTTTGATTTCGAGTTTGACAATTACTACACACAAATACAGATACCTTTTATTTGCAATTTGTATCATTGGCGGTATAAACATACCGTATTTATAAAAATAGAAAGAAGATACAAAACTTGGACCACAAATAATAAGTTCAATGAAATGAAACATTACCAACATCAGAAATGTTTATCTATATCTTGGAGTTTTATATTTCAGATTTATTTCCCCGAGAAGTTGGTGAAAAAAATAATCAGGTTTTTAATGACGAGTTACTTATCTTGAAGGATTGTTTGATACGTCTTTGGAACTACAAATATATTGCAGTTCTTGATACAGACGAATTTATGATACCATACAACGTTGGAGTCAACGGATCTTGGATAAAGTTCTTTGTATGTATGACAAATTAAACTTGCATTTATTCCTTAAAGAATACTGTAAAGCAGATTAGTTACAATAACATATACAGATAAATGTTAAATGCTTCATAAAAAAACTTAGAAAATAACTCTCAAAGAGGAAGCTGAATTAAGTTCATATTTAGTAAATAATAAAGTGTTGGGATTTATATAAAACCAAATAGTAGTTTGTTTTAACTAAACATCTAGTGTTTAATAATTCTTGAATATTCAAGAGACAAAAATAATTGAAAATTGATCGGTAATAAACGTGAACAATTTCTATTGCTCGAAAATCAAGACACGTTACATTTAGACAAACGTTTAAGGACAAGCTCTTCCCCTCTGAAATATTTGTCTCAAGTGCCCTATAACACATAAAAACCATTAGGCATCGAGTTATAAAATTGAGAAAGGAAATAGGGAAGGTGTCAAAGCGACAACAACACGACCATAGAGCAGTCAACAGTCGAAGGCCACCAATGGGTCTTCAATGTAGCGAGAAACTCTCGCACCTGGAAGCGTCCTTCAGCTAACCCCTTAAAATATGTATACTAGTTCAGTGACAATTGACGTCATACTTAACTCCAAATTATTCACAATAACCTAAAATTAAAAAATCATACAAGACTAACAAAGGCCAGAGGCTCCTGACTTGGGAAAGGCGCAAAATTGCGGCGGGGTTAAACACGTTCATGAGATCTCAACCTCCCCCTATACCATTAGCCAACGTAGAAAAGTAAATGCATAACAATACGCACATTTAAATCCAGTTCAAGGATTTCAGAAGATGTAACACAAGAAAATGAACAAAATGACAATAATACATAAATAACAACAGACTACTAGCAGTTTACTGACATGCCAGCTCTAGACCTCAACTGATTGAAAGATTATGTCTTCATCATATGAATATCAGGCACAATCCCTCCCATTCGGGGTTAAGTATCATTCTATCATAAAATATATGAGAAGAACATAACCTGTGTCATGCCAACAACTGTTTTTTTTTTAAATAAATGTGTTTAGTTGCGATACAAAGACCCTATAAGTAAATCAATATTAAAGCAAAAATATGCCATCTTTAATGACCTGACAACAGTATCGTAACTATATCCCTTCTTAATAAATCTGTTTAAAGGTTTTGTAAGCTTTTGAGGTGAATTCCGAAATGTTTGTGCTTTGTAAAGAATATTACCATAAAAGAGTATTAATTTAAGTCCACACTCAGACTGGTCACAGCTGTACATCTAAATAGATTGCAAACATCCCCAAAACTATA
The DNA here is from genome assembly GCF_036588685.1 of Mytilus trossulus. NCBI lineage: Eukaryota > Metazoa > Mollusca > Bivalvia > Mytilida > Mytilidae > Mytilus > Mytilus trossulus. The sequence goes on along the minus strand of NC_086374.1, from coordinate 17,859,152 downwards.
ATATATCTAACATTATTATATTCAAATTTCATCTTTTTGACAGTTTTTCTGCTTCGAATATTTATGGTCAACATAAAAAGTTTCTATTTTAAATGTCTCTTTATTTACTATATATTCCAAACCAATTTAACTTTGAATCCATATTGAATCATAGAAAATGGGTTCTGTAATGAGGAGTACCCAAATTCCATCATTTTACAACCGTAATAAAATTCGAAAGACTTATGTTTTGTTTTATTTCTCCAAATAGTTGAGAGCAATATGACAACAGTCCATGTTTACTGTGTTTTTTTAAGACATGAAATGAATGCCCGTAACATATTTTAATTGCTCATTTTAAACGTTGATTTTCCGAAGCTATTTTAAGCCCAATAGGCGTAATTTGGGAACTGTGACGTTAATCGTTCTACCTAGAATTCTCTTACGGTTTAGCAAATGTCTGCAAAGTTTAGGTTAAGGCCTTTTTTTCATGTCTTTCCGCTTAAAAAAAATTGTTCTTTTCGATTTAATTAGTTCTTCATAGTTTTGCTTAAGTTTTATTCCTTTTAATATTTTGGGCTGGACAATTTATGAAGAGATACATATTGTCGTTATTGGCATCTAGTAGATTACATTAAATTGATACATGAAATGTAATTCATGCAAAAAGGTCAATATTGGCGAATCGTTATTCGTTAATTCAAACCAATATTGATGTGTTTGATTCAGATTGGACATTAAAACGATGTTATAATGTTTAAACAAGTTTCAATTATGAGTGTGTTTTTGTTGACACCTTATTTGACGTATGTTTATGTGTCTTATAACAAGTATGTAGCTGCGTGTTTGAGAAGAGTTTTAGAATGAACGTTTGGTGTTAACTTATATAGAGATACGTTCGTTTACCTGTTTCTTCTTTTAGGCATTTCTTCAATGAAAACTGAACTTTTTACTACTCTTAAAGAAAATTATACCATTCTCGATTATTTATGGCAATTTCGTTACTTCGTTAAAATTTTTGAAATACAAAGCTTATATAAAAGATGAAGAGCGTTTAGAGAAAAAGTCTGTATACTAACTGTGATTTTTTCTACAATTTATCGAAGTCCAAAGCCCGTAACCTCGGTAAAAATTAGCGGAGCGGAACGAAACTTTAACTAAATCTGTAATTCATCATGATTAAGTAACATGTCAAACATCGGCACAATATCTGAAGGCGTTAAGAAAAAAAGAGTCCATATAACTGTGATTTTTAAGTTTATCAAAGTCCAAAGCCCGTAATTTCGGTAAAAATGATCTGAGCGGAACAAAACTTAAACTTGATCTGTAACTCATCATGGTTATAAACTTGATAACAAAAATCAGCCCAATATCTGAAGGCGTTTAGAAACAAAATATCCGTAGACTGATTTGTTGCGGAATGACGGGTTGACAGAATTACTGAATGATGGAAATACGGTATATGACGGAATGACGGACAAGGGTAAAACTATATAGCATTAACATCTTCGTTGCGGGGCCATAAAAATCACATCTTAATGTATATCGTTATACGAGCATATTATCAAATTACTAGGAGTTTCTCAAGTTTTGGCTTAGACATACTCCTTCTTAGTTTCTGTTTGTAAATTGCTGTTTAAATTTTATACAAATCCATTCAACAGAAAGTTTAGAAGAGTATGATAAAACTTTGTGTAAGTGTGCATTATTTTGATCTTTATCATATCTATTACAAGTCTACATGTAATTTATGGTTTAGTTACACCTTATGTAAGAATCCAGGATTTTAATTGGTTGATAGCCAGTGTATTTTTTACCAATTTGCTGTTATCAAATGAATATCGTTCATTTTTTATGCCGCCGGGGTATTTGCCAAAAGGATATGCCCTTTTTACCCTCTCTGTCGTGGAATTTACCAAAAAATACTCTATCCCACTGGACGCTTGTAACGTCACGATCATCAATGAAGCTCGCGAAATTTAACATTCTCTCGACAGGTATTTTACGCAAATACCCCTCCTTAACATGATATATCTGTTTAGTATTCAGTGATTGATTCAATAGAACATGACAGTAATTTCGTCTAACAAATAGAAGGGCATAAAAAATAAAGAACTGTAACGTGAATAAGACGTTACAGCAATAGTTAGAATACGAGATACAATGATTGAACGTTGGTTAGTTCAAGGATTTGGACTCATGGCTACTTTATATGTAAATTAATATACAAACGGTGAGTGGTTTCGGTCTCATTGTAATACAATGCAAATAAAAAATACAAAAAAAATACAATTATTAACTAGATGTGTCAAAGCAACACGAATGGCCCCGTTTCAAAAATTTGAAAAATCTGCAAATTTCAATAACACATGTGGACACAAACATGATTATAGAAAAGAAGTCCGTATAACAGTGATTTTCAAATAATTATAAAAGTCCAAATTACAGCAAAATATAGCCGAGCGGATCGAAACTTAAACTTGAGTTACTCATTAGGGATAACCCACATACCAACTATTATCCCAATATCTGAAATAAAATTAACGGTGCTAATTTTCTTGCACCAGATGCGCATTTCGACAATACATGTCTCTTCAGTGATGCTCGTGGCCAAAATTTTTGAAATACAAAGCTTATATGAAAGATGAAGAGCGTTTAGAGAAAAAGTCTGTATACTAACTGTGATTTTTTCTACAATTTATCGAAGTCCAAAGCCCGTAACCTCGGTAAAAATTAGCGGAGCGGAACGAAACTTTAACTAAATCTGTAATTCATCATGATTAAGTAACATGTCAAACATCGGCACAATATCTGAAGGCGTTAAGAAAAAAAGAGTCCATATAACTGTGATTTTTAAGTTTATCAAAGTCCAAAGCCCGTAATTTCGGTAAAAATGATCTGAGCGGAACAAAACTTAAACTTGATCTGTAACTCATCATGGTTATAAACTGGATAACAAAAATCAGCCCAATATCTGAAGGCGTTTAGAAACAAAATATCCGTAGACTGATTTGTTGCGGAATGACGGGTTGACAGAATTACTGAATGATGGAAATACGGTATATGACGGAATGACGGACAAGGGTAAAACTATATAGCATTAACATCTTCGTTGCGGGGCCATAAAAATCACATCTTAATGTATATCGTTATACGAGCATATTATCAAATTACTAGGAGTTTCTCAAGTTTTGGCTTAGACATACTCCTTCTTAGTTTCTGTTTGTAAATTGCTGTTTAAATTTTATACAAATCCATTCAACAGAAAGTTTAGAAGAGTATGATAAAACTTTGTGTAAGTGTGCATTATTTTGATCTTTATCATATCTATTACAAGTCTACATGTAATTTATGGTTTAGTTACACCTTATGTAAGAATCCAGGATTTTGATTGGTTGATAGCCAGTGTATTTTTTACCAATTTGCTGTTATCAAATGAATATCGTTCATTTTTTATGCCGCCGGGGTATTTGCCAAAAGGATATGCCCTTTTTACCCTCTCTGTCGTGGAATTTACCAAAAAATACTCTATCCCACTGGACGCTTGTAACGTCACGATCATCAATGAAGCTCGCGAAATTTAACATTCTCTCGACTGGTATTTTACGCAAATACCCCTCCTTAACATGATATATCTGTTTAGTATTCAGTGATTGATTCAATAGAACATGACAGTAATTTCGTCTAACAAATAGAAGGGCATAAAAAATAAAGAACTGTAACGTGAATAAGACGTTACAGCAATAGTTAGAATACGAGATACAATGATTGAACGTTGGTTAGTTCAAGGATTTGGACTCATGGCTACTTTATATGTAAATTAATATACAAACGGTGAGTGGTTTCGGTCTCATTATAATACAATGCAAATAAAAAATACAAAAAAAATACAATTATTAACTAGATGTGTCAAAGCAACACGAATGGCCCCGTTTCAAAAATTTGAAAAATCTGCAAATTTCAATAACACATGTGGACACAAACATGATTATAGAAAAGAAGTCCGTATAACAGTGATTTTCAAATAATTATAAAAGTCCAAATTACAGCAAAATATAGCCGAGCGGATCGAAACTTAAACTTGAGTTACTCATTATGGATAACCCACATACCAACTATTATCCCAATATCTGAAATAAAATTAACGGTGCTAATTTTCTTGCACCAGATGCGCATTTCGACAATACATGTCTCTTCAGTGATGCTCGTGGCCAAAATTTTTGAAATACAAAGCTTATATAAAAGATGAAGAGCGTTTAGAGAAAAAGTCTGTATACTAACTGTGATTTTTTTTACAATTTATCGAAGTCCAAAGCCCGTAACCTCGGTAAAAATTAGCGGAGCGGAACGAAACTTTAACTAAATCTGTAACTCATCATGATTAAGTAACATGTCAAACATCGGCACAATATCTGAAGCCGTAATTTCGGTAAAAATGATCTGAGCGGAACAAAACTTAAACTTGATCTGTAACTCATCATGGTTATAAACTTGATAACAAAAATCAGCCCAATATCTGAAGGCGTTTAGAAACAAAATATCCGTAGACTGATTTGTTGCGGAATGACGGGTTGACAGAATTACTGAATGATGGAAATACGGTATATGACGGAATGACGGACAAGGGTAAAACTATATAGCATTAACATCTTCGTTGCGGGGCCATAAAAATCACATCTATAATTTGCAAAGATTGCTTAATTTTCATTGAATTTGTCGTAGTTAAAAGAAAATAAGGAGAAGTGGCATGGTCGAATAAACAGTTATCCACCAGAGACCAAATTAAATAAACAGATCGTCGTCAAATAAAGGCAACAGTAGTATACCGCTGTTTAAAATTCATAAATCGATAACCATCAAACATGCAAAACTCATACCGAATAGTAGGTTATAAATGGACCCGACAAAATAAAACCTTAACCAACCCAAACAAGGAACCCAACGGCTTGATTTATGAAAAAAATACAACAATTATGTACATTTCAAAATTGAATGCATGACATATTTACATCTACAGCTTAATAAAGATGGAATCTATGTCTACACATAGTTTCAAATACACAATTCGTTTTTACTCAAATCAAGATGAAAACAACTAGGTATGGGTTAGTTATTAAAAAGAAGAAATATAAAATATGCAGACGGGTATAATGTTTCTAGCATTAAAAAATAAAATCGATGGTGCTTTATTCCATTGATAGGACGAATACTTCAAATCGAATACTGCCAGTATAACCTTCAAAACATCCTATCATATAACGTCTTGGAAACCAGCAAACGAATCAAGTCATTTAGCAATTGGACGACATATTGACGGCACATATCCAATATATGATAGGAGGAAAAACGTCTTTATGCCATCCCGGGTAAGCCTTGAATCTGTCAGCACCCATGATTTAGCGTCACATAAAGACTATAAAAAGTAAGTACATAAAAACATGACGATCCTTTAAACTTTTCTAAACTCATCTAATCCTTTACCATTTTCAACATCAATTTGAGTCAAACGAAAAGACGACGTAGATGAAAGTTTTACATTATAGAGGTTATATATAACAATGGCTAGCCGTACAACTAAGGCATCAATAGAATTTTTAACCATTGTTGAAACTTAACTGTTCATTGGATATGTTCCAGACCGTATGAGTATTTGGACCGTACGCGTACGTTTATCAGATACAAATGTATATAACAGATCAACATAACTTATTTCTCAAATTAATGTACAAAGTTCAATAGTAATTGAAATAAAACAAAATAATGTTATAACTATTAAAAAAAATCACGTTTATTTAATCTGTTAAACTCCTGTATTTAGCTTTTCAGTAATTCATAAATTGAAGCCAATAAAATTGAGAATGGAAATGGGGAATGTGTCAAAGAGACAACAACCCGACCAAATAAAAAAAACAACAGCAGAAGGTCACCAATAGCAAAGTATGCTAATTGAAATTGAAGTTATCGGAAGAAACTTAGACTGGGAGGACAATCGTTTTAGAATATTAAGGAACTTTACAAAAAAAAAAAGAAAAGCAACGTGCATGAACAAATTATGTTACTGTAAAAAAAATATGACGTTCTTTGTGGAAGTCAGTGTCACCTTGAGTACCAAAATAGGAATCACGTATTTATACAAATAAACACATATTTATACAAATAAACACATATTTATACAAATAGACACATATTTAATTTCAATTGTTCGCTTAATCACTTTTTATCCTTATACATGTAATGAAAACAGTTTGTGTAATTAAAAATAATGATTTTGATAAATATTTGTTTAAATTTAACCCATATGATCCCAAAACATTAGCTGGACCGTACGCGTATACTCATACGGTCCGACCGTACGCGTATGGTCGGACCGTACGAGTATACGTATACGGTCCGGACCGTACGCGTACGGTACAAATACTCATATGGTCTGAAACAGATACATTTTCATGCGAGAAACCTCTTTTTTTGAGAATTTTAAAGATTACACGTTTGCGTTTTGACGAAATAACAATTATCAACATAAGTTATATTTAATTTTAACAAATGCTCTTGTTTTATTAAACAGGAGAAGGTGTGGTGTGATTGACAATGAGACCACTCTCCACCAGATACCACACTGGAGTAAAAGTTAACTAAAGGTCACCGTATAAATTTCATGTACAAAACTATAAACGAAGAACATAATTGATACACAGCGACAAACGACTACTATCGAATTACAGACATTTGACCTGGGACAGACACATACAGAATGTGGCGGGGTTAGATATGTTTGTTAGCACTCCTTCTACCTAGGATAGTGGACTAACATTACATAAAGAAAAAAACTAAATAGATGTGTTGAAAAGGGTTTAAATCTTCTTCTTTACAGACTCAACGTACTGAGCTGATAGTATCTGTAGATACCGACAGCTAGTTTAAATGCTCTACAACTTCGTACTAGTATAGCTTTATAAATATTTTTATATGAGCACCACTGGTAGAGTTTTATGTAGACGAAACGCGCGTCTAGCGTACTAAATTATAATCCTGGTACCTTTGATAACTATTATACATTTTTTTATATTAATAACAAGGCATTGTTGTTTCACTCTAGAATAGTTATTTTCGTGGATATATAAGTAAGTGTGTTGCCAATTTCAGTGAAAGAAAATGTTTAAATTTTTGAGTACTTTAAAGTTCAAATTACAAAAAGTTAACAAACCATTGTAACATCACCCTTTTTCTTTGTTTTCCAAATGAACCTGTTTTTTTTTTAAAAACTATATTATCATTAGTTCATATGTTTTTTATCTTCAGCTTAAAAAAATAAATAATTAGACGTGGTACGATATCAATGAGAGAACTATTCATAAAGACTAAAGAGCTATGTTTTACCATATAAAATCGTAGCTAACACGGTTTTAAACAACCATAAAAAAGATGTATATAAAAACAATGAAGGTCGGGGGTAAAAAGTGAAATCACAAAAGTACTGAACTCTAAGGAATATTCAAAACGGAAAGTCCCTAATCTAATGGAACATTCAAAAGACAAAGCACACCAAACGAATGAATAATAACTGTAATACTGCTGGTTTGGTACAGGCATTTTCTTATGTAAAAAATTATGGATTAAACCTGGTTTCATAGCTAGCTAAATATCTTACTTGTATGCCAGTCGCATAACATATCATTACAATGAAAACGATTTGTGAACAAAACAAACTAACATAAAACTAGGATACAGCAGTCAATTTGATAAAGAATCATTCATAAGAAGATCACCAACAACGGCTTAATCTATACTACAACAATGGAAGAAAAACTAATAAGACAGATAGCGACAGACTAACGAGGTCCAATGAACTACAAGTGTCTGGATTGGTCCATGCATTTACAGAACGTAGCGGAATTTAAATGTTTATGAGTGCTCAACTTTAAAAAAAAATGTCGAGCCATTAGTTTTAATTCAACATAAAAACCGTCAGTGGTTTTTTTATGGGCTTGCTCATAAAATTGTACTCGGTATGCAAAAGGAAAAAAACAAAACAAAATTAAACAAATTACAAAAAGACATATAGTTGGTGTCGACACGATACAAGATAATATAAACATGCAGCAGTAGATTGCCAATGATCCAATCTCATTTATTGTCTTACAGGATGATGATATGCGTAATTATGTGTATAGCAATAGTGTGATGTTATGTATTAAATTATCAAAAATAAGATCAATGTAAAAATATATTATTATCTTTCCTGGGAAGCAGCATTATGGATTCCTGTTTTGTTCAAACTTTATTCAAGTTATGTAGCACATACTCACTCGTTTACAAACTAATGTAGTTTTTCTCAGTAATTTTAGTTCATACATTTATATGTGTGTCACATTTTTCTACGTAAAACATTCATAAACGATTTAATCTCTATATGTTTAATTCAATTGTTAACACAATACCTACCAGACTTTTTGATATGAATTATTGTAACTTATGAAAAGTACCCCCCCCCCCCCAAAAAAAAAAAAAAAAAAAAAAAAATCCGAGAAAAATTGAATACAGAAAATCCCAGATCAATTGGCAATACAAAATTAACTATCATCTATACGATTCATTCTTACATAAACCGTTGATATGACAGTCTCTAAGCTGACTTCCACATTGAAACAAGCCAGAAGGCAAATTTGTTTGTAATAACCTTATATTCTGCTTTAACCACTGGGCAGAGCGTTAGGTCTGTCTGCTTTCAAAGATACTTACAACTTTTCAACGTAAGCATATGCATTATTATGTAAGCTCCACTTTGATATTTAACTTTCTTTGTCGAATCAATTTCCGGTGTTCTTCCTGATCTACTTACGATGTTCATTTATATTTACGTGACTGGACAATAAACAACTGTCATACAAGTGAATAAACTCATCATAGATACCAGGACTAAATTTTATATGAGAGAGTTATCTATATAAACCCCCTATTGTATTTGTGAAACGGCCGTTCGAAGTCAATAATATGACAGTTGTATACTTTTTGTTGCCTAGCATTTTGTTTTGTCCGGTTTTCAAGACTTCCCTTCTTTTTTAATAATCTTGGCTTTCGGTACTTTGGATTTAGGAGATAACTGTATTGTATTTTATGCTTGGCCTTCGTAAAACGTAGATTTTACTGTCGCAAATTGGGTACGCACTGAAACCCGGACCGGACCGGACTCCGGACCCGGACTTGGGTATGAAACCCGGACCCGGACCCGGACTGGTCGCCGGACCCGGACTGAATGCCGGACCCGGACTTTGGTTTTTTTTAACCACTTCAGAAATATTTTTTTAAGATTTATACTGTCATATAATAAGTAATAGTATAGTTTAAAAAAATCCGCATTCCGAGCGCAAAATTGACCAAAAAGATTAAAAGTAAGGAAGAGATAAAATAATTCCCTTGTCGTTATTGTTTTATGGAAAATAATAAAATCTTTTTATTATCAATGACAGCAAATTAAATTTTTATTCAAAGGAAGAGTGAAGCGCAACAGTTTGAAACATTCGAGGATTATATTTCTTTGTTTGTTTTCTTCTTCTAGACATAAAGGGAAAAATAGAATTCCTGCTTTTCTAAATAATGCGCCCGTGTGTTTATATTTCTCTAAGAAACTGTATAAATAAATGTTGAGTTATTACGACTTTTTTGTCTTATGACTCAATGTTTTACTTCTATAAATGATATATGACGGTTATTTTCTCCCTCTTCATAAACATTTATCGAAATTTACGAATTTAGCCTTAACTTGTGCTTTACATGCAATTGGACAAGAAATTAGATCTTTCTTGTTTTGGCAGTCTTAATTAATCACTTTTAATATTAGTTCACTTTCATGAGAACATTAATTAAGCGTTGTTATGTCACTGTGTAATGAAAGTCTCGTGCTTTATTGGGTGTTTGACATTTACGCCGATTTTAAAAAGTTTCGATCTTTTATTTGCGCCGATTGTGCACAGGTAAATTGCAGGTGAATATCACTTTCTATTCATCAATATAAACCTCTTTCGTTGGCGAGTTGTGAACATGATGAATGCACCCTGAATAATTATAGTTCCAATCGATAATTGCCAAAATATATAAGGATTAAGGTACAGTTGAAAGTGACCTCTGCATGGTCGGATAGCAGAAATACATGTATAGATATTTATTAAATGATATGAGCAAATAAGCCCTAATACGGATAAATCAGCATATCCCTAATACGGATAAATCAGCATGTGCAATATTAAATACTTTTAATTGTTCCTCTTAATTCTTGTGACCTTTTACTGTTCCTCATATTGTATTATTGGCAAAGTTTTACACAGACTCGCTTTAGGATATTGAAAGAAAACGAAAAAAGAAGACACAACCAGGAATTACTTACAAGATACGTTAAGGCTGTTGGTAATTCAGTGTTTAAATAACCAAAATATAAACCATGATGGATTGCTTTTTACCTTTAGTTGTTGGCCATGTACTATCTGTGATCAGTAACTGCGAGCATTCTCATATTTGTAGTTGGTGTCGTTATGTTGTGTGGCTGTATAAGTATTAGTACCAACCCAAGTATACTCTGTTTTTGTAAATCTATTTGTATCCATCTGATGAGTTAATATTTTTTCGACTGATTTTAATAGTTTGTTCTTTTTTTACAGAACTGCTCGAAGTTAAGGGGGGAGGGGGTTGTCGCCTTCAAACGAGTTAAAACTGGCAACATTAAGTATGTGCCTGTCCTAAGTCAGGAGCCTGCAATTTAGTGGTTGTCGTTTGTTGATGTGTAATACATTTGTATATCTTTCATTATAGCGATTTCTTTTCCCTTTGTCATTATTAGGGCCTTCTATAGCAGCTGACTTTCCGGTATGTAATGTGCTCAGTTTTGAAGGTCGTACTGTGACCTATAGTTGTATATGTCTGTGTCATTTGGTCTTCTTTGTCAGCTCTCATTTGCAATCACATCACATCACATCATTCTTATTTTTATATCAACATCTCAAATAACGCTTTACTGGTCAATAACATAGTATTTTAATTACTCCATTTTTTTCTACAGTAAAATAAAAAAAAAAGATATACTTGCTTATTTCGGATTGTCATCACAAATTCTATAAAAATAATTAAACAATCAGATGTGAAAAGGTGTCAAAGACTACACTATCAATCATAATCAAGCATGTATAGAAGTTAGATTTAAAGGGGCATTAGCTACGAGATATAATGAAATAATAAATAATGTTCAATATAGTGAAATAATTTTATTTGAGCATCCATTGTCAAAATGAACTGAGATACCTCGCTTAAGAATTATTCACTCGTAATCTCCGTATCAGTAGTATTCCTTTGGTAAGGGTGCTATAAACAGTTTCGTATAAAAAACTAGGGGTTATTCCCCGACTAAAAATAGACTTGGAGGGAAGCCCCTTTTTATCAACATAATTGGTAAAAAAGTATCATGTTTTTTATATTTGATTGTAAAAATAAGTTAATTAGCTTCAATTAGAACAGGTTGAATGATTTAAATAATTTTTAAAAATTAGATTAAATACACATGTTTTAAGGGGAGACAAACTGTAAACATCCTGTTTTTTTGGCAGTGAAAAGTGCAAAACTTATTTGCACCCACTGTAGCTCTTTTCGGAGCAGGCGAACGTAGCCTGAAGCATAAATTTTTAGAAAGACCAGGTAAAAACCTATGAAATTCATACAGTTTTGAATATGAAAAATGTGCATGTATCATGTCTGCATGGGTGTGCACATGGCCTGATTTCATGTTTTTTATGCATAGATTAGACAATGTTTTCCCCATTTTCTCTGGATAAAACTTTTTGGTACTATTAAAAGTACAATTTATTTTTATTTCATTATAAACTAGAGAAAATTCTGATTCTAATGATATCTAGTTTTATACAAGTATCTTCATTAACATTAACACCACTAAGGGTCAATCATAGATGGTCCCTCAAAATATGACGTCATAGAAAAAAACTGTTGATTGCACCCTTAAAGGGACAAACATATAATATAGTGAGGTTTTCACATAGAAATGTGTTAGTGAATAGACTAAAACAATTCTGAAAAATATTGTATGGCATGTGTACATTAATTTTAAAGCATCAGTTTGGTATATTTAATGCAAATATTACAGATTTGTACATAGCAACCAGATATAAGAAAACCAGACTCTGTTCAAATTTTGAAGTTTTTCAGCTTATTGCGACGTCATGATACTTTTATTAATTCTCTCCTATATATGGAACCAAAAGTTGCACATGCAAAGGGTTGATTTTTTCTTCTTTGGCCTGTACTACTGATTAGTGTAACATGGATTTTTTTTCATTAATTTATATTTTTTGTACTTTTTATAGTTAAAAGGCTCCAAGTATCATATATAAGAAATACACTATTTCAATATTTTTCTCAACTCAGCTACAACTTAGTTCATATAATAATAGGGACAAAAGATGTTTAAAGTAACTTTATTTATGCTTATTTTACAGTTTTTATTCTATTTATTCAAAAGAAACCCAATTTTATGTTTTTTCTTTTGAAATAAACTGATGACAATAGGATACAGGAAATGTTTGGAATATGCCAGTTAAACTATTTGCCACTGGCCAAAATACCACAACTATGCGACATATAAAATTAGCTGTAGTTTCACCATTCGGGGTCACAATCCTTAAAGTAAGACATAATTTTAATCTGTATTGTGTACAGATTCATAAAAGCTGAGAAGTTTTTATATATCGCATACAAGGTTTTGCTTAAGGGTGCTATAAACAGTTTCGTATAAAAAACTAGGGGTTATTCCCCGACTAAAAATAGACTTGGAGGGAAGCCCCTTTTTATCAACATAATTGGTAAAAAAGTATCATGTTTTTTATATTTGATTGTAAAAATAAGTTAATTAGCTTCAATTAGAACAGGTTGAATGATTTAAATAATTTTTAAAAATTAGATTAAATACACATGTTTTAAGGGGAGACAAACTGTAAACATCCTGTTTTTTTGGCAGTGAAAAGTGCAAAACTTATTTGCACCCACTGTAGCTCTTTTCGGAGCAGGCGAACGTAGCCTGAAGCATAAATTTTTAGAAAGACCAGGTAAAAACCTATGAAATTCATACAGTTTTGAATATGAAAAATGTGCATGTATCATGTCTGCATGGGTGTGCACATGGCCTGATTTCATGTTTTTTATGCATAGATTAGACAATGTTTTCCCCATTTTCTCTGGATAAAACTTTTTGGTACTATTAAAAGTACAATTTATTTTTATTTCATTATAAACTAGAGAAAATTCTGATTCTAATGATATCTAGTTTTATACAAGTATCTTCATTAACATTAACACCACTAAGGGTCAATCATAGATGGTCCCTCAAAATATGACGTCATAGAAAAAAACTGTTGATTGCACCCTTAAAGGGACAAACATATAATATAGTGAGGTTTTCACATAGAAATGTGTTAGTGAATAGACTAAAACAATTCTGAAAAATATTGTATGGCATGTGTACATTAATTTTAAAGCATCAGTTTGGTATATTTAATGCAAATATTACAGATTTGTACATAGCAACCAGATATAAGAAAACCAGACTCTGTTCAAATTTTGAAGTTTTTCAGCTTATTGCGACGTCATGATACTTTTATTAATTCTCTCCTATATATGGAACCAAAAGTTGCACATGCAAAGGGTTGATTTTTTCTTCTTTGGCCTGTACTACTGATTAGTGTAACATGGATTTTTTTTCATTAATTTATATTTTTTGTACTTTTTATAGTTAAAAGGCTCCAAGTATCATATATAAGAAATACACTATTTCAATATTTTTCTCAACTCAGCTACAACTTAGTTCATATAATAATAGGGACAAAAGATGTTTAAAGTAACTTTATTTATGCTTATTTTACAGTTTTTATTCTATTTATTCAAAAGAAACCCAATTTTATGTTTTTTCTTTTGAAATAAACTGATGACAATAGGATACAGGAAATGTTTGGAATATGCCAGTTAAACTATTTGCCACTGGCCAAAATACCACAACTATGCGACATATAAAATTAGCTGTAGTTTCACCATTCGGGGTCACAATCCTTAAAGTAAGACATAATTTTAATCTGTATTGTGTACAGATTCATAAAAGCTGAGAAGTTTTTATATATCGCATACAAGGTTTTGCTTAAGGGTGCTATAAACAGTTTCGTATAAAAAACTAGGGGTTATTCCCCGACTAAAAATAGACTTGGAGGGAAGCCCCTTTTTATCAACATAATTGGTAAAAAAGTATCATGTTTTTTATATTTGATTGTAAAAATAAGTTAATTAGCTTCAATTAGAACAGGTTGAATGATTTAAATAATTTTTAAAAATTAGATTAAATACACATGTTTTAAGGGGAGACAAACTGTAAACATCCTGTTTTTTTGGCAGTGAAAAGTGCAAAACTTATTTGCACCCACTGTAGCTCTTTTCGGAGCAGGCGAACGTAGCCTGAAGCATAAATTTTTAGAAAGACCAGGTAAAAACCTATGAAATTCATACAGTTTTGAATATGAAAAATGTGCATGTATCATGTCTGCATGGGTGTGCACATGGCCTGATTTCATGTTTTTTATGCATAGATTAGACAATGTTTTCCCCATTTTCTCTGGATAAAACTTTTTGGTACTATTAAAAGTACAATTTATTTTTATTTCATTATAAACTAGAGAAAATTCTGATTCTAATGATATCTAGTTTTATACAAGTATCTTCATTAACATTAACACCACTAAGGGTCAATCATAGATGGTCCCTCAAAATATGACGTCATAGAAAAAAACTGTTGATTGCACCCTTAAAGGGACAAACATATAATATAGTGAGGTTTTCACATAGAAATGTGTTAGTGAATAGACTAAAACAATTCTGAAAAATATTGTATGGCATGTGTACATTAATTTTAAAGCATCAGTTTGGTATATTTAATGCAAATATTACAGATTTGTACATAGCAACCAGATATAAGAAAACCAGACTCTGTTCAAATTTTGAAGTTTTTCAGCTTATTGCGACGTCATGATACTTTTATTAATTCTCTCCTATATATGGAACCAAAAGTTGCACATGCAAAGGGTTGATTTTTTCTTCTTTGGCCTGTACTACTGATTAGTGTAACATGGATTTTTTTTCATTAATTTATATTTTTTGTACTTTTTATAGTTAAAAGGCTCCAAGTATCATATATAAGAAATACACTATTTCAATATTTTTCTCAACTCAGCTACAACTTAGTTCATATAATAATAGGGACAAAAGATGTTTAAAGTAACTTTATTTATGCTTATTTTACAGTTTTTATTCTATTTATTCAAAAGAAACCCAATTTTATGTTTTTTCTTTTGAAATAAACTGATGACAATAGGATACAGGAAATGTTTGGAATATGCCAGTTAAACTATTTGCCACTGGCCAAAATACCACAACTATGCGACATATAAAATTAGCTGTAGTTTCACCATTCGGGGTCACAATCCTTAAAGTAAGACATAATTTTAATCTGTATTGTGTACAGATTCATAAAAGCTGAGAAGTTTTTATATATCGCATACAAGGTTTTGCTTAAGGGTGCTATAAACAGTTTCGTATAAAAAACTAGGGGTTATTCCCCGACTAAAAATAGACTTGGAGGGAAGCCCCTTTTTATCAACATAATTGGTAAAAAAGTATCATGTTTTTTATATTTGATTGTAAAAATAAGTTAATTAGCTTCAATTAGAACAGGTTGAATGATTTAAATAATTTTTAAAAATTAGATTAAATACACATGTTTTAAGGGGAGACAAACTGTAAACATCCTGTTTTTTTGGCAGTGAAAAGTGCAAAACTTATTTGCACCCACTGTAGCTCTTTTCGGAGCAGGCGAACGTAGCCTGAAGCATAAATTTTTAGAAAGACCAGGTAAAAACCTATGAAATTCATACAGTTTTGAATATGAAAAATGTGCATGTATCATGTCTGCATGGGTGTGCACATGGCCTGATTTCATGTTTTTTATGCATAGATTAGACAATGTTTTCCCCATTTTCTCTGGATAAAACTTTTTGGTACTATTAAAAGTACAATTTATTTTTATTTCATTATAAACTAGAGAAAATTCTGATTCTAATGATATCTAGTTTTATACAAGTATCTTCATTAACATTAACACCACTAAGGGTCAATCATAGATGGTCCCTCAAAATATGACGTCATAGAAAAAAACTGTTGATTGCACCCTTAAAGGGACAAACATATAATATAGTGAGGTTTTCACATAGAAATGTGTTAGTGAATAGACTAAAACAATTCTGAAAAATATTGTATGGCATGTGTACATTAATTTTAAAGCATCAGTTTGGTATATTTAATGCAAATATTACAGATTTGTACATAGCAACCAGATATAAGAAAACCAGACTCTGTTCAAATTTTGAAGTTTTTCAGCTTATTGCGACGTCATGATACTTTTATTAATTCTCTCCTATATATGGAACCAAAAGTTGCACATGCAAAGGGTTGATTTTTTCTTCTTTGGCCTGTACTACTGATTAGTGTAACATGGATTTTTTTTCATTAATTTATATTTTTTGTACTTTTTATAGTTAAAAGGCTCCAAGTATCATATATAAGAAATACACTATTTCAATATTTTTCTCAACTCAGCTACAACTTAGTTCATATAATAATAGGGACAAAAGATGTTTAAAGTAACTTTATTTATGCTTATTTTACAGTTTTTATTCTATTTATTCAAAAGAAACCCAATTTTATGTTTTTTCTTTTGAAATAAACTGATGACAATAGGATACAGGAAATGTTTGGAATATGCCAGTTAAACTATTTGCCACTGGCCAAAATACCACAACTATGCGACATATAAAATTAGCTGTAGTTTCACCATTCGGGGTCACAATCCTTAAAGTAAGACATAATTTTAATCTGTATTGTGTACAGATTCATAAAAGCTGAGAAGTTTTTATATATCGCATACAAGGTTTTGCTTAAGGGTGCTATAAACAGTTTCGTATAAAAAACTAGGGGTTATTCCCCGACTAAAAATAGACTTGGAGGGAAGCCCCTTTTTATCAACATAATTGGTAAAAAAGTATCATGTTTTTTATATTTGATTGTAAAAATAAGTTAATTAGCTTCAATTAGAACAGGTTGAATGATTTAAATAATTTTTAAAAATTAGATTAAATACACATGTTTTAAGGGGAGACAAACTGTAAACATCCTGTTTTTTTGGCAGTGAAAAGTGCAAAACTTATTTGCACCCACTGTAGCTCTTTTCGGAGCAGGCGAACGTAGCCTGAAGCATAAATTTTTAGAAAGACCAGGTAAAAACCTATGAAATTCATACAGTTTTGAATATGAAAAATGTGCATGTATCATGTCTGCATGGGTGTGCACATGGCCTGATTTCATGTTTTTTATGCATAGATTAGACAATGTTTTCCCCATTTTCTCTGGATAAAACTTTTTGGTACTATTAAAAGTACAATTTATTTTTATTTCATTATAAACTAGAGAAAATTCTGATTCTAATGATATCTAGTTTTATACAAGTATCTTCATTAACATTAACACCACTAAGGGTCAATCATAGATGGTCCCTCAAAATATGACGTCATAGAAAAAAACTGTTGATTGCACCCTTAAAGGGACAAACATATAATATAGTGAGGTTTTCACATAGAAATGTGTTAGTGAATAGACTAAAACAATTCTGAAAAATATTGTATGGCATGTGTACATTAATTTTAAAGCATCAGTTTGGTATATTTAATGCAAATATTACAGATTTGTACATAGCAACCAGATATAAGAAAACCAGACTCTGTTCAAATTTTGAAGTTTTTCAGCTTATTGCGACGTCATGATACTTTTATTAATTCTCTCCTATATATGGAACCAAAAGTTGCACATGCAAAGGGTTGATTTTTTCTTCTTTGGCCTGTACTACTGATTAGTGTAACATGGATTTTTTTTCATTAATTTATATTTTTTGTACTTTTTATAGTTAAAAGGCTCCAAGTATCATATATAAGAAATACACTATTTCAATATTTTTCTCAACTCAGCTACAACTTAGTTCATATAATAATAGGGACAAAAGATGTTTAAAGTAACTTTATTTATGCTTATTTTACAGTTTTTATTCTATTTATTCAAAAGAAACCCAATTTTATGTTTTTTCTTTTGAAATAAACTGATGACAATAGGATACAGGAAATGTTTGGAATATGCCAGTTAAACTATTTGCCACTGGCCAAAATACCACAACTATGCGACATATAAAATTAGCTGTAGTTTCACCATTCGGGGTCACAATCCTTAAAGTAAGACATAATTTTAATCTGTATTGTGTACAGATTCATAAAAGCTGAGAAGTTTTTATATATCGCATACAAGGTTTTGCTTAAGGGTGCTATAAACAGTTTCGTATAAAAAACTAGGGGTTATTCCCCGACTAAAAATAGACTTGGAGGGAAGCCCCTTTTTATCAACATAATTGGTAAAAAAGTATCATGTTTTTTATATTTGATTGTAAAAATAAGTTAATTAGCTTCAATTAGAACAGGTTGAATGATTTAAATAATTTTTAAAAATTAGATTAAATACACATGTTTTAAGGGGAGACAAACTGTAAACATCCTGTTTTTTTGGCAGTGAAAAGTGCAAAACTTATTTGCACCCACTGTAGCTCTTTTCGGAGCAGGCGAACGTAGCCTGAAGCATAAATTTTTAGAAAGACCAGGTAAAAACCTATGAAATTCATACAGTTTTGAATATGAAAAATGTGCATGTATCATGTCTGCATGGGTGTGCACATGGCCTGATTTCATGTTTTTTATGCATAGATTAGACAATGTTTTCCCCATTTTCTCTGGATAAAACTTTTTGGTACTATTAAAAGTACAATTTATTTTTATTTCATTATAAACTAGAGAAAATTCTGATTCTAATGATATCTAGTTTTATACAAGTATCTTCATTAACATTAACACCACTAAGGGTCAATCATAGATGGTCCCTCAAAATATGACGTCATAGAAAAAAACTGTTGATTGCACCCTTAAAGGGACAAACATATAATATAGTGAGGTTTTCACATAGAAATGTGTTAGTGAATAGACTAAAACAATTCTGAAAAATATTGTATGGCATGTGTACATTAATTTTAAAGCATCAGTTTGGTATATTTAATGCAAATATTACAGATTTGTACATAGCAACCAGATATAAGAAAACCAGACTCTGTTCAAATTTTGAAGTTTTTCAGCTTATTGCGACGTCATGATACTTTTATTAATTCTCTCCTATATATGGAACCAAAAGTTGCACATGCAAAGGGTTGATTTTTTCTTCTTTGGCCTGTACTACTGATTAGTGTAACATGGATTTTTTTTCATTAATTTATATTTTTTGTACTTTTTATAGTTAAAAGGCTCCAAGTATCATATATAAGAAATACACTATTTCAATATTTTTCTCAACTCAGCTACAACTTAGTTCATATAATAATAGGGACAAAAGATGTTTAAAGTAACTTTATTTATGCTTATTTTACAGTTTTTATTCTATTTATTCAAAAGAAACCCAATTTTATGTTTTTTCTTTTGAAATAAACTGATGACAATAGGATACAGGAAATGTTTGGAATATGCCAGTTAAACTATTTGCCACTGGCCAAAATACCACAACTATGCGACATATAAAATTAGCTGTAGTTTCACCATTCGGGGTCACAATCCTTAAAGTAAGACATAATTTTAATCTGTATTGTGTACAGATTCATAAAAGCTGAGAAGTTTTTATATATCGCATACAAGGTTTTGCTTAAGGGTGCTATAAACAGTTTCGTATAAAAAACTAGGGGTTATTCCCCGACTAAAAATAGACTTGGAGGGAAGCCCCTTTTTATCAACATAATTGGTAAAAAAGTATCATGTTTTTTATATTTGATTGTAAAAATAAGTTAATTAGCTTCAATTAGAACAGGTTGAATGATTTAAATAATTTTTAAAAATTAGATTAAATACACATGTTTTAAGGGGAGACAAACTGTAAACATCCTGTTTTTTTGGCAGTGAAAAGTGCAAAACTTATTTGCACCCACTGTAGCTCTTTTCGGAGCAGGCGAACGTAGCCTGAAGCATAAATTTTTAGAAAGACCAGGTAAAAACCTATGAAATTCATACAGTTTTGAATATGAAAAATGTGCATGTATCATGTCTGCATGGGTGTGCACATGGCCTGATTTCATGTTTTTTATGCATAGATTAGACAATGTTTTCCCCATTTTCTCTGGATAAAACTTTTTGGTACTATTAAAAGTACAATTTATTTTTATTTCATTATAAACTAGAGAAAATTCTGATTCTAATGATATCTAGTTTTATACAAGTATCTTCATTAACATTAACACCACTAAGGGTCAATCATAGATGGTCCCTCAAAATATGACGTCATAGAAAAAAACTGTTGATTGCACCCTTAAAGGGACAAACATATAATATAGTGAGGTTTTCACATAGAAATGTGTTAGTGAATAGACTAAAACAATTCTGAAAAATATTGTATGGCATGTGTACATTAATTTTAAAGCATCAGTTTGGTATATTTAATGCAAATATTACAGATTTGTACATAGCAACCAGATATAAGAAAACCAGACTCTGTTCAAATTTTGAAGTTTTTCAGCTTATTGCGACGTCATGATACTTTTATTAATTCTCTCCTATATATGGAACCAAAAGTTGCACATGCAAAGGGTTGATTTTTTCTTCTTTGGCCTGTACTACTGATTAGTGTAACATGGATTTTTTTTCATTAATTTATATTTTTTGTACTTTTTATAGTTAAAAGGCTCCAAGTATCATATATAAGAAATACACTATTTCAATATTTTTCTCAACTCAGCTACAACTTAGTTCATATAATAATAGGGACAAAAGATGTTTAAAGTAACTTTATTTATGCTTATTTTACAGTTTTTATTCTATTTATTCAAAAGAAACCCAATTTTATGTTTTTTCTTTTGAAATAAACTGATGACAATAGGATACAGGAAATGTTTGGAATATGCCAGTTAAACTATTTGCCACTGGCCAAAATACCACAACTATGCGACATATAAAATTAGCTGTAGTTTCACCATTCGGGGTCACAATCCTTAAAGTAAGACATAATTTTAATCTGTATTGTGTACAGATTCATAAAAGCTGAGAAGTTTTTATATATCGCATACAAGGTTTTGCTTAAGGGTGCTATAAACAGTTTCGTATAAAAAACTAGGGGTTATTCCCCGACTAAAAATAGACTTGGAGGGAAGCCCCTTTTTATCAACATAATTGGTAAAAAAGTATCATGTTTTTTATATTTGATTGTAAAAATAAGTTAATTAGCTTCAATTAGAACAGGTTGAATGATTTAAATAATTTTTAAAAATTAGATTAAATACACATGTTTTAAGGGGAGACAAACTGTAAACATCCTGTTTTTTTGGCAGTGAAAAGTGCAAAACTTATTTGCACCCACTGTAGCTCTTTTCGGAGCAGGCGAACGTAGCCTGAAGCATAAATTTTTAGAAAGACCAGGTAAAAACCTATGAAATTCATACAGTTTTGAATATGAAAAATGTGCATGTATCATGTCTGCATGGGTGTGCACATGGCCTGATTTCATGTTTTTTATGCATAGATTAGACAATGTTTTCCCCATTTTCTCTGGATAAAACTTTTTGGTACTATTAAAAGTACAATTTATTTTTATTTCATTATAAACTAGAGAAAATTCTGATTCTAATGATATCTAGTTTTATACAAGTATCTTCATTAACATTAACACCACTAAGGGTCAATCATAGATGGTCCCTCAAAATATGACGTCATAGAAAAAAACTGTTGATTGCACCCTTAAAGGGACAAACATATAATATAGTGAGGTTTTCACATAGAAATGTGTTAGTGAATAGACTAAAACAATTCTGAAAAATATTGTATGGCATGTGTACATTAATTTTAAAGCATCAGTTTGGTATATTTAATGCAAATATTACAGATTTGTACATAGCAACCAGATATAAGAAAACCAGACTCTGTTCAAATTTTGAAGTTTTCAGCTTATTGCGACGTCATGATACTTTTATTAATTCTCTCCTATATATGGAACCAAAAGTTGCACATGCAAAGGGTTGATTTTTTCTTCTTTGGCCTGTACTACTGATTAGTGTAACATGGATTTTTTTTCATTAATTTATATTTTTTGTACTTTTTATAGTTAAAAGGCTCCAAGTATCATATATAAGAAATACACTATTTCAATATTTTTCTCAACTCAGCTACAACTTAGTTCATATAATAATAGGGACAAAAGATGTTTAAAGTAACTTTATTTATGCTTATTTTACAGTTTTTATTCTATTTATTCAAAAGAAACCCAATTTTATGTTTTTTCTTTTGAAATAAACTGATGACAATAGGATACAGGAAATGTTTGGAATATGCCAGTTAAACTATTTGCCACTGGCCAAAATACCACAACTATGCGACATATAAAATTAGCTGTAGTTTCACCATTCGGGGTCACAATCCTTAAAGTAAGACATAATTTTAATCTGTATTGTGTACAGATTCATAAAAGCTGAGAAGTTTTTATATATCGCATACAAGGTTTTGCTTAAGGGTGCTATAAACAGTTTCGTATAAAAAACTAGGGGTTATTCCCCGACTAAAAATAGACTTGGAGGGAAGCCCCTTTTTATCAACATAATTGGTAAAAAAGTATCATGTTTTTTATATTTGATTGTAAAAATAAGTTAATTAGCTTCAATTAGAACAGGTTGAATGATTTAAATAATTTTTAAAAATTAGATTAAATACACATGTTTTAAGGGGAGACAAACTGTAAACATCCTGTTTTTTGGCAGTGAAAAGTGCAAAACTTATTTGCACCCACTGTAGCTCTTTTCGGAGCAGGCGAACGTAGCCTGAAGCATAAATTTTTAGAAAGACCAGGTAAAAACCTATGAAATTCATACAGTTTTGAATATGAAAAATGTGCATGTATCATGTCTGCATGGGTGTGCACATGGCCTGATTTCATGTTTTTTATGCATAGATTAGACAATGTTTTCCCATTTTCTCTGGATAAAACTTTTTGGTACTATTAAAAGTACAATTTATTTTTATTTCATTATAAACTAGAGAAAATTCTGATTCTAATGATATCTAGTTTTATACAAGTATCTTCATTAACATTAACACCACTAAGGGTCAATCATAGATGGTCCCTCAAAATATGACGTCATAGAAAAAAACTGTTGATTGCACCCTTAAAGGGACAAACATATAATATAGTGAGGTTTTCACATAGAAATGTGTTAGTGAATAGACTAAAACAATTCTGAAAAATATTGTATGGCATGTGTACATTAATTTTAAAGCATCAGTTTGGTATATTTAATGCAAATATTACAGATTTGTACATAGCAACCAGATATAAGAAAACCAGACTCTGTTCAAATTTTGAAGTTTTTCAGCTTATTGCGACGTCATGATACTTTTATTAATTCTCTCCTATATATGGAACCAAAAGTTGCACATGCAAAGGGTTGATTTTTTCTTCTTTGGCCTGTACTACTGATTAGTGTAACATGGATTTTTTTTCATTAATTTATATTTTTTGTACTTTTTATAGTTAAAAGGCTCCAAGTATCATATATAAGAAATACACTATTTCAATATTTTTCTCAACTCAGCTACAACTTAGTTCATATAATAATAGGGACAAAAGATGTTTAAAGTAACTTTATTTATGCTTATTTTACAGTTTTTATTCTATTTATTCAAAAGAAACCCAATTTTATGTTTTTTCTTTTGAAATAAACTGATGACAATAGGATACAGGAAATGTTTGGAATATGCCAGTTAAACTATTTGCCACTGGCCAAAATACCACAACTATGCGACATATAAAATTAGCTGTAGTTTCACCATTCGGGGTCACAATCCTTAAAGTAAGACATAATTTTAATCTGTATTGTGTACAGATTCATAAAAGCTGAGAAGTTTTTATATATCGCATACAAGGTTTTGCTTAAGGGTGCTATAAACAGTTTCGTATAAAAAACTAGGGGTTATTCCCCGACTAAAATAGACTTGGAGGGAAGCCCCTTTTTATCAACATAATTGGTAAAAAAGTATCATGTTTTTTATATTTGATTGTAAAAATAAGTTAATTAGCTTCAATTAGAACAGGTTGAATGATTTAAATAATTTTTAAAAATTAGATTAAATACACATGTTTTAAGGGGAGACAAACTGTAAACATCCTGTTTTTTTGGCAGT